>NC_060120.1:275518891-276118891 GCF_021461395.2 Schistocerca americana | reverse complement strand
TAACTTCAGTCATTACACAGAAATTTATGACACATACAACACAGAACAAAATCATAAATGAAGAACAAAAAGGCTGCTGCAAAGGAGCATGAGGATGTAAAGAGCAACTGATAATAGATGCAGAGGTGACATATCAAGCTAAAACCAAACAAAGGTCGCTGCACTATGCATACATTGATTACCAAAAAGCTTTTGATAGTGTATCCCACTCATGGTTACTACAAATATTGGAAATATACAAAGTAGATCCTAAATTGATACAGTTCCTAAACATAGTAATGAAAAATTGGAAAACCACACTTAATATCCAAACAAATTCAAATAATATCACATCACAACCAATACAGATTAAGCGTGGAATATACCAAGGAGACTCTTAAACTTTCTGGTTCTGTCTTGCTCTGAAACCACTATCCAACATGCTAAATAATACAAATTATGGATACAATATTACTGGAACATACCCACACAAAATCACACATTTGCTATTCATGGATGATCTAAAACTACTGGTAGCAACAAATCAACTCAACCAATTACTAAAGATAACAGAAGTATTAAGCAATGATATAAATATGGCTTTTGGAACAGACAAATGTAAGAAAAATAGCATAGTCAAAAGAAAACACACGAAACAAGATTACATACTGGATAACCACAGCGACTGCATAGAAGCGATGGAAAAAACAGATGCCTATAAATATCTAGGATACAGACAAAAAATAGGAATAGATAATACAAATATTAAAGAAGAACTAAAAGAAAAATAGACACACTAACAAAAATACTGAAAACAGAATTGACAGCAAGAAACAAGACAAAAGCTATAAATACTTACGCTATACCAATATTGACCTACTCATTTGGAGTAGTGAAATGGAGTAACACAGACCTAGAAGCACTCAATACACTTGCACTATCACAATGCCATAAATACAGAATACATCACATACATTCAGCAACAGAAAGATTCACATTAAGCAGAAAGGAAGGAGGAAGGGGATTTATCGACATAAAAAACCTACATTATGGACAGGTAGACAATTTAAGAAAATTCTTTATAGAACGAGCAGAAACTAGCAAAATACACAAAGCAATCGCTCATATAAATACTTCGGCTACACCACTGCAACTTCATAACCACTTCTACAACCCTTTAGATCACATAACAACAGACACGAAGAAAATAAATTGGAAAAAGAAAACACTACATGGCAAGCACCCGTATCATCTAACACAGCCACACATCGATCAAGACGCATCCAACACATGGCTAAGAAAAGGCAATACATACAGTGAGACGGAAGGATTCATGATTGCAATACAGGATCAAACAATAAACACCAGATATTACAGCAAGCATATTATTAAAGACCCCAGTACCAAAACAGATAAATGCAGACTTTGCAAACAACAAATAGAAACAGTAGATCACATCACAAGCGGATGTACAATACTAGCAAATACAGAAAACCCCAGAAGACATGACAATGTAGCAAAAATAATACATCAACAGCTTGCCTTACAACATAAACTTATAAAACAACACGTTCCCACATACAAGTATGCACCACAAAGTGTACTGGAGAATGATTAATTCAAATTATACTGGAACATAACCATTATAGCAGATAAAACACCACCACATAACAAACGTGACATCATACTCACCAATAAAAAGAAGAAATTAACACAACTAATCGAAATATCCATACCCAATACAACAAATATACAGAAGAAAACAGGAGAAAAAATTGAAAAATACATCCAACTGGCTGAGTAAGTCAAGGACATGTGGCATTGACATTATACCAATTATACTATCAACTACACGAGTCATACCACACAATATCCACCAGTACATCAATGCAATACAGCTACATCCAAACATATATATAAAACTACAGAAATCCGTAATTATTGATACGTGTTCAATAACCCGTAAGTTCATAAATACAATGTAACATATACCATACAGTCACGCTTGATGAAGATCCGCGTCACTTTCCATTTTTAACCAGACTTAACGTCTGAGAAAGTAAAGAAATAATAATAAAAATAATAAAAATAAGGTAGTAGACGTTTTTGCAAAAACAAACGTACATTATATGGGCTACATGCGGTTCGCCCTGGGAGGAAGTTGCAGGATAATGCAGTCGAATAGGAGAGGTGGCAGTTAACGTAAAATTCTGCTGCTGGCCTGCCTTAGAATGCAGAGCCAGACGCTCTTCCTCCCAAGAGATAAGTCTGCTCTGTCTGAAAGCTGGATACAAAGAGTGTACCAACTGTCCTCTGCTCTGTGACCACCCAGCAACCACGAATGGGACTCTCGCGTCTCCCCGTGGCAAGCTGGTAACTTGGATATGCAGTACATTCAGCAGAGGGCTGAAAGATGTGATGTGATGTGATGCTAACTTCTACAACCACCAAGAGACGTTGCTTGGTGCCAGCTCTGCAGCTCTCAGTATGCAGGCACTGGGGGTGTTTGAGTCTTAAAGGACAAAGAGTCTGAAATTTTAAAAAAATGTACGGAATTCCATAGATATATTTATAATAAAATGTGTGCCAGACTGGGACTCACTCTATTTATCTACCAGTATTAGTCTATCTGCCTATTCTTCCAGGTCTGATATAAACTTAGGTTCTGCCACTGGGTACGTGGAAACAGTGGCATAGGGAACGGTGACTGAGGTCTGTGGTTGATCATGCCACAAGAGATAATGAAATGCACTGGAGTAAATGAGACATTAAGAAAACTGTAGCGCAGTTCAAAACTACCGACGAGTTTGGCTAACTACAGGTGGTGGTCTCTGCACGATAATATTCTGCCACACTCTGACGCCAAAAACTGGAATTGTTGCCTCTGTTGAATTGGGACCTCACTGAATAAGTGACCTATAGAACTAGCGTAACTTATTTCCATCATCTTTCAATTGTAACAGTGAAAAGACGGCCAGCGATTCGATTTTAGCGAAGAAAAGTTCAGGCTCGCTACGCTGAAACAATAATTCATGCAGAGTGTATTTGTCATATCGTTAAGAAATATGAAAAATACTGGAATCTGAACGGTGATTTTTAGAGAAGTGATGCAAAATGTGACGTTTTAAATTTTACTAATAAGTTTGTTACTGTATTTGACTTACAGCCTAAGGTAGTTAGGTTCGAGACAGCCTTTGCATTACAAGTGGGTGACCGGACTCTGAGCACAATATGTAATTTCTTAATACCTTTGTGCCCACGCCATTTCAACTGATGTATATTCGTTCCTACAAATTTGGTCACCAAACCACGTACATTTGTAATTTTTGCAGTTCATCTACAGGATATCTCCTGACTGTTGTCCCACATTTACTCTCGGTGTTTAGGAAGATATTTGCTATTTCGTTTTTGCAATGTGTACCTGGAGTTAGTCTAAACAACGTCTCTCATGCGACGCCCAGTGTCGAAGGAAACCGTAGATTTCTTTCCTGTTGCAAACAATAACAATTTTTATAATGGAATTTTAAGTACCCATTCGATAGTGGTCGAAGTTACTGTAGTTCATATGGTTCAAATGGCTCTGAGCATTATGGGACTTAACATCTGGGGTCATCAGTCCCCTAGAACTTAGACCTAACTAACCTAAGGACATCACACACATCTATGCCCATGGCAGGATTCGAATCTGCGACCGTAACTGTCACGCGGTTCTAGACTGAAGCGCCTAGAACCGCTCGGTCACAACGGCCGGCGAAGTTACTGCAGTGCGATGTTCGTTTCACCGATGTATTACGAGGGACAGTATAATCTGAAGAGTAGCAGATACTCCAGCAGCGACTGAGTAGTGCTGCAGCATGGCGGTAACAGATAGTGCCGGGAAATGCTACCCATTCGCTGCTGGAATACAAGGTACTCCTCGTATTTTCGGTCGCTATTAACACACATCAATAATACGAATATCGCAGTAGATTGATCTGGGGCCACTGTATCAAATAGGCAGTTGAAATTGTTTTAAAAATCAACAAACAAACCCAAGCTTTGTTGTTTGGATCGACTTCAGCCACATATCGCAAAAACAAAACTGCAAAAATATACAAAAACGCCAGAGAAAATGTGCCTTAAGACTCACAGGAAAGACACCAAGTGTATGTATAATTCGCAAGCCATCTTAGTGTATTCCAGACGGTATTTTCAGCACACTTGTAAGACCCGTTCGTAAGTAAGGCCTGGGACTATCAGCATAGTGAAGGAACAGAAAGAGAATATCCAACGGAGAAGGAACGTTCCTTCACTGGGCAGTTCAGCAAACTCGAGACCTTATTGACTTTCATAAGCTCCATGGCAGATGTTATGAAAGCTGTTGTGCGTCAGAAAGGTTAGGTTCGCGGTGTGTGCGTGTGTGTGTGTGTGTGTGTGTGTGTGTGTGTGTGTGTGTGTGTGTGTGTGTGTGTGTGCGCTGTGCTAAAGTACCATCCGTCCCACACCGCAAGTAATGTGGTTTGTGGAGTGCAGAAGTAGATCTAGATTTTTCACTAATGTTGCGAGATGTAGAGACCCTTCTATCTTGGAGATGCCCTGCTTCCCATAAAAAGTTCTAAAGTATCGAGGTATACAGAAATGTTTCCACCGAATGATCCTATATAAGGGCATCTTCTTTCAACAGTTCTATGGCGCACTGAACTGAAATCCATGGTACTTTTCTTTTTGTCCCATGTGAAGGTTGGAGGCGGCGCAGGCTTGGACCTATCTGGAGGTCTGCAGCTGCCACCGTCTTTCTCCCCTCCACGTCAGCAGGATGGGCGGGACGCCGGCGAACACTCGTGTGGTCGGTTCCTCCGGGTGCTCTGCTCCTGCTTCATCTGCATCCCGCGCCGCCAGTAGCAGACTGCGACCACGAGCACGACCGCCACCAGCCACGTCACGATACGTCTTCTCCTCTGCTCAAACACTGCACAATTTTTACGAATTTTTATCACTCGACGCAACATTTATAATTAATCATAGTATTTTATTTACATTAGACTACAAAAAGTTTTTAGCGTTTTGGCCCCACCACAAGTAAACATTTGTATGTCAAACATGAAGTGCGACAAAGGTACACACAGATACCAGGCTATTTGGTGCACTAAGGATCTGTGAACCACACAAAAATCGCAGTACGTGGTCCAAAAACTGCAGTTTAGCAGTTTTAAAACTCAAACACCAAGGCATATTCCAGGACTTCGTGCCAGAACTGAAGTTATTATACATTACTTTCGCTTGGTAAATTAGCATTGTTCACTTCTCATGTTACTTGGAAAACCCAGTTTTATTATGACATCACAAAATATAAAGCAGTTTTAAATTTGACACGATCATGAGTATTACAGTTGCAATGTAATTACTGAAAAACAGAAAACTAATCAGTTTTGTCGTGTAATCAGTGACATAATTATTTTCGTACTTAAGTCATTACAGCACATGTAAAGAGTCCTTACGGGAATTTTACTTTGTGATCAAAAGATGACATATAGGAACCATGTTCTGCAGTGCATGTTCGGCAGTCTTTGGTGCAGAAAAGGCACTACAGGACGAGAAAAGACCAGTTGTGAAAATCGTTGTTTGCATGCATTTAGACGTACGTGCGTTGGCAAGAGCGCTTAAATGAGGCGATTAAACTACATTCCATCTAAAAACTACAGAGTATTTACCTTGTGGCTCTGTATAAGCATGTGTTTTAAGACAATAAATCGTCTCATCCCGAAATTGTACTTTGTATTATTTTGCTTTGTATTATTTTGCCCCATAAGTTAGTCAACCTCGCAAGTAAAAATACTTAGATCGTTGGAATTTTCTTAATATTACATAATCAACTAAACTGAAAACATCACTTAACAAATTTCTATAATGAAACTGTTAAAATGTGTGAAAGCTCGTGCATGGACCTGTAATGATTTGTTGGTATCTGCTAGCTTAACACTGCACAACGCACGTATCTTTTCTACTTACGACACTAATTACACGAAAATTGGCAGTAAAACAAGGTAACATGTAAATGCAGAAAAACGATAAATGTCCGGAAGTGCGGTAACAAAATGGAGAAATAATGAACGAGGACTAGCTATCTATGCTAATAATCGTGAAAACGCTATAGGAAGATACCAGACGTTCAAATAAACATCTGTAAATTAATTCAATGAACCAAATTGATTTTAATATTTAATTCGGAAAGATAGCGGAGAATGCCGATCACAGTAAAGTATCATTTACTTGGAAGACAATGACTGTGAGAGATTAACATAGCTTTAACACAATTTTGAAACGCTTTTGTCAAATTTCACGTGCATTGAACTTCTTGTGGGATAAGTGACTTAATCGGTGCTGTCGGCGGGTTCCACGAGCGTGCAGTCCACTAATTACTATGCTCAAGCTGATCGTCTTAATCGTAGCTGCTAGTTGAGGATGCAGGAGCAGCACGCGTAGTTGGAGTCTCCTCAGCGTATCTACAAGCGGCGACGTAGCGAGGACACGCTTCATTCAGTTAACACGTGACGAATCCCAACGTCATAATACTTACTAGGCATTAAGTCAGTTTTGAATTTACGGTTTCTCTTTCGTCCGCGACTCTGAACATTTCACAGTACCTCAGTCCATAGTAAGTAAACATCATTATATTTATAATTTGATTTAACAATCCTCAATATCGGCCAAATAAGTCACTATACGCTCACACCAATCACGTGGGATTTCGCGACACCGTACGTTCAGTATTAACGTTCTGAATATCATTTCATGACTAGAAAGAGCATCACTGTGTTTCCAGTTTAACCTGACAATCCGCAGATGCACTAAACTGTCCGCACTGTTCACAATCAAAATTACACACGTATAGCATCCACACGCTATTAATCTTGTCATTGTTTTAAGAGTAATGTGTCGAGTAGTAATTTCGAACGAGAAACGGTGACATGGTAAACAGAGATGAAAACGCTTATCACTGTTGAAACAGTTACTTAACATCGGCCATAGAGACGGTAGGCTCGAATTCATTTGTCACGAGTCACCATACGTTCTTACCAGCGTTGCCAACTCTCCAAAACTAAACAAGCTAAATGTGTGCACAAAAAGCCAGAAAACTGTAACAAAACGATGTGTATTGCGCAGTCTCATTTTTGCAATAGTGATACTGTGTAAGGTATTTAAAAGGGTAGCAGACATACACATGAAAATGGAGTAAGGTAAATATCAGAACTCCAACTGTATGAAGAAAAATTCTATCTAATTTTATACACAGGCAAACCAAAATGCAGCCAAAGCTGATATTAACTTTTTTAATTCGGAATAAATTTCTTCAAAATTTGTGCAGGTCTTTGCATCATATCTTAAAAGCTTTGTTTTAACGGCTTTATAGCCAGACATAATGTGTAGATATTCAAAGATGTAAAACTTCTAGAAAGTACACAAGAACAAAAATGCAGAGCATCCCTTGTGCATCTTCGTAGGGAAATGATTTCTCGATGCCCTTGTTCATAGAACGTAGATATTACAATCTGACGTTTTATTTCTATTTTACATGCATGTCATCTCATCTACAAAACGTCGATATTTTGACGCAAAAATGCATTGAATTAACATCTTTGTGTTAGTTTCTTTCGCATAACTTTTTTTATCACAACGAACAAGTTTCCGGTAGGTTCTTACAAAACAAACTTCACAATATCTGCACTGTAACACACTATTTTTTTACTTAGCAAGCTACTGCACTGAATAGAAGTTCGCACATTGTTGAATGTCATCCAATTGAGACCGCAATCATAACATTTACTTGTAAGTATAGCGATCAAATATGTTTGTGACTGGTTTCCTAGGATAATTCTATCTACGGGTGCGTGGCACGCCAGCGGTGGTCTGTGGCGGGAATCATTCACGTTTCCGGGTGACGGCAGGAGCTGTCTGAATGGATAGGCCTGTTGGGATGCAGGAATGTAGCTGACTAAACTGTTTCGTCCTCTAGACGGCCGAATAGCGAATTGACACTTAGTATGTGTTGTATAGCTTTCGTGATCCGGTCGAAATCTGAGAAGATTCAATAGGGACGTGTGTGTTTGCGCTGGACAACTATTCCCTCCCTCCCTCCCTTTACATTTTCAGTCTTTATTTATTTGAGAGAACATCGATTGTGGTGTGCGCATCTAGCAGGTGAAAGACAGATGGAAGACACATATGCTGGTTCTCTAGACGTGAGAAACACCTTAGTTGTAAATTATAGGGAATATTTGGAATCTGTTACATCACCAATATCGGTATTCGCTAGTGGAAATATCACTTTCCTCTTTGAGTTTTCACATAAAGGTCTTTGCAGACGGGGTAAGTTTCTAGTTACTCAGTGGTTTACAGCACGCTCCACCTCGCTAAAGTTTTGGGCTTCTGGAGAAATAGCTTCCAGTCTACGTCTTTGGAATTATGTTGTGCGAGCGATACTGCTAAACAAGTGACATTGCTATGTGCTTGATATCTAGAAGTATCGTGTAAATGGTATATAATATTCTGGCAAACCAAGTGTAAACACATGTGTTCTTGTAATGCCAGAGTCTGGAGACTGATGTGAAAAATAAGCAAACAAGCAGGTCGGGGCCAGAAACAGTGTGTTTGTGCCGAGAGAGCCAATCCAGACTTTGTACAACAATTCTGAGAGTACCTTTTGTCTGCTGAGGGGCTCTGGTCATGTGTTGGGAGTGGGTGACAGCCTGACTTCGCGGGAAATATCTAGTGGAGCGAACAGTATACCTACGGTGCATGTGCTAATGCTGTCTGTATTCACAGTATATGTAAAAGTGTCTGGCCATCGATAGCTATATGCATGATGCAAAAGGAGCGATTTTGTATGGCGCGGGATACAAATTGTATGTTTACTACTTCGACACAGTATGTGGTGATATATTGTTGCTTGGAGACCGGTTTCACGCTCTAATATTCAAGCTTCTGTCCTCAGTGGCAGAGCAGTGTAACTGAGTGTCTTTCTGTATTTGACGATCTGTAGGCAACTTTGCGTGCTTAATAGTCAGTGCAATATGGCGATCTGTACAAAATTGTGTTTTGCCTCTGAAAGTCTCATCTGCAGACAAAAAAAAAGTGGGACAGTGCTTCTGCACTTGGAGCATCAGTAATTTGGAGGGTAAATTCAGTAAGATCCAATCATAATGCTGCATTCATTGACAAGACATCCTTTGTGCCAGGACACTGGAGCATCTACAAATTGATTCGAACAAGATGGAGGCAAGGTATGAATGGAATGTTCTGAAAAAGCAAGTGTTCGAAGACAAGTTGAAGCAGACCATCCATCTCTGGTGGGGATGCTGTCACTCGTCTGCCACTGTGGCATTAGGACATCTCCAAACCAGTAGCTGTAGGACATCAAAAATTCCAGCCATTTTTCTCTTCTGTAGAACAATGCTTCAAATTCTGATTGCGTAATTGTTCTGATTTTCCCATCTGTGCTTAGACAGTGCTCTTTCCAAACAACAAGAATGCTTTTACGATTGATGGTGTTTTCACAAGCATTCACAGACATGATGAGGGCTTTTAGTAGTGAGAACGTTTACGATTTCTAAGATGTATGGAAAGCAGGACGTCACGATTTCCAGGAAGGGACCATCAGGAAGAATGCATTCAGTGTTACTCTGAGCTATTTTCGTAAACAGGTCTTGTTAGGACAAGAATTTCCATGCAGACAAGCTGAGACATCACAAAGGCTCCTACAAAAGCGATCGTTAACTATGTCTGCAACACTTTACAATTTCCGAGATGTCGACTTGGCTCTTATTTACATAGCCATGTGACGTTTGTATGACACTGAGACCCTTCTAGATGATGAGTCACTTCCCGAACATTTCGTGACGATGCATCAGCCATGCTGTGTGGGTAAAATACGTGCATGGCTAGACACAGCTCTCATGTCCCATTCGGATCGCAAAGAACAATGCACCCTGTGCTGTTCTGGGAAGCACTGGAACAGATTTCTATAGTGCGACCTGTGACGTCAGCATCCACAGGTAGAGAGGTGACACGCCAGCAATGGTACACTTCGGCGTACGCCCCAGAGAGTGACTTGGCTCTTATTTACATAGACATGATGTCAGTATAACACTCGAAGAACTATAACTGTATACGTGAAAATAGATGCGATTTTACCTTCTGGATGCCATTGGCAGTGGCCTGGGAGCAATAGCTCACGCCCCTGTGTTCGTCTGTCTGGCGTCGGAGCGCGTGCGCGTTGGAAGTTTGCTGAGAGTGATCCGCTATGCAAACATCTAGCTGGACTGTAAGGTACAAAGGACATGTCATCATGCCAGCAACAGTGCCTAGATGAACACGTATTTCGACAGGAATTTCTCAAGTGTCAAGTATGAAAGGGATGCCACTGCCTCAGGCTTGCAGGATCCAAACTGACACCTGTTCATGTCTTGGTAGCTGACAACCGCGTCGTCATTTTGCGGGGCCGCCGGTGCATCCTTTCTCCTGTGGGCATGTACGGTGGCGTTCTGTGTGGTCCAATGGACAGGGGGGTGGCGGGCAGTTAATGCTTCACGATCGACAGATTTTTAACTTTGTAATTACGTGTGATGTGTTTCATGATAGTATTCCTTGCGCAATCGGAATAAAAAAAGAAATGTGATCGATGTAATTACTTCTCACAAGACCTGCATCTTTCCAAATAGCAGAGAATTAAGAGCAAGAGAAATCCAAGCCCCCAAAAACTTTTTTTTTTAAAAAAAAGGTAATATATCCTTTAATTTTCCCTTCGTGAGATACTTCCTCTCCACCACAGAGCCACCAATTTCCAGGTAAAGGAGGGGAGGGGGCTGAGGGGAGACTGAGGTAGTGATCGATTTCCTGAAAAACCCTTTACATAAATAAATAAACTATATTTCATTCACTGCAATGAATCCCCTAAATTGTTTAAATTATCAATATTCCACACATTGTCTAAATTATTTAATCAATATTCCCTACACAGCAGTCGATTTACAGACAAATTCCTTAACTAAATAAAAAACTATATACCTTACACTGCCATAAATAACTAAACTATATTCTATCCATTGTCTAAATAGTTTAAACAATATTCCATGCACTAAATCGAATACCCTCCCAATGACCAATCAACTGAGGCTTTTTCATGCCAATTTCTGGGAGGGAGGGTGGTAAGCGAGAGTGTTTACCAGAGGGGGAGGGGTTAATAATTGATTAATTTAATTAAGTAATCAATCAAATTGATAAGAGTGAGAGGGGCTATTGCAAGATCTCAGACCTCAAAACAACCAGCAGCAAGGGGGGAGGTTTTCTGAGGATTGAGGGGGGGGGAGGTGTATGGAGAGGGGGAGTTGCACAGGAACAAAAGGTTAAGGACCTGTCAGTCAAAAGGAAGGATCCTTTTAGTAGAACAATAGGTTAAGGACCTGTCAATCAAAGAACAATAGGTTTGCCCCTGAGTGCATACCTGCCCCTGATGTAGGCAGCCCGCACTAACAAAATGCGCTGATGTCCTTTTTGTTCCGCTACTTGTGGGTGTTGGGTGGATGACTGTGTGGTGTGCAATGCCCTGTCATGGAACAATTGGTGCGATATTCCTAGATGACACAGTGCCTATCGAATGGTTTGTGAAGGCTTTTGGAAGTTGGTTTGATCCCCATTATCCAAAGTGATCCTTATTTCGACAAGATGTGGTTCATGCAAGACAGAGCTCGACTCCTCGAAGCAGGAGAGTGTTTGATGTCCTGACCGCATTCTGACTTTGGAGTACCCAGATGTCAGTGGCATTGGTTTCGATTGGCTGCTACATTCTCCAGATCTGAACACATGCAACCTCTTTTTGTGGAGTTATATTGAAGATTAGATGTACAACAATAGCCTCAAAACCATTGATGTGCTGAAAACAGCCATTCAGGAGGTCATCGACAGCATTGATATCCCGACACTTCAGCGAGTCATGCTGAATATCGCTATTCGTTCTCACCACATCATATCAAATGATGGCAGGCATATTGGACATGTCATAACCCAAATCCGAGTGCCTGTTGTGACGTTTACATGTTGAACAAAGTGTATGTACGCAGCAGTATGCTCACGAAGTAATAAAACTTACTGCTTTGACAAAAAAACAAAAAGTTAAAAATAAACATGTTATAAAATCCTGCTTCTACAAGTATGCAGTTATCGCTTATTACAAGTAGTTTCTCTGTGTTGCAAAAACAGCTTCCTATGTTTCCCACTTATGAAGCCTTTATTCTTTCTTTATTTGTACAAATCTAAAATAAACCCATTACCTAAACTAATTAGTGGCTCCTATTAGTACACATACAATTTCAGCGATATTACAATTCCAACAGAATCAAAACACAAGTAATAATAATAATTATTATATTTTATGACTTTTTTTAAGAATTACATCTACAACCTGGAGCATTACGGGTTGTACCATTGAGTATACAAACCTATCACAATGTATTGGCCGGCGCTCAACGGACAGGTGCGACCTAGATACATCTTCTGTGTTCTTCTATTGGTATTTTCTCATAAATTCTCTCAAGATCCTTTATGAAATCACATTAGCCGAGGTGTTTAATATGTCAAAATTTTCCTCATGTCAAAGCAGGTCATATGTGTCGTAACCAGTAACTCGTTCAAGTTCGGCTGCTACATCATCATGTATGGGGCACTCACAGACAACGTGGCCGGGAGTAACCTTACTCCTCCATAGCCACATGCAGGACATAAATATGTCGGGTATGGTCCATACCCTGTAAAGAGATGTAGCAGTTCCCTGCTTGGTTTGGAATACTTTAATTGCAAATGTTCTCTGATGGTTGGTAACAGTTGAAAGGTTCTCCCCCAGCCTCCTCTGAGTCCCAAAATTATTGCCAAAGCTCTTCCCTCCACCTTTTGGTCGTTATCTCATCCCCAACTAGAACCCCTAGAATTTCAGCCATCTTCTCAATTTGCCCTTTTTTAACCCAGTACCATGCAGCCTATTCCCTTATTTTGATGTAGCAGTAATGGAGCCTCTCCCACAGACGTTCTATAAGCCCCACGAGTGTATCGTATCATATTCTGCTGCACCCTCCTCACAGCCATGGCAGAAATGACACTCGTGAACTTGTGTGCCCAGATGTCAGAGCTGTAAACCCCAGTAGATCTCAGCATACTGTTATGCTATAGTTTAATTAAGTCTGGAGGTAAGTGAAATCTCTTATGTCAATTCCAGTTAGTTTATGTCGTACTTTGACGGATCTCTGAGTTACTAGATCTTTGTGAGCTGTGAAGTTCCAGCGCTCGTCAACAATGATGCCTAGGCGTGGAGCCTCATGACGCCCAGGTACGAGCGACCCCTCAGTTCTGACAGTTGGATTTCTTACTAGTTGACCTTTTAATAACAAATATGTCGATTTATTCAGAGCAACATACATTTTGGCTTCATGGAACCATTCAGTAAGGTCACTGCCCTCTCTATTCTGAGCTCAAGATCCTCGTGGCCACCAACCAGCAGGAGGAGGTCGTCCGCATAAGTTATCACCTCCTGCACATCCTCACTGTTCTGCAGGTTTTTCAGCAATGCCTTCGTGTTAAGATCCGAAAAAATCGGCTGCAGGGCGGAGCCCTGTGGGCACCTCTTTGTACTGGTAGTCCCACTAGGGGATGACAGCCAAACTTCTCCTTCCTCACACTAGTAGCCGTCTCACTGACACACCTGCTTAGAATAGCGCAGTGGTGTGGGAAGACGGAGCACTGAATAGATATATTTATTTGTTCTTCTTCGTAATTACTGCCTATTATCTAAAAAGCTCAAATAGGTCATACAAATCACGTTTCCTTGGATAGTTATAAGTTATGTTTTAATTATTTATTTCTGATACTAAATAATTTTTTAAAGAAAAAAGAAGAGAAATTAAAAAAACTACTACTACTTCTCCTACTACAAAATTAAATCAAAATCCTTAATCAATTACCCAGGTACTAATCTACTACAAATACTACAATTTGTTCTCTGTTTCTTCATTTATTGTGGTGCATTTAACTTGTACCTGGTTGTTTCTGCTACTGGATCCGCCCTCACGGTACCCCAGCTAACAGCCATAGGCTGATGGATTCCTTGGGTGTCGGGCAGCACATCAGCAGCGTTTCCACCGTAGCGAATCATTCCACCCACCACCGTTACTTCTTAAAGTCCACAGTTTCATGATCACTTGCAGCAACGCAATATATATTCTTGGGACAGCATTTCACTGGGTGTTCGCCAACCTCAGTCATCTTCTCTTCATCTGCAAAGTATGTTGTCTAGCCCAAACGGAAGGTTGATGACTTATGGTGGAATGCTTTGTGAAGTCTTCCTTGGCGTTCATGGATACTGCGACTGCAGTATCGTTCAAGACGCACCAGTTCGACTCGCTCCTTAGTGCTGCTTTGTGATCCCACATCCTTAACACCTGACGTCCATTACCCACTGCATCTTCATAGACCGCTTAGTCCCACAATGTGTATTGTGATGTGCCCACATTGACGCAGGCGTAGCTATCATTTATCTGTCATATGATTTTGTGTAGATACGTGACATAAGGGCCATGGACAGTTAGATAATATATCAATCCACTCCATCGTTTAAGAAATCTCATTTTTAATACCTCCCTGATGTTAGGGAGAAATTCGTATGCTCTCCTGCCAGTGCATGAAGTGTCCCATTCATTTTGCCACAGTTGTAATATGCGATGACTTACTGCCTATTTCGAACTGACATCAGTTTCAAGCACCCTTCGTACTTCCATCTTCATTATTTAACCAGTCCGCCTTTTGCTAATTTCCAAGTCCAGTGGTCACATACCTAGAATTACTAACAAAGCATCATTCAGGGTAGTGCCATAGGCCCCCGATAACCTTAGTCGCACGCCTCGTTTAACTCTTCTCACTATTGAGGCTAGTTTCATTAGCTGCAGTCTATGAGTCCAGACGCTCGCACCATATCCTACGACTGATGCTAATATACACAAATCCAAAAAAATTATTGCGTCACCCCGGTTCCCAGAACTCCTGAAAATAGAAATTGACTGTGGATATTGCATCGCAGACACAGTCCCTTTGACTATTCAGAGATGTCACTAAACCCACCCAGAGATGTAAACAACCATGCATAAGCAGAGCCTATTAGACGGAGGGAGTCCGACAGCCGATCAGTTCCAGTCATTCTACCAGGAAGGAGGTACACGGCTCGCGTTGTCTGTAGCTCAACCATGCCTAGACGGTCAATACCGCGGTTCGATCGCGTCCGCAGGAAGGGCTAACAACAAGAGAAGTGTCCAGGCGTCTCGGAGTGAACCAAAGAAATGTTGTTCGGACATGGAGGAGATACAGGAACATGCCTCGCTCAGGTCGCCCAAGGGCTACTACTGCAGTGGATGGCCGCTGCCTGCGGATTATGGTTCGGAGGAGACCTGACAGCAACGCCACCATGTTGAATAATTCGTTTCGTGCAATAACAGGACGTCATGTTACGACTGTGCGCAATACGCTGCATGATGCACAACTTCACTCCCGACGTCCATGGCGAGGTCCATCTTTGCAACCACGACACCATGCAGCGCGGTACAGATGGGCCGAACAACATGCCGAATGGACCGCTTAGAATTGGCATCACGTTCTCTTCACCAATGAGTGTCGCATATGCCTTCAACCAGACAATCGTCGGAGACGTGTTTGGAGGGAACCCAATAAGGCTGAACGCCTTAGACACACTGTCCAGCGAGAGCAGCAAGGTGGAGGTTCCCTGCTGTTTTGGGGTGGCATTATGTGGGGCCGACGTACGCTGCTGGTGGTCATAGAAGGCGCCGCAATGGCTGTACGATACGTGAATGCCATCCTCCGACCGATAGTACAACCATATCAGCAGATATTGGCGAGGTATTCGTCTTCATGGACGACAATTAGCGTCCCCATCGTGCACATCTTGTCCGTGACTTCCTTCACGATAACGACATCGCTCAACTAGAGTGGCTAGCATGTTTCTCCATACATAAACCCTACCGAACATGCCTGGGATAGATTGAAAAGGGCTGTTTATGGACGACGTGACTCACTATCCACTCTGAGGGATCTACGCCGAATCGCCGTTGAGGAGTGGGACAATCTGACCAACAGTGCCTTGATGAAGTTGTGGATAGTATGCCACGACGAATACAGGCATGCATAATGCAAGAGGACGTGATACTGGGTATTAGAGGTACCGGTGTGTACAGCAGTCTGGACCACCACCTCTGAAGGTCTCACTGTATGGTGGTACAACATGCAATGTGTGGTTTCATGAGCAATAAAAAGGGCGGAAATGATGTTTATGTTGATCTCTATTCCAATTTTCTGTACAGGTTCCGGAACTCTCGGAACCGAGGTGACACAAAACTCTTTTTGAAGTGTGTTCAGAGGTTGTATACTCTAATTGTCTTCAAAGGAGCCGGCCGTTGTGGCCGAGCGGTTCTAGGCACTTCAGTCTGGAACCGCGAGAGCGCTACGGTCGCAGGTTCGAATCCTGTGTGTGATGTTCTTAGGTTAGTTAGGTTTAAGTAGTTCTAGATTCTAGGGGACTGATGACTTCAGATGTTAAGTTCCGTAGTGCTCAGAGCCATTTGAACCATTTTTTCTTCAAAGGAAGCCGAAATTGCCTATTGCCTATTTTATTCTTTACGTTACTACCTTTCCCGCCTGCTTTCTGTGCATGATGTGCAAAAGTTACGACGTTCGTCGAGAAATACCTCTAGCGCTGATTAGATTCGACTGCGGTCGCAGAGCGTGAGCTCACTCCAGAAGCACAAATCTTGGCCAGGCCTGCTCTAGACGATCGTCCAGTGAGTCGCCGGCCGCGTCGTGCAGGATCGGCCGAGTAAACTGCGACTTGTCGTCTTGGTGTGCGCCTCTTACGGTTTGACGCCTCAGGTCGCCGGAGGATACGCAGCGACACTGGCTGGACCTTCAGACTGCCGAGCCAGGGACAGGGCCGCGCTTAAGCGATTACGCCGGCCTGGGGGCAGAGGGTGGACCGCTCATCGGCCGCTCCACTTGCTGCCCCCCCGCCCTCCAGCAGTAGGGGTGGACGCAAACATTTGGGCTGGGCACGCGGCCGCATTAACCGGGTTTTCTATTAATAGGCAGGCCACGACGACGGAGGGCCCCGCTGACAGCGGCAGGCCGCGCACGCGCCTCCTCACAATAGCAGAGCAGGGCCTCCCACCCTCCCCACCCTCACTCCCACCCCCACCCCCACCCCTCTCTACCAGTAGCAGCAGTCCGTGGCGGCTGCCGCGCCTGGTGCGGACGTATTGCGTCTTCCACAGCTCATCAGGCCGTCCCACCTCATGAGTGGTCGCGCCTAAACTTCCTGTCACTTCCCGCAACGTATCATTTTCAATGGGTTCCAGCAGACGTAAATATAATAGGGTATTGAAATTGCCCCCCCCCCCCCCCCCCCCCCCCCGCGGATAGTCGAGAGCGCTAGCGCGCACGCTTTCCGCATACAGGGAGGTGAGAGAGCCTCAGGTCCAAGTAACGATGATAGCTAGTGTGAAGTCCAGGCTGGATTTCATTTTTAGGCGGTTTCTCACATTCTATTAGGTAAATATCGGACCGTGAACCATGGACTTTGCCGTTGGTGGGGAGGCTTGCGTGCCTCAGCGATACAGATAGCCGTACCGTAGGTGCAACCACAACGGAGGGATATCTGTTGAGAGGCTAGACAAACGTGTGGTTCCTGAAGAGGGGCAGCAGTAGTTGAAGGGCAACAGTCTGGATGATTCACTGATTTGGCCTTGTAACACTAACCAAAACGGCCTTGCTGTGCTGGTACTGCGAACGGCTGAAAGCAAGGGGAAACTACGGCCGTAATTTTTCCCGAGGGCATGCAGCTTTACTGTATGGTTAAATGATGATGGCGCCCTCTTGGGTAAAATATTCCGAAGGTAAAATAGTCACCCATTCGGATCTCCGGGCGGGGACTACTCAAGAGAATGTCGTTATCAGGAGAAAGAAAACTGGCGTTCTCCGGATCGGAGCGTGGAATATCAGATCCCTTAATCGGGCAGGTAGGTTAGAAAATTTGAAAAGGGAAATGGATAGGTTGAAGTTAGATATAGTGGGAATTAGTGAAGTTCGGTGGCAGGAGGAACAAGACTTCTGGTCAGGTGACTACAGGGTTATAAACACAAAATCAAATAGGGGTAATTCAGGAGTAGGTTTAATAATGAATAGGAAAATAGGAATGCGGGTAAGCTACTACAAACAGCATAGTGAACGCATTATTGTGGCAAAGATAGATACGAAGTCCACGCCCACTACAGTAGTACAAGTTTATATGCCAACTAGCTCTGCAGATGACGAAGAAATTGATGAGATGTATGATGAGATAAAAGAAATTATTCAGGTAGTGAAGGGAGACGAAAATTTAATAGTCATGGGTGACTGGAATTCGGTAGTAGGAAAAGGGAGAGAAGGAAATATAGTGGGTGAATATGGATTGAGGCTAAGAAATGAAAGAGGAAGCCACCTGGTAGAATTTTGCACAGAGCATAAGTTAATCATAGCTAATACTTGGTTCAAGAATCATAAAAGAAGGTTGTATACATGGAAGAATCCTGCAGATACTAAAAGGTATCAGATAGATTATATCATGGTAAGACACAGATTTAGGAACCAGGTTTTAAATTGTAAGACATTTCCAGGAGCAGATGTGGACTCTGACCACAGTCTATTGGTTATTATCTGTAGATTAAAACTGAAGAAACTGCAAAAAGGTGGGAATTTAAGGAGATGGGATCTGGATAAACTGACTAAACCAGAGATTGTACAGAGTTTCAGGGATAGCATAAGGGAACAATTGACAGGACTGGGGGAAAGAAATACAGTAGAAGAAGAATGGGTAGCTCTGAGGGATGAAGTAGTGAAGGCAGCAGAGGATCAAGTAGGTAAAAAGACGAGGGCCAGTAGAAATCCTTGGGTAACAGAAGAAATATTGAAATTAATTGATGAGAGGAGAAAATATAAAAATGAAGTAAATTAAGCGGGCAAAAAGGAATACAAACGTCTCAAAAATGAGATCGACAGGGAGAGCAAAATTGCTAAGCAGGGATGGCTAGAGGACAAATGTAAGGATGTAGAAGCGAGTATCACTAGGAGTAAGATAGATACTGCCTACAGGAAAAATAAAGAGACCTTTGGAGATAAGAGAACCACTTGCATGAACATCAAGAGCTCAGATGGAAACCCAGTTCTAAGCAAATAAGGGAAAGCAGAAAGGTGGAAGGAGTATATTGAGGGTCTATACAAGGGCTATGTACTTGAGGACAATATTATGGAAATGGAAGAGGATGTAGATGAAGATGAAATGGGAGATACGATACTGCGTGAAGAGTTCGACAGAGCACTGAAAGACCTGAGTTGAAACAACGCCCCTGGAGTAGACAACTTTCCATTAGAACTACTGACGGCCTTGGGAGAGCCAGTCCTGACAAAACTTTACCATCTGGTGAGCAAGATGTATGAAACAGGCGAAATACCCTCAGACTTCAAGAAGAATATAATAATACCAATCCCAAAGAAAGCAGGTGTTGACAGATGTGAAAATTACCGAACTATCAGTTTAATAAGTCACAGCTGCAAAATACTAACGCGAATTCTTTACAGACGAATGGAAAAACTACTAGAAGCCGACCTCGGGGAAGATCAGTTTGGATTCCGTAGAAATGTTGGAACACGTGAGGCAATACTGACCCTACGATTTATCTTAGAAGCTACATTAAGGAAGGGCAAACCTACGTTTCTAGCATTTCTAGACTTAGAGAAAGCTTTTGACGATGTTGACTGGAATACTCTCTTTCAAATTCTGAAGGTGGCAGGTGTAAAATACAGGGAGCGAAAGGCTATTTACAACTTGTACAGAAACCAGATGGCAGTTATAAGAGTCGAGGGACATGAAAGGGAAGCAGTGTTTGGGGAGGGAGTGAGACAGGGTTGCAGTCTGTCCCCGATGTTATTCAATCTGTATATTGAGCGAGCAGTGAAGGAAACAAAAGAAAATTCGGAGTAGGTATGAAAATCCATGGAGAAGAAATAAAAAGTTTGAGGTTCGCCGATGACATTGTAATTCTGTCAGAGACAGCAAAGGACATGGAAGAACAGTTGAGCGGAATGGATAGTGTCTTGAAAGGAGGATATAAGATGAACATCAACAAAAGCAAAACGAGGATAATGGAATGTAGTCGAATTAAGTCGGGTGATGCTGAGGGAATTAGATTAGGAAATGAGACACTTAAAGTAGTAAAGGAGCTTTGCTATTTGGGGAGCAGAATAACGGATGATGGTCGAAGTAGAGAGGATATAAAATGTAGACTGGTAATGGCAAGGAAAGCGTTTCTGAAGAAGAGAAATTTGTTAACATCGAGTATAGATTTAAGTGTCAGGAAGTCATTTTTGAAAGTATTTGTATGGCTTGTAGCAACCACAACGGAGGGGTATCTGTTGAGAGGCCAGACAAACGTGTGGTCCCTGACGAGGGGCAGCAGCCTTTTCAGTAGTTGCAGGGCAACAGTCTGGATGATTGACTGATCTGGTCGTGTAACACTAACCAAAACAGCCTTGCTGTGCTGGTACTGCGAACGGCTGAAAGCAAGGGGAAACTACGGCCGTAATTTTTCCCGAGGGCATGCAGCTTTACTGTATGTTATGGAGAGCTGCATCAAACCAGTCTCAGGACTGGAGACCACAACAACAACAACGTAGCCATGTATAGAAGTGAAACATGGACGATAAATAGTTTGGACAAGAAGAGAATAGAAGCTTTCGAAATGTGGTGCTACAGAAGAATGCTGAAGATTAGATGGGTAGATCACATAACTAATGAGGAAGTACTGAATAGGATTGGGGAGAAGAGAAGTTTGTGGCACAACTTGACTAGAAGAAGGGATCGGTTGGTAGGACGTTCTGAGGCATCAAGGGATCAACAATTTAGTATTGGAGGGCAGCGTGGAGGGTAAAAATCGTAGAGGGAGACCAAGAGATGAATACACTAAGCAGATTCAGAAGTATGTAGGTTGCAGTAGGTACTGGGAGATGAAGAAGCTTGCACGGGATAGAGTAGCATGGAGAGCTGCATCAAACCAGTCTCAGGACTGAAGACCATAACAACAACAAATATCGGACTCGTATACACTTTCCACTTCAGATACATGTTACACAAACATTTAGAAAACGTTGCCACATTTGAACATGACATCTACTTTACACACATATGTGGAAGTACACAGATGGTGGCTTCAGAAAGGGCACCCAGCTACCAAATGCCACTAACGCGGCCAAAACCGATAATACGTCATAACGGTGATCAGCCTATCCCGCATGCAAACAAGAAGAGGCAAAAGGAAAAGAAGGTGTATCAATCTGAGATATGCAATTCTGAGCTGAGAAACGTCCTTATGGGGTCACCACTTTTATTTTGTTCGTGAGGTACTCGCAATAGTTTAGATCCTTTCTCTTCATCTAAACTTTAGCATTGGAAAACCTTTTTTCTCTAGTATTTTTTAGTATTTTTTAAACACATTTAACAGCATTCAGTGACTAATTAAAAGACGTTTTTCAGTATTACTAGTTCATACCGAGAACGTCAGGAACAGATGTTCCCATGGTTGCTGACTATAAATATATAAAAGGCTAGTTGTACTGAGAAATTACAATCACAGCAGGTACTGAAAATTTAATTAAAACGCTGTGGACAAGAAATCAACACATCAAAAGAAACTACTGAATTATTTCCTATGAAATCGACAGGGTCTTCACTTTTCTTAGTTATGAAAATTAACATATTTCATTTTATTTACAACGCAGTGAAACCATTCGTTAATCAGAATGACGGTTGCCATTGTAATCACACAACATTTCCGTCACTGAGAGTCATTTGTTTTTACTAACGACGTTATGTCATTCAGAACAGTGTAAATGTGACATATAATAGGACAATGGAAAATCCAGGATGGAATGTGACAAAATTATGAAATGGATAGTTGCTATCCCCATATAACGCAGATGCTGAGTCGCAGATAGGCACAACAAAAAGACTGTCAGAAAGTGAGTTTTCGGCCAACAAGGTCTTCTTAGAAAATAGACAACATACACACACACACACACACACACACACACACACACACACACACATACACACATTCATGTAAACACAACTCTCTCTCACACACACAGGACCACAGTCTCTGGCTGCTGAAATCAGAGTCTTTATATAAATGATCTGGCGGATAAACTTAGAATATCAGCGGATGATGCAGCTATTTATAATGAATTACTGTCTAGTGAAAACTGGATAAATATTCAGTCAGATTTTGTTATGATTTGAAAGTTTCTTCAACACCTCACGGAGTAATACACATAATATGAATAGAGTACAACCAGTGGTCCAGGGGTAGCGTCTTTGATTTGTTATCAAAACGTCCTCGGTCCCGGGTTCGAAACCCGCCGTCGCTTAAATATCGATTAATAATCAGCATTGGCGGCCGAAGAGTTCCGGAATTAGAAGTCACCCTCATTCTGCCAAAGGCCTTGTCAAAGAGGGCGGAGGAGCGGACAGAGTTTCAGGGTACTCTCTTGTCCTTGGGGTGGGAAACTACTCCTAAACGGGGAAGAATCAGCAGTGATCAATGACATGAGGATGCAGGAGGCAATGGAAACCACTGCCTTAAGGACACATAACGTGTATCCACAGGACATGATGACCTCTCCTTTGGTAAATATTCCGGAATTGCCAACCATTCGGATCTCCGGGAGGGGACTGCCAAGAGTGAGGCGAGCATGAGAAATAGACTGAACAATCAACGAAAAGATAACGTTCTATGAGTTGAGACGTGGAATGTCAGAAGCTTGAACGTGGTAGGGAAACTAGAAAATCTGAAAAGGGAAATGCAAAGGCTCAATCTAGAGGTGGTAGGGGTCAACGAAATGAAATGGAAAAAAGAGAAGGAATTCTGATTAGATGAGTACAGGGTAACATCAACAGCAGCAAATGGTATAACGAGAATAGGATTCGTTGTGAATAGGAAGGTAGGGCAGAGAGTGTGTTACTGTGAACAGTTTACTGCCAGGGTCGTTCTTATCAGTATCGACAACAAACCTACACCGACAATGATAGTTCAGGTATATTTGCCGACGTCGCTGAACGTGAAGACATAGAGAAAGTACATGAGGATATTGAAAGAGCAATACAGTACCTGAACAGAGGTGAAAATCTAATAGTCGTGGAGGACTGAAATGCAGTTGCAGGGGTCGCACTTGAAGAAACTTCTAAAGAAGAATATGGGCTTGGGACAAGTAATGAGAGAGGAGAAAGACTAATTGAGTTCTGTAATAAATTTCACTAGTATTAGGGAATACTTTATTCAATAATCACAAGAAAAGGAGGTTTACTTGGAAAAGGTCGGGTGATACGAGAAGATTGCAGTTAGATAACATCGTGGTTACACAGAGATTCCTAAATTAGAAATTGGATTGTAAGGCGTACCCAGGAGCAGATATAGACTCAGATCACAATATAGTAGTGATGAAGAGTAGGTTGAAATTTAAGAGATTAGTCAGGAACAATCAATACGCAAAGAATGGGGTACTGAAGTACTAAGGAATGATGAGATACGCCTTAAGTTCTCTGAAGCTGTAGATAATGCGATAAGTAATAGCTCAGTAGGCAGTTCAGATGAAGAGAAATGGACATTTCTAAAAAGGACCTTCACAGATATTGGAAAGGAAAACATAGGTACAAAGAAGATAACTACGAAGAAATTATGGGTAACGGAAAAAATACTTCAGTTGATCGATGAAAGTACGAAGTACAAAAATATTCAGGGAAATTCGGGAGTACAGAAATAAAAGTCACTTAGGAAATAAATAAATAGGAAGTGCAGGAGAGCAAAGACGAAATGGCTGCATGAGCAATGCAAAGAAATGGTAAAAGAAATGGTTGTTGGAATGACTGATACAGCATATAGGAAAGTCAAAACAATTTTCGTGAAATTAAAAGCAAGGGTGGTAACATTAAAGAGTGCAAAGGAAATTCCACTGTTAAATGCAGAGGAGAGAGTGGATAGGCGCAAAGAGTTCATTGAAGGCCTTTATGAGGGGAAAGGCTTGTCCGATGTCATAGAAGAAGAAACAGGAATCGATAGAGAGGAGATAGGGAATCCAGTATTAAAATTAGAATTTAAAAGAGCTTTGGAGAACTTAAGATCAAATAAGCCAAAAGAGATAGATAACATTCCATTATAATTTCTAAAATCATTGCGGGAAATGGCAACAAAACGACTGTTCACATTGTTGTGTAGAATGTAAGAGTCTGGTGACATACCATCTGGCTTTCGGAAAAATGTCATCCACACAATTCCGAAGAATGCAGGAGCTTATAAGTGGGAGATTTAGCGCGGAATCAGCTTAAAAGCTCATGCATCCAAGTTACTGTCAAGAATAGTATACAGAAGAATGGAAAAGAAAATTGATGATGTGTTAGATGCCGATCAGTTTGGCTTTAGGAAAGGTAAAGGCACCAGAGAGGCAATTCTGAAGTTCCGGTTGATAATGGAAGCAAGAGTAAAGAAAAATCAAGACACGTTCGTAGGGTTTGCCGACCTGGAAAAAACGTTCGACAATGAAAAATGCTGCAAGATGTTCGAAATTCTGAGAAAAATAGGGGTAAGCTATATGTAGAGACGTATAATATGCAATATGTCCAAGAGACAAGTAGGTATAATAAGAATGCACGAGCAAGAACGAAGTGTTCCGATGAAAAAGCGTGGAAGACAGGGATGTAGTCTTTCGCCCCTACTGTTCAATCTGTACATTGAAGAAGCAAGGATGGAAATAAAAGAAAGATTCAAGAGTGTAATTAAAATTCAAGGTGAAAGAATATCAATGATACGATTCGTTGATGGCGTTGCTATCCTGAGTGAAAGTGAAGAAGTATTCGTGAAGAAGAATTACATGATCTGCTAAATGGAATGAACAGACTGATGAGTACATTATACGGATTGAGAGTAAATCGAAGAAAGACAAAAGTAATGAGAAGTAGCAGAAATGAGAACAGCGAGAAACTTAACACTTTCAACACTGCCCTCTTTACACCCGGCACTTGTCTGTGAACTGGCATATTTAATGGATGTTTGAAATTAGATTGCAAAGAACAGAAAAATGATA
Organism: Schistocerca americana; assembly: GCF_021461395.2. NCBI lineage: Eukaryota > Metazoa > Arthropoda > Insecta > Orthoptera > Acrididae > Schistocerca > Schistocerca americana. The sequence continues at coordinate 276,093,667 of NC_060120.1, read as the reverse complement.
GGAATATGGTTCTCGCATCATTTAAAAGGAAAAAGTAAGAGCTTTACATGAATGTGACTTTATTTTACAATATAAAATACACATGGGTGTTATAATTAAAAAAAGAAAACACAAAAATGTCGTGCCTAAAAAGGTTTTACATGATCTCTCTCTTGAGTAATGCCATTATTACTGTATCTAAATTTAAAACAAAATACCACTGGACTGTCTCACTGCAGGTACCTGTAAACTAGAATATTTTAATAGTTCAGATATCGTTAGCCTTTGTGTGAAAATCCTTGAAACACTGTGGGACGCAAAGGCCAACGCCACAGTCCTTGCATCACCATCTACGAGGTGTGGCTAGAAAAAAACCGGACTAGTACTGGTGAAACAATAAAACGAATGCAATAAGGCTGAAAGTCGCGTGGCCTGTCACGTGACTCTCGCTCCGCCTACTGCTCGAGTTTCATCTGCCTCCTGCACTCAGTCTGCCCGTGGCGTCTGTTTTAAGTAGTTGACGTTTTGTCTGTGCGTCGGAAAATGTTGAGTGTACAGAAAGAACAGCGTGTTAACATCAAATGTTGTTTCAAACTAGGAAAATCTGCAAGTGAAACGTTTGTAATGTTACAACAAGTGTACGGCGATGATTGTTATCGCGAACACAAGTGTTTGAGTGGTTTAAACGATTTAAAGATGGCCGCGAAGACACCAGTGATGACACTCGCACTGGCAGACCATTGTCAGCAAAAACTGATGCAAACAGTGAAAAAATCGGTAAACTTGTTCGACAAGATCGCCGTTTAACAATCATAGCAGTGTCTGAGTTAACAGGAGTTGACAAGGAAAGTGTTAGGCAGATTCTTCATGAAAGTTTCAACATGAACAAAGTGTGTTCAAAAATGGTTCCAAAGTGTCTCACAATTGAACAGAAGGAACGCCGAAGAATGATTTGTTCTGACATCCTGGAAAACATTGAAAGTGATCCCACCTTCTTACAAAATGTTATTACTTGCGATGAATCGTGGTTTTTTACTTACGATCCCGAAACTAAACGCCAATCGATGCATTGGAAAACTCCTGGCCCTCCACGACAAAAAAAAGCACGAATGTCAAAATCGAAATTCGAGGCAATGATGATTGTTTTTTTGACATCAAAGGGATTGTGCACATTGATTGGGTACCAGAGGGACAAACAGTGAATCAGCATTACTACATTAGCGTCCTGGCTACCCTACGTGAGCGAGTACGGAGAAAACGGAACGATTTGTGGAGAAAAAAGTCATGGATCCTTCACCAAGACAATGCCCCAGCTCACAGTGCGTTGTCAGTGAAGAAGTTTTTGGCAAAACACAACATTCCCATCTCAGATCATCCACCCTACTCACCTGATTTGGCCCCCTGTGACTTTTTTCTTTTCCCTAAAGTCAAGTCAGCTTTGAAAGGAACTAGATTTGAGACTGTTGAAGCAGTAAAAGAAAAAGCGACGGAAGTAATGTATGGACTTACCGAAAATGATCTGCAGCATTGCTATGAACAGTGGAAAATTCGTATGGAGCGGTGTAGAGACCGAGGAGGAGAGTACATTGAAGGAGGTAACATGAAATTGTAAATAATTGTAAATAAATGTTTTTTCCAGCATCAGTCCGGTTTTTTTCTAGCCGCACCTCGTACTTTCCTTCCCGATGCGCTTACCCATCTTTTTCTTCCCCTGTCTGACCATACTTTGCAATACCTAGTAGTATTCACCTTGTTTGCAGTGGGTGGGACCTTCTCTGGAAAGTGCCTTGCAAATGTCCTCTCAATTTGTGAGGATGAAGCGGCTTGTTGCTGAAAAACATTTCCGCCCTTCTCAGCCAATTTCTTCCCCACTCTGTGAATAAATTCTACTGGAGAACTGATCTGCTCTGTCAACCCCAGCTTTATTCTTATTGTAATCAATAATAACGTCTGGCTTTACAATTTATGCTATTCCACCTTTGGCCATCACTTGAATACTAGTGCTGGTAGACTTATGCTTTGTGGAAAGACAAAAAACATCTCGTTTTGACTTCCACTTCACTGCCAGGAGATGGTGTTTCCTTTGAAAAACTATCTTTTTTTTTAGTTTTAGTGTTCTGAATATTCTTCGCAAACCTTTCGTGTTTTTCATTACAGTTCCCACTCCAAGAGCTTTATTTTCCCCCATGTCCAAAAGAGATGGACTGGTGTAGTACCTATCCATATAAATGCAATGTCCTTTGCCAAAGTACTGTGAACCCAACCTTTTTACGAGGCCCTTGATACTACTGTCAATACTGCCTGCAGAACCTGTATATATATCACAGTTTAGCATATAACCAGTTGATGAATCGCAGAGAGCATGCAATTTTATTCCATATTTATTGGGTTTGTTTTTCTTGTATACTCTGAAGCTTGTTCTACCACGAAAGGGACACATTGCCTTATCTATTGTCAGATTCGTGCCTGGACGAAACCTAATTTTGCTTTTATTTACAAAGAAACCAAAGAAAGGCCTCACTTTGCGAAGTGGGTCGTGCTTTACTTCGCCTCTGCTAATGAACGTAGTATTGTCATTCAAGTGTAACATCGACAATGTAGCGCAAAATCGATCGTGACTCAACAATTTACTCGCAAATCCTGTCTGCGGAAACGGGTCTGTTGGCCAATAATCACTGATTTTCGGAAATTTGACGACGCACATATGCAAAATAATACTGACAGACCAGTAAATCTCTTGCAATTTTACTGCAGACCACTTATGCCAAACAGAGTTTATTTTCAGGCTACCTTTGCATTTCATTGCCGCAATAACGTTACCAGCGTACCGATTCGTTTCACTTTTGATGAGTCGAATAAGGTCGTCATCAAAGAAATAGCTAAAATATCGAAGCTCCTCAGTGGCCTCTGAAAAATGCGATGCTACGCCGATTACTTCCTGGAAATCCAGCAGTGCTAGCTGATCGTCTAGTTCCGACCAATCTTGCTCTGTGTGCTCAGTGAGGCACACACGACCAGGTACCACAGATGGTGTGACTGATGGTCTGTACCATTGTCTGCATAGAAAAAAAATAATGCTAAGATTGGTACTACAAGGTACTAAATGTAAGTGAAGTAATGAACGTTACTCACAATACAAAATGCGGTAATGAACTCTTCACTTTATGAACAGTTGAGACATATACATACCTGAATCATCACTTGTACTTTCGTCTGGAGAGTACGAATCCTCTTTGTCAGAATCGTCAATTTCAAATCCCGCATCTCCATAAAGAATATCTACGATCTCTGCCCCTGTCAACTCGCTGCTCGATATTTTCACGATCGTAAACACTTGTGAATGAACTGCAGGTAATTTCGTCTTTGCAGTGTTCACAGCCGCTCCCAGGATGAGATAGCCGATAAGTACTTGCCCCTTGCGGAAGAAGAATGAACTACCTCCACATTAGTTGACGAAACTGCTACGGAGACCCGCTAAAAGCGCTTACGGAGCCACAAATAAAGGCTCGCCCGTACGGTATACGGGCGCCGTTGCCAACGTCAGGGCGGCCGCGCCCGTTGGCGTACGGGCACCGTGCTGAACTGATGATCACGAAGTAGACGACGTTAACGAATTCTGCTACCTAGGCACCAAAATAACCAATGACGGACGGAGCAAGGTGGACATCAACTGCAGACTAGCCATGGCAAAAAGGGTATTCCTGGCCAAGCGAAGTCTACTAGTAGGCCTTAATTTGAGGAAGAAGTTTCTGAGAATGTACGTTTGGAATACAGTATTGTGTGGTAGTGAAACAAGAACTGCGAGCAAACTGGAAAAGAATAGACTCGAAGCATTTGAGATACGGGTCTACTGATAAGGAAAAGAATGAAGAGGTTCTTAGCAAAATCGGTGAGAGAAGGAATGTATGGAAAACACTGACAAGAAGAAGGGAGATGGTGCAAGGACATCAGTTACGAAATTAGAAAATAACTTTCATGGTACTAGAGGGAACTGTAGACGATAAAAACTATAGAGGAAGACGGAGACTGGAATACATCCGGCAAATAATTGAGAACGGAAGTTGCGAGTACTGCTCCGTGGTGAAGAGGGTGGCACAGGAGAGGAATTAGTGGCGGGCCTTAGTGTGGTACACGGAATGCAGAACCTGTACCTCCACATCTGGAGTTGCAGATCTTGGTCGTCCCCTCTGCAAAGCAAGGGAAGTAAACTTCCCGTGACTGCATAGACGGCGACTGAGCGTTCAAATGTCTTCCGACCTGAATCTCTTCGCTGTAATTTTCTCTCCTGATATAAATGACACTACACAACACTTACATGCGTCTTGCCGTTCATGAAGTGCACTTTCGCCAACCTCTCATATAAGTAGATGTCTAATGTCAAACGCATCACTCAATGCATGCTTTCTCTCGGAATTAACTGTGCTGTTAAGGTCCAACCAGTCGTCAACCTAAAAACCACAGTGACTGTCTGATGAAGCTTTACGCAGATGTGTTGCTCAAGGTTTGTAGTGTGGCCATCGATCGCGTCACGTCACGCTTTTCAGTTCTGAGCGTATAGTGAGCACGTGAAGATTGTTAGAGCAATAGAATCTCCCGCCAAATGTGAAGTGCGTTCCGTCATTCGATTTCTTCATGCTGAGGGATTTTGCCAGATTTCATGGAGCCCATCTAACACAATTCTCTTGCGCGTCAGCAAATTTCGGCAATGGTGCAGGAACTTGAAGCAGAACTTACATTCATGATGCAAGAAGTCAGGGAAGGAAGCGACTGGCAACCGATGATCTGGTCGAGCGAGTGGATCAGGTGATTCGAGAAAATCGTCTACGAAGGGCAATTCAGAGCAAGCCAAGAGGAATGTTGCCCTCAGGCCAACCTCTCATCAGTAATAATAACCAGCAGAATAATAAACAAATGCGAAATGAAAGGCAGACGAAACACTTCGGTGATCTTCGGATCACGCCTAACGTGGATGGCGGGCGAAGTGGTTCGGCTGTAAGATCAGAGCTCGTTCGGCAGTCTCGGAGTACGGACATGTTTCCGCCGCGGTATCAAGACTTAATTTTGCAATCTCTAGTTTGTAAATGTGAGAGCTGGTTTGGCAGTGTCGGAGGACAGACTTGATGTCTGCCGGGTTCGGTGTTAGTGAAGACTTTATTAGCGATATATGGTTAATTGGACATACAGTTGAGGACAGTGTGTTACTAATTACGGAAATATGCACTTCATTAACTTTCTGAAGAATAAAAATCATTTGTAACTAGAAAAAGGAATGTAATTGGGCAGTTTCTCGTGTTCTGCTTATAAAAAGTGAGTGGCATCCCGTATAACACCAAACTCATTGGAAATTTAATCATTTCTAAAACAACAGTTCCTCGATAAGAGTTTCTTACAGCCTCTAGATTACGGTTTCACGACCTATGTGCTGTTTTCTGCGCAGGGGACAACAACTATAGAAGACTGCAGGTTGGTGAGCATTTGTTAGAACTTAGCATTCCGCTCAGGGCGGTGGAAGCAAGTAGGCACCCCGCGTGCACTGCAGTCTTACTACAAATGAGATCAGTGACACGTCATCTGTGGTAACGCAGAGGAGGTGTGAAGAAGAGGAATAATTTTGAGGGAAAGGGTTCATGATACACATGCAAGTATATCACCCTCTCTCTCCCTCTCGCCTCCCTCTCTTTTTCAACTTGCCGTAGTGTGCTTTAGAGTTAGATAACTGCAGGTATTGGACAAAGATCTATTAACATCAATAAAAATTTTTGCTTGAACATAAATGCATATGCTATCTAAACCTGCAGGTTGCGCTGTTGTACTTGACTATAGAGCGAAGGGAAACGACTGTCTATATGTTTCCATTCGAGCCTCAATTTTGCAGCATTTAGCTACGTCTTCCAGCTACTTCTGTACATAGTCACCGGTCGGAGCTAGACATTTGTCTTACCGTGGTACCAAATCTGCAATTCCTCGTCACAGAAGGCAGTCACCTGAGCCTTCCGCGCCAATTCCCTGTGTTGGTCTGCTGTTCGCTGTCTGTACCAAACAACAACAACAACAACATTATTACTTGTGAAATAATGGAATGATAGCGCGCTATTGAGAGATGCTTTAAATATGAAATGCAAGCAAATACGCTGTGTAGTTTGTCTAATATTGATAACAGAAGATTATCATTTTGGGGCGCAGCTTCCGAACGCAGCAGCCAATCGCGAAGACGGACCACAATTTAGGCGGTCTTTCTCGCGGTACCCGTACCTCACTCAACATTACGTCCTCTTGCCACAGCTGCCTTCTCAACTGCTCTAATAAGAGCTTCTTGTAGCCGAATCTGATGGCTGCAACGGCAGAAATATTACATTACCATGTGCAAGTCTCAACCACATCACGCACAAGGCACTTTTAAATATGAATTAATTGCTACCAGTCAGTCAACACAAACGCACGATCTGATTCTCATAAATGTGCAAAGAGGAGAAACGTGAGAAGTAGCGGCTTGTCGCGGATGATGCTGTAGTATACAGAGAAGTTGCAGCATTTGAAAACTGCTGCGAAATGCAGGAAGATCTGCAGCGGATAGGCACTTGGTGCAGGGAGTGGCAACTGACCCTTAACATAGACAAATGTAATGTAATGCGAATACATGGAACGAAGGATCCTTTATTGTATGATTATATGGTAGCGGAACGAACACTGGTAGCAGTTACTTCTGTAAAATATACGGGAGTATGCGTACGGAACGATTTTAAGTGGAATGATCATATAAAATTAATTGTTGGTAAGGTGGGTGCCAGGTTGAGATTCATTGGGAGAGTCCTTAGAAAATGCAGTCCATCAACAAAGGAGGTGGCTTACAAAACACACGTTCGACCTGTACTTGAGTATTGCTCATCAGTGTGGGATCCGTACCAGGTCGGGTTGACGGAGGAGACAGAGAAGATCCAAAGAAGAGCGACGCGTTTCGTCACGGGGTTATATGGTAAGCGTGATAGCGTCACGGAGATGTTTAGCAAACTCAAGTGGCAGACTCTGCAAGAGAGGCGCTCTGCATCGCGGTGTAGTTTGCTGTCCAGGTTTCGAGAGGGTGCGTTTCTGGATGAGGAATCGAGTATATTGCTTCCCCCTAGTTACACCTCCCGAGGAGATCACAAATGTAAAATTAGAGAGAGTCGAGCGCGCATGGAGGCTTCCCGGTAGTCGTTCTTCCCGCGAACCATACGCCACTGGAATAGGAAAGGGAGGTAATGACAGTGGCACGTAAAGTGCCATCCGCCACACACCGTTGGGTGGCTTGCGGAGTATAAACGTAGATGTAGATGTAGACCGTACTAACGAAGAGAGTTGTAATAATAAATGAAAAGCACCAGTTTGATTTTGTTCTACAATATTACTTTTATTGCTAAACGGTTTTCGGCTTACACGGCCATCTTCAGACATTTACTGAGTATTATCACCAAAGAAGTTAAATGTTAGCAGACAACATTGGAAGAGAAGTAACACATCTAGAGTGAAGTAGAAACATACAGTAAGTAACATCTTTGCAACGAAATAGTAAAAACTGAACAGTACATAAATAACAATGGAGTTGACAGGAAAACCCTTAGCACAAAATAGGAATAGCATGCCTACATAACAGTTTCTATTAATAAACAAAACTAATAAGGATGAGATGTGGACTGTGAGCAAGATGTTTGTTAAGTGTGAGTGAGGGTCACAACTACCAGCCAGTGTCCCACGTACTTCACTTAGCAAACAAAGGCCATAAACTCAACCTGCTGGAAGCCCTGGAAATTAATAAACATCTTGCTCACAGTCCAGATCTCACCCTAAATGACCAGAAACTCAAGACTTCCCCTCTCCTAAACTTCATATAATCATCTTTGTTGTTCATTACTTCCCACACTCTCTCTTCCTACATATTCCCATTTTCCTGTATTCATTAAGTTGTTTTATTTGTTGCAGTTGTCTTTGTATTCCACATAGACTGTAGTTTCAATAGTTAAGGGTTTCCTTTTAACTTGTACTTGTATTACTGTCCATGTTTAACTCCCCTTGTAGTTGTCTCATCAAATACTGTTCATATTTTACTTCGCTCATTTATTTAATGAAAACTGGTAAACAGCCACTGCTTCGATTATACTGTTAATGTTAAAATGCAGTACGACCACACTCTCAAACTGTAGGTTCCCTCAAACACCTCCATTTTCCTGCATTTATTAATTTCTGTTTATCTTATTACTCATTTATTTAATGAAAACTGGTAAACAGCCACTGCTTCGATTACACTGTTAATGTTAAAATGCAGTACGACCACACTCTCAAACTGTAGGTTCCCTCAAACACCTCCATTTTCCTGCATTTATTAATTTCTGTTTATCTTATTGATATTGCTTAAGTTCCTTATGTATTCTGTATTTACATTGACAACTGTCTCTTGTTTTTTAATTGGTTCTGTATCTCTCTCCATGTTTCATACCTTTTGATGCAGCCTTGTCTATTACTACTTTTATCTTACTTTATTAGTTTTGTTTATTAATAGAAACTGTTATGTAGGCATGCTATTCTTATTTTGTGCTAAAGGTTTTCCTGTCAACTCCATTGTTATTTATGTACTGTTCAGTTTTTACTATTTCATTGTAAAGATGTTACTTACTGTATGTTTCTACTTCACTCTAGATGTGTTACTTCTCTTCCAATGTTGTCTGCTAACATTTAACTTCTTTGGTGATAATACTCAGTAAATGTCTGAAGATGGCCTTGTAAGCCGAAAACCGGTTAGCAATAAAAGTAATATTGTTGAACAAAAGCAAACTGGTGCTTATCATTTATTATTATAATGTTGTTCTACCAAGAACCGACGGAAAATTCTGTTAATATGGTAGAGAGTTGTCTCCTCCGTAGTACTAATGAAGATGTACTGAATGGAAATGGCGAGGAATGAGACTTATGGCACGAACTGGCTAGAAGAAGGAGCAGTTTCAACATCGTCAGGAACAAAGGAAGAGTTGTAATAAAGGGAAGTGTGTGTTTGTATGTGTGCGGGGGGAGGGGGTGGGGGAAGAGGCAGGGACAGGACGAAGGTAACAACTGCACAGGGATACTAAAGTTTTACTGCAATGAGCAGGTTCAATTGGATGTTTGTTGCTGTACTTTCACAGAGATGAACAGGCTTGCTTATAGGATAAGCTATTGTGGAGAAATACATCAGCCTTTCGACAGATTAAAAATATAGTCTGCTACAAATTACGACCCGTCCTTCAAGTTCCACACTACGAAGTCTGCTGCTTCCTGCTGCTTCGCTGCTTAGTAGAGTTTCCGTGTGGCTAAACACGTTAGCGCAACATCTTGTGATTACTGTCGAGTAGAAGAGCGCGACACGCGTGTCGACTCCGAGCGTGCGCGAGTCGGCAAGTGCGAGGTGATCGACTGGCGAGGACTTCCAGCTGACTGTGCGTCTGGAGTGGAGTGCGCAGCCGCTCCATTGGCCGCGCTGAATGCGCTAATCCGCGGCCGCGCCCGCGGCGGTAATGAGCGATGCTCCAGCGTCGCCGCACAATGGCCGCCCGCCATTGTCATGGAGATGCCGGCACGCGCCGCCACTCCCCATTGTCTGCCGGCGGCCGTCTGGCGCTCTGGCGGCGCCGCGGCTGCCTTTAACGACTGCCATCTCTGGCGTTACGTTTGACAGCTACTAGCGCCACCGACTCCTCACAGAACACAATGCGTAACAATAACCTAATAGATGTCGATGTACACAGACGGGAAAAAAATTGCAGCACCGAGAAGCCGTCGCCTCCTTTAATCGTAAATATGTGTCTCAGTGATGCTAAACGTTATTATCTTTACATAAAGAAAAGTGTATCTTCTCAATAACCTTCGAGTCGTGAGCTACACCCTTAATTTTTATATACGATAATGACGGAAGCTGAAGAAGTGAATTAAAATTAGTGCCACGACTGGGACTCGACCGCAGGTCTTCTTGCTTACTAGGCAGAAATGCTGACCATTGCACCACGGTAGCACTATTTCTTTTTTTTAGTTTTGTTTGTTATTGTTCGTTGTGTTTGGTTGTAGCGGACGTTATATGATATCCGTTGAAGTTCGTTGTTAATCCCTTCACTCAAAAAATGGTTCAAATTGCTATGAGCACTATGGGACTTAACTGCTAAGGTCATCAGTCCCCTAGAACTTAGAACTACTTAAAAAAAAGAAAAACTGAGTGAATGAGGCCGGCCGGAGTGGCCGAGCGGTTCTAGGCGCTACAGTCTGGAACCGCAAGATCGCTACGGTCCTAGGTTCGAATCCTGCCTCAGCCATGGATGTGTGTGATGTCCTTAGGTTAGTTAGGTTTAAGTAGCTCTAAGTTCTAGGGTACTGATGACCTCATAAGTTAAGTCCCATAGTTCTCAGAGCCATTTGAACCATTTTGTTCAGTTTGGAGCGTGTTAAGTGTACCACCAGTCAGGTCCAATGAAGGCACGACCCAGGACATGTAGCGTTTGACCAACTAGACATAGTGTTACACTGATTGTAAATGACAACCGTAAATAATTTTCGGGTCATAAATTTAGTTATTATTTTCCTTGGTAGAAAAACATTGTGCAGAACAGTTACTTTCTTCCCTGATCTTGATGAAACACGTGTTCAGTTCTTGTGCTGTTTAGCCGTTTCCACAATTTCACCAGCGCTTTGGCAGATTCTTTTCGTGACAGATAAACAGTCTGCTATTCGCTTTGTGTAGTTTTCTGCCCTGTGTGATCCATGTCATGAGCTCGTGGACCCATTGAGTGTACTACGTACATCACAGAAATTTACATTTAACGAATTCCGTGCTTTAGGCAATTAAAAGTCTTTGTTAGCTTTAATCAGACCTGTGGCCCCTCACCAACAAGCAGATATTTCAGCTTCCCTGTGCAGCGTTGGCGAGGCAGGGCTGGTGAGCTGCTGCCCGCAACACACGCAGGCATCGCGCCCACCGCATAGCTCCTCCAGCACCGCAAGGCTCGCCCAGTTAGAATGAGCTGAGGCTGAAGTTTAACGGCTCTGTTCTCTTTAAGTACAAATGGTATATAAAGAATGAAATGTGTCTCATATATGGCTTCAGATTAGTAAACCACAATGTTACTGCACCTGGCAGTGAGTGTATTCCGCTCACCTTATCTTGAGTTTTATCGTAATATTTCACGAGGACGTGTTCAACCACTTGGTAGTATATGCACAACTGTTTTGAAATCATTCACCACTGTACTGTAATGTCATCGCATGTTTCCGATAACGGCCACGGGAGGCCAACAGCAGTAATATCGAGGACAGGTAATATTCTCTCTCAAGCACAACACACCGAGTTCAGCCTCCAACGAGTCGTCGACATCACTAGTGCGAAAACAGAGTAAATACTGAATAGTAGAAGCACACTTCGAAGTTAATCCCACCGCTAAATAAGCCTCAGAGTACGTTATTAAGCAGCAAGTAACTTTTATTCAGTGCTGCACTAAACATTACAGTGACACACATACATTATTTTTCATTATAGTCACCAGTTCTCTCTGCACAACGGTCGTAAAGTTCCGTTCAGTTTCTCGACAGTAGAAATCCGCTCCTTGCCCTCAGTCTCATTCGAAAACCGCCGATTGAACGTCCTCATGGTTGGAAAATCTCCTAACCTCCCCCCTTCTCCCACCCACCCAGACGCTCTTTCAGCTCGCTGAAAAGCTGCAAATCGCGTAGTGCAAGATCTGTACTTCGAGATCAGCATGACCCACGTCTGTGCAGCTTTGGTGAAATAACTGGCACCATTTCACTAGGACTGGGCGCGACATCGCATTTGGTCCATGAGTAGCCCGAATTTCACTGTGAATCTGTGTTAGACGTTTTGCTCCCAAGAATCGTGCTGCACCACGTGCTTCACCTTTGGAGTAAGTTGTCATCTGCCGCGCCATTTCGATGGCTTACTCTCATCCACCTGTCATACGTAGTCCGTGTGTTACTTGATTCAGAAACATTTAAAAGAGTTTTGCATAAAATCAAATAAGCAGAAGTACTGAACACTGCATACGAAACTGAACAGCAAAAAAGAAAAAAATACACACAATGTACATCACGACGAAAGCAACGGATGGAAACATGAGAACCGCCTTCATGCACAGCCATTCTGCATTCAGACATACAGACATCACAGTTTGTAAATGTACCAATCGCTGCAAACATATGATAGCTAAGTCATGATTTCGCATCTACATCTACATCTGCATACATACTCCGCAAGCCACCGTACGATGCGTGGAGGATGGTACCATGTACCACAACTAGTCGTTTTCTTTCCTGTTCCAGTCGCAGAAAGAGCGAGGAAAAAACGACAGTCTATATGCCTCCTTATGAGCCCTAATTAGTCGTATCTTATCTTCGTGGTTCCTACACGAAATGTATGTTGCCAGGAGTAGAATCATTCGGCAGTCAGCTTCAGATATTGTTTCATTAAACATTCTCAGTAGCGTTCTTCGAAATGAATGTCTTGTTCCCTCTAGGGATTCCCAGTTGAGCTCCCGAAGCATATCTGTAGAATTTTAATGTCGTTAGAACCTACCGGTAAAAAATGTTGCAGCCCGCCTCTGAAATGCTTTGATGTCTTCCTTCAATCCGACCTGCTCCGTATCTCAAACATTCCAGCAGTTCTCGAGAATAGGTCGCACTAGCATCCTAGCCGGCCGGGGTGGCCGAGCGGTTCTAGGCGCTTCAGTCTGGAACCGTGCGACCGCTACGGTCGCAGGTTCAAATCCTTCCTCGGGAATGGATGTGTGTGATGTCCTTAGGTTAGTTAGGTTTAAGTGGTTCTAAGTTCTAGGTGACTGATGACCTCAGAAGTTAAGTCCCATAGTGCTCAGAGCCATTTGAACCATTTGAACTAGCGTCCTATATGCGGTCTCCTTTACAGATGAACCACTGTTTCCTAAAATTCTCCCAATAAACTGAAGTCGACCATTCGTCTTCCCTACCACCCTCCTCACGTGCTCGTTCCGTTTCACGTCTCGTCGCAACGTTACCCCCAGATATTTAGACGACGTGGCTGTGTCAAGCAAAACACTACCAATGCTGCATCCGAACATTATGGGTCTGTTTTTCCCACTCAGCCACATTTACCTACATTTTTTTTTTTTTTTGTATCAAGAGCCAGCTGCCATTCATCACACCAATTAGATGTTTTGTCAAGGTCATCTTGTATCAATCTACAGTCACTTATATTCGACACCCTCCTGTACACCACAGCATCATCAGTGAACAACCACAGATTGCTAACCACCCTGTTCGCGAGAGCATTTATGTATATAGAAAATAGCAACGGTACTATCACATTTCCCTGGGGCACTCCTGATGTTACCCCTGTATCCGATCAACACTCGCCCTTGAGGACAACATACTGGGTTATATTACTTTAGACGAGACAGTCACATATCGGGGAGCCTATTCCGTATGCGTGTACCTTTGCTAACAGTCTGCAATGGCGTACCATGTCGAATGCTTTTCGCAAACCTAGAAATATGGAATAGTTCGCAGTATATCATGCGAGAAAAGAGCAAGCTGGGTTTCGCATCAGCGATGCTTTCTGAATCTGTACTGATTCGCGAACATGAGCTTTTCATTCTCTAGGAAATTTATTATATTCCAGTTCAGAATATGCTCTAGAATTCTGCAGCAAAACTATGTCATGCATATTGCTCTGTAATTATGCAGGTCCGTTCTTTTACCCTTCTTATATACAGACGTCACATACCCTTTTTTCTAGTCACTTTTCACTTTGAGGTGGAGGTCAACTGTTTTACTCAAAGCAACAACAAAAAGTTGCTCAGTTCAATTTGACGTGAATCAATATTTAAGCAAAGCGCTTATAAATGCGAGAACATTGCCGGTAAGTATCTCTAATCTTTTACTATTGATGTTTATGAATTTATAGCCGCAATGATGAATACTTAATTATTCAGCACATCGGCTGAGTTTAGTAAACAAGAACATAATAACAAGGTAGAGCGCACGATTTTAACTAAAAGTCGTCAGTATTTTGCATAAAAATTGGTTACAGTCGAGTGGCTCAGATCCACAAACAAACCAGTCCCTTCCCAAAACTCGGAGAAATAATGCCAGCGTGTCGCCAAAGCAGACGTGATGGAGTATCTTTAGTCCCGAAATTACGACCCAGCAGTCGCTCATTCAAACATCTTGGACGTGTTTTTGTACGGACGAATGAACTCTTCCAGTAAATTCATTACGACAGTTCAGCCGGAAAGTATGTCACGTCTGTTCTTGTTGACTGATGGGACAGAGTCTGCTATATCTCACCCCCATATTGCAGTACATAGACACCAACACCTAGAATTTGAAGGTGACGATAGTAACATACCTGACTACAGATATAGTTTCTGAATGTTTCGCTCATAATTTTACATTGAATAATTGTAACAATTTATCTTTTTAAACAAAATAAACATATAAATGTCAGTTATGGCCTTCAAAAGTTACGTATTGTGTAACCCCCTACCCCTTATCGATTTCTTTCAAAAATTTAAACATTCGCCCAAGTTCATGGCATTTGGATGAGTGAAAGAGGCTTTTTACATCAGATGCGCGGGTAGCTATTAAACTGAACTCTGTACTTCAGTCAAATTGCACACTGCATCCTATTTGTTTTGGGAACTGTATTTAATCATGGTTTTGAAGTAATGATAGTCGCTCAATTTGAACACAGTTTGTTATTTCATATTGTAATACAACTGTTTATTGTGAGATAAAATGCACTAACCGATCTTGAATAATACGAAATGACTGATTCCCAAGTAAAAGATACAAAACCCAGTAATCCAATACCTAAAAGCTATACGAAAATGTGTAAACGTCAATACATATAAACACTTCATGTAATGTAAATACATAAAATTGCAAAAAGTCACTTTTTAATAGTTATTTATTACTCCATAACCTTTTCAGGTTCATCTTCATCTGGTTTTCTGGAAGTTACACCACTATTTCTAGCATAGTGCTGGGTGCTGGCTCTGTGACAAGAAGAAGGAACACGCTTTAATGTACCACGATGACTATTGTTTATCTGTCGATATGGATGCAAAATTTAGTTTTTCACTTACTGTGACAGTATGCGCGGCATTTTTCGTTAGTGTCCCTCTGTCTGCTACCATTGTGATGGTCATCTGGTACGTCACTTCACACACTTTTACACAATATGTATTCATTTACACTGTGACAGCGAAACTTTGACAGCATCCAGCATGTACTACACAACCGTTGCTTGTAACAAAGATTTTGACAAAAAGATATGGGATAGGCCTCCTTTGCTCAGAGATGTAATTTGTTTTTATTTACATGTATTAAAGTCGATATAAGGGCAAATATTTTAATCAGACTGGCGATAACACGAGAGCACAAAATAAAATAAATAAATTAATTGATTACTACAAGAACAAACTTCAAGTGATATGATGTCTTATTTCGAATCGTATGTTAACGAATAATACAGTCAATATATGAGCAAATATTTTAATGAAGATTGGCATTAACATGAATGCCAGGAATAAAATAATACAGACTTATAGTCATGGTAATCCAAACAGCTGTATCTCATTGCATACATATTCACGATCATACAAACAGCTGTATCTCATAGCAACAACTGTATATCACCGTAATTCGAAATTTCATACGCACAGCACTTTGAAATGAAGACCCATTTCCTTCACGTTATTTCTGGACTTTGTTGCCAACTGTTGAAAGTTGTTGCTAAGAATACAGCGTTAAAAATTGTTGATGAAGTAAAGTTTCTTATCGATGCATGATCACGCATTTGACTCTACAACATATATTATAGCATGAACTGAATTATCCGACGGTGCATGGCTGAACGTAATAAAAACGTTTTCCTTTTTAATATTAATATAATAGTAAGTCTGCGCTCACTGGTCTGCGTTATCAGGTACTGCGAGCGAAAAACATGTAATGAATGGACAGTAACAAATTTAGTTGCGATCTATTCGCAAAGTAACATTTTTATTCAAAGTTTATTTATGACTGTATACGACTTTTATGACACTGAGAACGTTAGCGCCCTGTGTTGACAGCGATTTCACTGTATTTACTGCGGCTGTTGTCTTTCGCAGTTAGTTATGCAGTGTGTGTCGACGAGCCATCCTTCGTTAACGAGTGGTACAGTACTTTTAACGCGTGTACCCGGGCACGTAATTAAGCGTTTCCAGTCCGTCGCGGCGACGAGAGGGGCCAGGGAGCCGGAAAAGCGGCCTAAATAAGTGTGCCGACCGCAATAAATGTCTCGAGGCCACTCGGCGACAGCACCCTCCGCCACGCGCTAACCACCGCCTGCCCCTGCCCCAGGCCTGGTCCTTTACGCCTCCGCGCGGGATCAAGTGCTTTAGCGCGCGCCCGTCCGTAACGACGGCCCTGAGTCACGTGATTTGGGGCGAGTGGAAAGACATAAGAACAGCGAGAGACAGGGGGAGCAGGAGGGGGGGGGGGAGAAAGTGAGAGGGAGTTAGCGGCGGAGGCGGGGCCGCGGCGTCGACGGCGGCGTCAATGGTGAGGCTGTATATGTGTGTGTGTTTGGGTGCGCGTTTGTCGCGGAAGGCGCCGAGCGCATTAAAAGGGGGCGCCGGCTCGCAAACACACGCTCGGCAATATTGGCCGTGAAATGACGTATGGAGCGCTCGCGGCAGAGTGTGGGGGTGCTGAATAACAAGGGTTCGTCATCGCGCGCGCTTTTACGATCGCCTCGGACCTCGTGCCCTGACCGGCTTAAAAGTCGCTTATTCACGTGGGATTACCGGCCGCCCGGCCTATTGGCTTTTTAATATCGGTTAAACTCGCGCAACAGGCCGGGGCGAGTCGGCGATATATTTTAATTATCGGGGCGCCGCGCCGCCCAGGAGTGTTTGACTTTGCAGAGTCTGCGCGGCTTGTCACGCTCCCGGCTTACACGCCGCCGCCGCCGCCTTAATGAAAGCGACAAACCTCTGCGCGCACGCCGCGGCACGCGTCCTCCGCCGCTCTTTGTGCCGAAATCCAATAAAGTCGCCCCGCCGACGAGGGTCGCCATCACGCCCTCGTTACGATGCGGCCGAAAGGATTTGCCTGCACCCCAGTTGTGACTGCAGCCAGGGAGAATTCATTGTTTGTGCTGTTTACAGACGATGGATGGATGGAGAAGGTTGTATGGGCGCACGACGGCAGGGTTTCAGCGACCGCTCAGTAACAGATTGAAACGGGTGTCAAGAAAATACTTAGAACAGTAAGATAAAACAGAACGTAAAACACAGGTAACAAACTTCGAAAAATATGTGCCTATCCACACCAACGAAGCATGCCATCAGCAGTAAAACATGGACAACACAGGAAGAAAGTGGTAGAGGGAGCTAAAAGAATATAGCAGATGGAAGTGGCGGGTTGACCACAAGGAAAAAGGGAGGAGCCAGCCACCTTGCAATACACTAAAACCTCCAACCTAAAAGTTTAGGCCAGAGTCCAGACACATCACAAAACTTTAAAACGCTAGACACACACGTCTCATCATTAGCTAAAACACAGGGCAGATCGCCATCAACTTGTGCTTCTGCCCTTGCATCACGGTATAAAATGCAGTCTGTTAAAATGTGCCGGACAGAGATGTGCACACCACAAGCATCACAAAACGGGGGATCCTCCCGCTGTAATAGAAAGCTATGTGTGAGAGGACAGTGCCCAGTCCGAAGACACGTGAGGGTCACTTCTTCCCGCCTGAACAACCGGCAGGATGAACGCCAAAGCCGAGTTGTTGACTTCACCAACCGCAGTTTATTGGCCGTCACTGCTAGCCATTCTTCCTCCCACAACTCCATGCACTTCTTGTGGAGAGCAGAAATGACAGACTGCAAGGGAATAGGACACTGGACCACATCCTGCTCTTTGCAGGCCTCCATGGCAGCCCGATCGGCCTGTTCATTGCCCCATATACCTACATGACCAGGCACCCAGCGGAAGGTGTTTACAGACGACACACCTTGCGCTGACGCATCACAGAGCAAAGAGCCTTCTCAGTTCTCTGTTCAAGAGTTAGAGCTCTTATCAAGAATGAAAATTACCAGTTTGACGTCCCGTCGACGACAAGGTCATCAGAGACGCAGCGCCTGCTCGTACTGGACAGCGCGAGGTGGCGTAGTGACAAGCGCTCGTACTCGGATTCGGGAGGACGCCGCTCTAAACACCCATCCAGCCTCCCAGGTTTACACTGAGGTGACAAAAGTCATGGAGTATCGACATGCAGACGGACAGATGGCGCTAATATCGCGTACGCAAGGTTTAAAAAAGTAGTGCATTGGCGGAACAGTCATTTGTACTCGTGTGATTTGAAAGCTTATTTGTCCGTCGGTGACATAGAAGACCGCAAACCTTCTTTCCTTCCCGTCTGGTCAAGCTGTGCAGTGACTAGAGTACATGTAAAGCTTACTGGAACAAGGTAAATGCTAGCTACAATGAAGTCGATAATTCGATTGTAATACTAGCATTTAATTTGATATCCCCAACAACTGACAAAATTTACAAAAAAATGTGAATTTCTGTGTTCACCCAAACACTCGTGAGAATGGCACATTAACAATTTGCAATTTCGCACCCCTATTACCGGCAGCTAGGTTGATAAATACTCGGCACCTCGCAAGGATAAATACCAGATCAAGAATATTAGGTAAGTTGTTGGAAGTGGTTAAGCGTTGGTGAAAATCTCGCTTCTGAGCACACAAAGACCTCTAACCGCAGAACGGAACATGCGTTGGTGCAGTACTGCGATACAGACCGTATATCTCCCATCGGAGACGATGGCCAACACGCCGTCTCCAAGTCCGTGCCGCTCGATGGCTGAAGGCGAAGTCGTCTCACTCCTCAATTCTCCCGTCTCCCACGCGTACGAAAACGCGGCGGAAGAATACTGTTTCGGCCAAACGAAATTCCCGTCTTCGCCACGTGTTGCCCAGCACAGGTGGCTCCGGATGCCGGGCTACCCCCAAAAGCGCCGTATTGTCCCGCGTTTTGGTGACCGCTACCTGCCGCCCACGGCGGCCCGGCGAGCTGTGGCCAGTTGCAGACTTTATATTCCACAACTCTCAACTTCCGACACGTTTCACTAACGCTTTAGTTAGTGACTTAATCATACAGACATGCAGGGAATACTGCTCGAGAGTGCCTCATATTTATCATAATTCAATAGAGTCATGATCTGATGCCTTTGCCAGTCCCTGTATTATTAATACTAATGTTGGTAAGCTAACGTGTAAGTGCCCAGATTCTGGCACCTTACAGATTGTGTAAAAGGGTTTCAGTTTTTATGGCCGCACGGTGGCAGTTAAAAAACTTTGAACGCGGAATTGTCGTAGGAACTAGACGCATGAGGACGCATGACACATTCAGTGTCGGAAATCACTAGGGAATCTGATATTCCGATATCCACAGTGTTAAGAGTATTCCGAGAATAATTTACTTCAGTCATTACTTCCCATCACGCACAACGCAGAGGCGACAGCCTTCACTTAACGAGCCAGAGCAACGGCGTTTGCGTAGAGTTGTCAGTGTTACCAGACAAGCGACAGTGTATGAAATAACCTCAGAAATCACTGAGTGACGTACAACGAACGTATCAGTTAGGACAGTGCGACGAAATTTCGCGGTAAGAGGCTGTGGCCGCAGGCGACCGACGCGAGTGCCTCTGCTGACACTACGACATCGCCTGCAGCGCCTCTCTTGAGCACGTGACCACGTCGCTTGGACCCTAGACTACTGGAAAATCGTGACCCGGTCAGACGAGTCCTGATTTCAGTTGGCAGGAGCTGACAGTAGAGTTCGAGTGTGGCGCATACCCCACGAAGCCAAGGACCCAAGTTGTCAAAAAGGCACTGTGCAAGCTGGCAGCGACTTCGTTAAGGTGTGTGCCGTGTTTACGTTACGTGAAAACGATCGTTGACTGGAAATGGTTATATACGGCTAGTTGGAGACCATTTACAGCCTTTCATGGACTTCACGTTCCCACACAACGTTGGACAATGCGCTAAGTCACCGGTCCACAGTTGTTCACTATTGGTTTGAAGAACATTCTTTAGAGTTCGAGCGACAGATTTGGCTAACCATATTTCCTGCCATGAAACTCATCGAACAATCATGGGACGTAATCGAGACGTCAGTTCGTCCACAAAGTCCTGCACAGGCAATACTTTCGCAATTATGGACAGCTATAGAAGACAGCATGGCACAGTATTTCTGCAGGGGACTTCCATCGACTTGTTGCGTCAATGCCACTTAGAGTTGCTGCACTACGCCGGGCAGTAAGAGGTCTGACTGACACGATATTACGAGGCTCCCTACGGCTTTTGTCACCTCAGTGTTCGTTTGCCGTAGAATGCCGAAGCCTCTCAAGAGAAACGACGTTTACGATTTCCTTCGAAAACTTCTCCCCCCCCCCCCCCCCCTCCCCAGTCCGATCTTGCGCTCCTCCTTCGATGACCTTTTTTATTCAATGGCACGTAATACCTAATATTCATCCCTCAGTCCTGCTTTAGACAGGTGTAAGATGGCAATCTGTTTATGGTGTTATTGAATGTTTTAATACACTCCTGGAAATGGACAAAAGAACACATTGACACCGGTGTGTCAGACCCACCATACTTGCTCCGGACACTGCGAGAGGGCTGTACAAGCAATGATCACACGCACTGCACAGCGGACACACCAGGAACCGCGGTGTTGGCCGTCGAATGGCGCTAGCTGCGCAGCATTTGTGCACCGCCGCCGCCAGTGTCAGCCGGTTTGCCGTGGCATACGGAGCTCCATCGCAGTCTTTAACACTGGTAGCATGCCGCGACAGCGCGGACGTGAACCGTATGTGCAGTTGACGGACTTTGAGCGAGGGCGTATAGTGGGCATGCGGGAGGCCGGGTGGACGTACCGCCGAATTGCTCAACACGTGGGGCGTGATGTCTCCAGAGTACATCGATGTTGTCGCCAGTGGTCGGCGGAAGGTGCACGTGCCCGTCGACCTGGGACCGGACCGCAGCGACGCACGGATGCACGCCAAGACCGTAGGATCCTACGCAGTGCCGTAGGGGACCGCACCGCCACTTCCCAGCAAATTAGGGACATTGTTGCTCCTGGGGTATCGGCGAGGACCATTCGCAACCGTCTCCATGAAGCTGGGCTACGGTCCCGCACACCGTTAGGCCGTCTTCCGCTCACGCCCCAACATCGTGCAGCCCGCCTCCAGTGGTGTCGCGACAGGCGTGAATGGAGGGACGAATGGAGACGTGTCGTCTTCAGCGATGAGAGTCGCTTCTGCCTTGGTGCCAATGATGGTCGTATGCGTGTTTGGCGCCGTGCAGGTGAGCGCCACAATCAGGACTGCATACGACCGAGGCACACAGGGCCAACACCCGGCATCATGGTGTGGGGAGCGATCTCCTACACTGGCCGTACACCACTGGTGATCGTCGAGGGAACACTGAATAGTGCACGGTACATTCAAACCGTCATCGAACCCATCGTTCTACCATTCGTAGACCGGCAAGGGAACTTGCTGTTCCAACAGGACAATGCACGTCCGCATGTATCCCGTGCCATCCAACGTGCTCTAGAAGGTGTAAGTCAACTACCCTGGCCAGCAAGATCTCCGGATCTGTCCCCCATTGAGCATGTTTGGGACTGGATGAAGCGTCGTCTCACGTGGTCTGCACGTCCAGCACGAACGCTGGTCCAACTGAGGCGCCAGGTGGAAATGGCATGGCAAGCCGTTCCACAGGACTACATCCAGCATCTCTACGATCGTCTCCATGGGAGAATAGCAGCCTGCATTGCTGCGAAAGGTGGATATACACAGTACTAGTGCCGACATTGTGCATGCTCTGTTGCCTGTGTCTATGTACCTGTGGTTCTGTCAGTGTGATCATGTGATGTATCTGACCCCAGGAATGTGTCAATAAAGTTTCCCCTTCTTGGGACAATGAATTCACGGTGTTCTTATTTCAATTTCCAGGAGTGTATTTGTAAAAGAAAATTATATATTTGAAGAACTGTGGTCAAAGAAACAGTTGTTATCTGTGTATGCGATGGCAGCACTGTGGAGTCGTAGAATCTTTGACAGTCAGTAGTGGATACGCGCGGTGTGCAGCAGGCGGGGTTTTGTTGAGTGTGGCCGCGCCGGGTAGCCGTGCGGTGAGGCGTCTTGTAATGTTTCACGAGGCTCCCTTCCCCCCCCCCCCCCCCCCCCCCTCTCGTAGGTTCAAGTCCTCCCTCGGGCATGGGTGTCTTTGTTTGTTGTCCTTATCGTTAAGTTAGTTTAAGTTAAATTAAGTAGTGCGTAAGCCCAGAGACCGATTACCTCAGCCGGCCGGAGTGGCCGTGCGATTCTAGGCGCTACAATCTGGAGCCGCGTGACCGCTACGGTCGCAGGTTCGAATCCTGCCTCGGGCATGGATGTGTGTGATGTCCTTCCGTTAGTTAGGTTTAAGTAGTCCTAAGTTCTAGGGAACTGATGACCACAGCAGTTAAGTCCCATAGTACTCGAGCCATTTGAACCATTTTGAACGATTACCTCAGCAGTTTGGTCCCATAGTCCTTCATACAAATTTCCAAAAAACAATTTTTTTTTTGAGTGTACAGTGTGATGCATGGACGCACTTTTGGAACTATGTGAGCTGCAGATATATAACGAGGAGGAATGATGAGTCAGAACAATGGCTGGATAGCATACGGACATAAAGAAGGTTTTGAAGTGAAGTACAAGGTATTATTTGATGACGTAAACAGTTATGTTTGGTAGACTTGTATTGTTGGTCTACTTCACCCTCGTCACAGTCGAGATTTTGATAATTATTCTATTGATTCATCTTCTGTTCTAATTTACAGGGGGAGTCTATAATTGCTTTTTGTTTTTTTTTATAATAATTTCGTTCCTAGCCGAAATTCCGTAGGTAGCGGTCATCCACCGCCCTTGGGCGGCCTGACCGAGGCATGTTATCGACAGTTCCTGTATCTCTGTATCTCCTCCATGTACGAACAACATTGCTTTGGTTCACTCAGAGACGCCTGGACACTTCCCTTGTTGTTAGC
Source organism: Schistocerca americana (assembly GCF_021461395.2). NCBI lineage: Eukaryota > Metazoa > Arthropoda > Insecta > Orthoptera > Acrididae > Schistocerca > Schistocerca americana. The sequence continues at coordinate 276,070,561 of NC_060120.1, read as the reverse complement.
CCTTCTTGCTGACGCCATCGAACCGCGGTATTAACCGTCTAGGCATGGTTGAACTACAGAAAACACGAGACGAGTACCTCCTTCCTAGTGGAATGACTGGAACTGATCGGGTGTCGGACCCCCTTCGTCTAATAGGCGCTACTCATGCATGTATTTAACACACACAAGTAAAGGCCATTCGCTTATATCGGTATCATCAAGCGCGGGTATCAGATTCGTATCATTACTAGTATTTTTTTTCTTCTGACTTCTGACTGATTTGATGCAGCCTGTTACAAATTCCTCACCTGTGTCAGCCTCTCTGTCTCAGAGCAGCACTTTCACCCAACTTTCTCAATTACTTGTTGCATTAATTGGAGTCTCTGTCTTCCTTTACAGGTTTTACCCTACACAGTTGAGTGTCATGGAAGTTATTCCCCGATGTCTTAACACATGACCTATGATGCTAGACCTTATTCTTGTCAGTGTTCTCCATATCTTCCTTTGTTTCTGGAGAGAGTCTCCTCATTCTCTAACTTATCAATCAGTCATCTAATTTTCTGTTATACCATGTTTCAAACGGTTCAATTCTCTCCCGTTCTGGTTTTGCCTCAGTTCATGATACACTGCCGTACAATGTTGTGTTCAAAATACAAGCCTACATTTTCAGTGATTCCTTCTTCAAATTAAGGCTGCTCTTCAATGCTGTCGTGCAGACGTCTATTGTCCTGGACTGTCCTCTTTGTCTGTGTTATTTTACTTCTTATGTACTCATTTATTTCGACATGTTTTAATTTACTTCTAAGTTTTCAGGATCCCTCCACTTCGTCTACTTCGGGGATGACAATTTTTATGTTAAGTTTATCGCTAATCTCATTTATGTTACTCCTCGTTAGTTCCAGCTTCATTCGGTTTAATCTCAGTCCACGTTCTGTGCTCATTAGTCTGTTCATTCCATGCAATAAGTCTTGCACTTCATCCTCATTTTCACTCAAGATAGCAATGTCACCAGCAAACCTTGTCATTTATATCCTTTCACCCTGAATTTTAATCCCACTCCTGAATCTTTCTCACATTTCCGTTATTGCTTCTTCCTTGAACAGATGTATGGAATGTAAGAGTATATCGCCGTCTTACACCCTTCCGAACTCGAGCACTTCCTTCTTAGTCTTCCATTCTTATTTTTCCATAATCGATTTTGTATATATTGTGTATTACTCGACTTTCACTATAACCAACATCTTTTTTGCTGCGAATGTCAAACATCTTGCACCATTTTGGCACTGTTTAACACTTTTTATAGGTCTACAATTCCTGTAACATGTTTTGAAATTTCTTAAGTCTTGCTTCCGTTTCCAAGCACAACTTCATAACTGCGTTCCTAAATCAAATTAAATGTCTTCTAACAGGTGCTCAGTTTTATTTTACGTTGTTCTGTGTATTGTATCTCTGATGCTTACGAAGAATAATTTGGGTGCTGGACAATACCAGGCCGGTATCCTGCGATGTATTGTCCAGCCCTACAGTCAACATTTCGGCGATGATAGACGAGCTCACCGTTCCCAGCTCTTGAACACGTCTTCCCAGCCAGGAACCAACCAAATCGAATGGCCAGCTGTATCTGCCGACCTGAATGCTATTGCTCATCTCTGGTACGAGCTGAAATTTGCAGAGCATCGTCACACGCACACACACACACACACACACACACACACACACACACACACACACACACACATATACACACACACACACACACACACGACATTACGACCACCTTGCGGACAGCATACCACGAAAGATCCAAGAGAAGAGTGTGTGAGGCTTGTTACGCAGCAATGCGCAGCGCCCTAGAGACTTCATGATCCATTGCTAAAACTGCATAGAGCAGAGACTTCCTAACTCTCTTCCACGTCAATAATGGTCGGCTCTCACTCAGACGATACTACATGTGGTACTACACATTGCAATAAAGGTCACATGTGACACGAAGGTTATCTGTGGAACCATAGGCGTCCGCGTGGCCCCTGGAATACGGAGTACTGAGTGTTAATTCGTGTAGCGTTTTTCTTTGGCATGTGATAAGATTCTTTGAGTCACCTATAAAACTTACTTCTTATGGCATCACACGTCTCGAAGCTGACCAAGTTATTTACACCTAAAATGACAATTTTATGGTGTGTCACACCTTCACACACACCCGTTCTCCCGCCGCCCATGTGTGTGACACTCGTGTTCCGACAGGGGCGATATGACAAGCAACAAGACGCAGCAAGTGGCAGCAGTCTCGCGTGCGGCATGTCACTGCCAGCTTCATCGCGGGCAGCTTCCAAACATGTTATGTATTTACTTAAGAGAATTCAAAACGTTAAAAACAATTTTGGTGTCTTAGCTACATCTGGTACACAGAATTGTATGACTTAAAATACACCAAGCGTAAACTGGCCAGCGACTGTACTTTTTTACTGCAAAAGTTTCAAAACTTGTGTTTTACTTCATTTTCGAGTACCATTACAGCTACGGGCAAGAGCGAGAAAAAAACAGTTCGCTATCAAGCTGCGATATCAGCCCATAAGATGTAAAACAATCAGATCTTTTTATCGAACAGTTTCATCAAAATCGATTGAAAAAGACCTACATAGCAGAGAAGGTGAGCGACTTCCGAAACATTGGTTTTTAACTTTTCACATGAAAAGTAAAAGTACACATTGTGATCAAAGGTATCCGGACACCTGACTGAAAATGACTTACAAGTTCGTAGCGCCCTCCATCGGTAATGCTGGAATATGGTGTTGGCCAACCCTTAACCTTGATGACAGCTTCCACTCTAGCAGGCATACGTTCAGTCGCGTGCTGGAAGCGTTCCTCGGGGAATGGCAGCCCGATCTTCACGGAGTGCTGCACTGAGGAGAGGTATCGATGTCGGTCGGCGAGGCCTGGCACGAAGTCGGCGTTCCAGAACATCCAAAAGGTGTTCAATAGGATTCAGATCAGGGCTCTGTGCAGGGCAGTCCATTACAGGGATGTTATTGTCGTGTAATCACTCCGCCACAGGCCGCGCATTATGAATAGGTGCTCGATCTTGTTGAAAGATGTAATCGCCATCCCCGAATTGCTCTTCGACAGTGGGAAGCAAGAAGGTGCTTAAAACATCAGTGTAGGCCTGTGCTATGATAGTGCCTCGCAAAACAACAAGAGGTGCAAGCCCCCTCGATGTAAAACATGGCCACATCATAATGCCACCGCCTCCGAATTTTACAGTTAGCACTATACACGCTGGCAGATGACGTTTACCGAGGATTCGCCATACCCACACCTGCCATAGGATCGCCACATTGTGTACCGTGATTCGTCACTCCACAGAACGTTTTCCCACTGTTCAGCCGTCCAATGTTTACGCTCCTTACACCAAGCGAGGCGTAGTTTGGCATTTACCTGCGTGATCTGTGCCTTAAGAGCGGCAGCTCGACCATGAAATCCAAGTTTTCTCACCTCCTGCCTAACTATCATAGTACTTGCAGTGGACCCTGATGCAGTTTGGAATTCCTGTGTGATTGTCTGGATAGATGTCTGCCTCTTACACATTACGACCCTCTGCAACTGTCGGCGGTCTCTCTCAGTCAACAGATGAGGTCGGCCTGTACGCTTTCGTGCTGTACGTGTACCTTCACGTTTTCACTTCACTATCACATCGGAAACAGTGGACTAGGGATGTTTAGGAGTGTGGAAATCTCACGTACAGACTTATAAGTGACACCCAATCACCTGACCATGTTCGAAGTCCGTGAGTTCCACGGAGCGCCCTATTCTGCTCTCTCACGATGTCTAATGACTACTGAGGTTGCTTATATGAAGTACCTAGCAGTAGGTGGCAGCACAATGCAACTAAAACGAAAAACGTATGTTTTTGGTGGTTCCCAGATACTTTTGATCATATGGTGTAGCTACAGAGGCGGATGTTGCATTGCTTCATCTACATGTAATATTTTTGATAAGCATCACATGACTTGAAATTTCTGTCTCCATGTATCGTACAATACAGTTCCGTGGAGCAAGCAGCACGCGCTATGACAATCATGTCGGTGTTTTATCGCTTTCGTCCCAGTGTGAACCAGCCGAGCGGCTTTAACTTCGCTTCTTCGCGCTCCATCAATGAGGGCCGCTTCTGTGTCGTATCGCGAACCGCATCGTGTATCACATCGCATATCGGCTGAATGGTAACAGCGCCTAAGACGTATGCATGCCTATACGTTCGTCAAGTTTATGATTGATGCTAAAAAAAATGAAATGTGATGGCACTTGGTGTGTTTTCCTCTGTTTCATTTATCTGTGGAAGTTTGTCGCGCTCGATGAAAGCAAATAATTTCTTAGCTAACGTGGTGATCAATATCGGTGTTAGCGATCCCCGATAGCGGCTGGTCCCCTTGCTCAGACGTGACGGCAGGCTTATTATCAGACTCGCAACACAGTTCCTGAATTGCTCCGTTGACGATAGAACGACAGGACAGTCATGGGACCCTACAAGAATAGACTGTCTTATTTTTGTTATTGTTCTGCTTAAAGAAGTAGGAATGTTCAACATGTAACCATATGTATAAATTAATTTCTGATGTGAATGTAAAATGACTTGTTCCACACCCTTATGACTTATTGTGCAAAATCATCCTTGAAACATAAAACAAACTAAATTCACAGAAGAGTTATTTTTTTGGATTGATAAGGCTTATTCCTTCATTCACTGTTCCGCTTGAATCTACGCCTATACACATTCGCAGGTGTGAAGGTCGTGGGAAATGATTTCTGAGCAGCTATTTTTCTTGTAATGCGAAAAAGCGATTCACCAAGCTGTCTTCCGTCACACGAGTTTTAATGTCCTTCTTCTCAATTTATATTCGTAGTTATTCTTCTCAGACTTTGTTGCCGTAATTCATGCAACGGATTGTCGTTAATAGTATCGTTTTCCTGTGCCAAATAAGTGATTTGTTATGGTCGCTGCTTTTATGTGTCGATTGTTTTGAAAGCCTAGTTTTCCGCCTTACGTGTCGAGTTTATATTTGTTGCAGTGGTTCTTGTGCGGTTCAGTAAGACGGTTTTCCACATGATCTCCACAATTTATTGTTATTCTGATGACGATGAAACTCTCGCGTCGATAAGTGAAACCGAGATTCACGAAGGTTGAGTGACCCCTCTTGTTAAGAAAACGAAGATAAGTTATGCATCGCGAATTTTCTGTTGCACATAATGTACAATCCCGCCAATTGTTCATAACAAGGATCAAAGAGGGTAGAGAATGGACAGCAATCTGTTTTAAAAAATGGAAAATCTTACAAAAGGGCTAGTGCAAAGTATGGAAATAGCGATACTGTATAAGTATTGTCTGAGGTTCACTCTCTACGATTGACCACATGGCTGACCAGCAACATGACACAAAGAAACTACTGTCAAAAAATTTTTCCAACAAAAGAACATTTTATACTGGCCCTATGAGATTAGGATTGATAGGAAAATTCTCTCTCTTCTTCTTCTTCTTCTTCCTGTCACTCTCTGTGTCTTTTAGAGTGAACCACGTGTTACGTCGACTACTCCTGTGGTAGAAAAATCTCATAAACTTAAGAGGAAACAGAAATAAGATGTACAAGATAAACGTGGTCTACGAACTATACAAGTGCGGGGTAACAAAACAAATAATCCGTATCCACATTATTATTCTGTGACAAGCCACCTGAGACCACTAGCTCCTTATACGGAAATACCCAGAGGAACATCCTGTGAAACTGTTATCAGTGTAGCTCAGGTTCATGCCGTATGTCGACTGTGACAGTTATAGGAACAGGCAGACTCGCCTTTCCCCTTCTGAGCGAATCTTTCCTGTGTTCCTTTGAACATGAACTTTTTTATGCACGACCAGTACATGCGCTGTATCTAATTGTTCTTGATTGAGGAAGAGAGGAAATTTGTTGCAGTTAGACGTTGCGTGTGAACTGATGACTCCTGAGACCCCGACAGTACACAAAGGTCGTTTCAATGCTCGCGACAGGCGGCCTCAAATGACCAAAGGGAAACTTCAAGCAAGCAGGGCTCTAACAGGCCGCAGTAGCACTGAGAGCGTGCTTGTGGCCCAGCTGCAGACGCCGTTTACTTGTATTATGAGCACGTATGGGTGGACTCCAGCTGAGGTGACCCACGCGCTGTGTCCGACTGTGCGGTTAGTCCCCTCCTCCGGCCAGGGGCAGCTCGTGGCCGCGGCATCTCACCCCCACCCCCACCCCCAACCTCCACCCCCTGAGTTCTGATTTACGTCGCCGCTGGCTTCCCGCTCCCCACTTCCCCGCTTCCCGCTTCGCGGCTCATAACGCCGCTGCTCAGCTTAATGATCCGTGCTTTTTCGTCCTTTCCGCCCCTTAATGGTGCTCCGTGTTCTCCTGAGACAAACACAAGTGCCCCTCATAACAGAGCCCTCAAGAACCATATTTCACACCTAAGGTAGTCCACTACATTCTCGGTCGCGAATACGAACCCATGAGGACATGCACTACGTAAAATAATTTCCTAACCCTTGTTTTCTCGCCTTTGGTACTGCTCTTACGGTGCAACGACAGTACACACACGTATACTTGCGGCATTACTACGACGGGCGTTCAATAAGTAATGCAACACATTTTTTTCTCTGACAATTTCGGTTGAAAAAATGCAGAATTTGTTGTGGAACGTCTTGTAATATTCCCGCTTCATCTCCTACATTTCATTAGGTTCCAATAGGTGGTGGTGCTATACGTAGCCCTCAAAATGGCGCCTGTGACAGAGGTGCGTTCCAAGCAGAGGGCTGAGTTTCTTTTGTCGGAAAAATAGCACATCGTAGATATGCATAGGGGCTTGCAGGATGTCTAAGGAGACATGGCAGCGAACAAAAGCACAATGAGTCGTTGGACAAGGCGTCTGGCGTCATTGCAACAAGGTCGCGCAAACCTGTCCGATCTCCCGCGTGCCGGCCGGCCGCAAACCTGTGATTCTTGCAGTGTTGTAACCTGCGTACACTCTCATTCGAGGTGATCGACACATCACAATCAAACACCTCGCTGTTGAACTGGATGTCTGTGTTGGTAGCGCTGACACACTCGTCCGCCAGTTGTGGTACTCAAAGGTGTGAGCCCCAAAATGGCTCTGAGCACTACGGGACTTAACAGCTGAGGCCATCAGTCCCCTAGAACTTAGAACTACTTAAACCTAACTAACCTAAGAACATCACACACATCCATGCCCGAGGCAGGATTCGAACATGCGACCGTAGTGGTCGCGCGGTTCCAGACTGAAGCGCCTAGAACCTCTCGGCCACATCGGCCGGCTGGTGTGACTCCTCTGGGTACCACGCCGCCTAACAGAAGAAGGTAAAGAACAACGAAGGAACATCTGTGCGGAACTGCTTGTGCGTTACGAGTCTGATCGTGACAACTTTTTGGCGAACATCGTCAGAGGCTGTAAGCATAGAACTGTATCGTTGGCTATCGATAGTCGCCTCTCTGCCGAGTGCATAGCAACAGTGGGGAGTCGTGGCGTAGCTTTCGTGGAGCGTGGGTGGAGTGTTGTGTTGATGTCAAGGCTGCAGCACGTATCTTACAAGTTATGCTGAAGTAATTGAAAATGTTTGCCACACAAGTTTTGTGTTTAATTTCAGTGTTCACAACGCAGTATCCATGTTCATCCAAAATGTGATGTTTCTCGGTTTCGTGTGTCGTGTCGGGAGAACAACAATCATCCGCGTCGCGACGGTTACGGAAAAATAATGTGGACTCGTATGATCCTAATTGCAAGTTCTAAGTAAAAGAGGCGTGCTATTCGGTCACGCGCACGCCCGTGTTATAAGCTATTGAATTGTTTAGTACTGTTCGAAGAACTGTGCCAACCGTCGACTGATAAAATATCCGTCGAACAGTGATTTTTTTGTGTTATTTGCACCATGTTTTTGCATTGGATGCCATCATGTAGACAGAAACCTTGTACCTCACAACGGGAAAGTACTTGGAGTACAAATGCTGATCACGCCCGTTGTGGAATAATGTTAGTTGTGAACAGTGCAGCCCCACCCTGTGCGGGTGTTTAACAGAATACAGTGAATTCTACCAGATCAACTTGTAGTTTTGGTGTGAGTGGCTCCTTTCCCTGCTAGACAATGGTTATTACAGAACACACGATAGTAGGCAGTGCAGAGAGCAGCAGATCAACGGCGGCGGGAAGGACCAGGTACGTGGGTTTAGGCACAAGGACGTTAAGTATCCAACCCCGTTCCTGTGTCTAGGGAGTGTTGTACTGTCTCGAGTGCTAAAGGCTAGCTTTTATTAGTACACCTTATCCACCCCCTTTCCTCCCGGACGTGTTACGAGGCGGTGAAACATGGGTTCGTCACTTCGAAACGGAAACACAACGGCAATCCATGCAGTGGCATCACACCGCCTCTCCTCCGAAGAAAAAGTTCAGAGCAGCACCCTCAGTCGGTAAAGTCATTGTGACGGTCTTCTGGGACTCTGAAGGGGTTATTCTGTTTGATATCCTCCCTCATGGTGCAACGATCAGCTCCGAAGTGTACTGTGCTACCCTCAGGGAATTCAAGAAACGATCTCAGCGTGTTTGTCGTGACAAAAATGTAAACAACGCAAGGCCTCAAACATGTCTGCGCACCAGACAGGACTTACGAAAACATTGGACTGTTCAGCCTCATCCACCCTACAGCCCGGATCTCGCACCTTCCACTTGCTTCTGGCCCAATGAAGGATGCACTCCGCGGGAAGCAGTAGTTGGATGATGGGGAGGTTCTTGATGCAGCAAGACGTTGGCTTCGACGTCGACAAATAGAGTGGTACCATGAGAGCACACAAGCCCTTCCTGTAAGGTGGCGTGAGGCCATCGCATGGAACGAAGATTATGTCGAGAAATAGGATTTTGTAGCCAACAGAGTGGTGAATAATATTGTGCATTGTGTATTAAACCTACCTGCTCCCAGAAAAAAAAATGTGTTGCGTTAGTCATTGAAGTCCCCTCGTACTGTTATTAATCCTTTGAATATATATATACAAGTCACAGCAATATTTACTCAGTAAGGTACAAAAGGAATATCCAACAGCTCCGGTCTCAATTGCGTTTAAAGAGTGATGCCAAGAGAGTATGTCCACTCCAATGTTATTGGAGAGGGATTGATGATATCCTTCCAGTCTCCACTGAAACATCCCTTGGGGAATTACCTCTACAATGTGATCAGTGGTCTGCTCTGAAGCTTCAACTGTTGTTGACAACAGTCCATGTAAACATTTCTGCATGTGGTTGTACACAGTTCATAACAAGTGTATTGCTTGTATTAATTATATTTGACTCCTCTTTTTATACACGATGTTTAAAAAGATATTCCTACAGGAGGTAATATTGGTCAAAATTACAAGAAAAGCTCCTGTTCGGAAACGAATGCCTGTGAGATATGGGACTATATATATATATATATATATATATATATATATATATATATATATATATATATATCCCCTTTTTCCGGTCTGTCTGTTACGTAGAATCAGACACTGTTTGCTGTGCTGCATGCAAGTTGCCCAACGGGACGTCACCTGAGTAGAGTTTCAACACGGTGGCTGAACTTCCGCACGTTGGGCCCCCTGGCTATCAATGCCATACGATTATTTGCGATGTATCACAATCCGTAGAAAAAGCGGTGGTGCTCTATCGTGCATAAACCACAGCCATTGCCGTTCTGCAAGGGTAACGTTCTCCAATAGCACTGGTAATTCATCACCAGAATTCGATGATACGTAGCACCTGTTAATCCTGCGAGTTGCTGCACATTCGCAATAGCGTTCCATAGCGATCCAGGAAGTTTTTCTTTTATTGTAAATCCAGTCATAGACTAGAAACGTTGTTTATCAGGTAATTAATTTCGGTATACGATGGCCATCTTTAGACCTGAGTAAATCCAGTATGCAACACAATTCGTATCACTGCCTATAAGCGCGGTACAGTTTGATTAAAGTGACTGTACTCATCTATATATGCAGTGGCACGAATTGGAGCAGCACACTGAATTTATTAAAGTCTGAAGATGGCCATCGTACAAAGAAGTTAACTATCTCATAAGTAACTTTAATGGGTGTTAAACGTGTTAATCTGTTTAGTAAAGAGTGTAGTTCTATGGATCAGTCACTGGGAATTCCTGTCCATGCATTGATATTGAAGCGATCCTCATGGCTCACCTCCACGACTGCTCCATTATTGGCATCTGCCCATACTTATGTATTGCGGTAAATTACTGTGTCATCTCTTGTGTCGCCTATACCACCCACTACTACACATTACTTGTCATAACTGAAACGGTACAGAACTCATTAGGTACTGGTTTCCAGGCATATAACCATATGAAACTTTCTTGCAGTTGTGACCAGCACAACCTCTTGTAGAGATACAGGGGACGCACAGAAATAAAATCCTTACTTGAACATATACGCAGGTTGCTCTGTTGTAAATTGACCACCAACGGTACCTGTACGATGTCCTCAATACGTTGCAACTGACAATCGTTGTCAGGACAGCGTGCTGTTTAGTTGAGAGTGCAGTATGTCGGAGCTTAGTGACTTCGAACGTGGGCAGGTTGTTGGTGCTCATAGAGTGGGTGCTTCATAAGTGTTATGTGTTTCAAGAGGCACCGCAGCGAAGACTTTTGCCGCATACAGACTAAGCAGAAACACATTGTCCACTAAGTCGCAACGCGGCGAAAGTGTGCGATGTGTGAGCAAGACAGAGAGTCATTGAAAAGGATTGTGACGAAAAATAAGGGGACGACAGTTGCAACAGTCACAGCAGAACTGAATGTCGCACTTGCGACCCCTGTCAACACCACAACAAGACGAAGGGCGCTGTACAAGCAGGGGATTGCAGGGCGAGATGGAATTCCAGTGATTTGAATGCCAGCAACAGGAAAATGTGGTGCAGAAGCCACTGAAACCTGGACTATGGAGCAATGAGAGAAAGTCATTTGGTCGGATGAGTCTTGTTTCACACTGTTTACAACTTCTAGCCGGGTTTCCATCCTAAGAGGGAAGCATGGCGTAGGTAGGGTGATAATTTGGGCAGCCATGTCACGTTCTTTCATGGTGCCCATTATTACTCTGCAAGTCGCAGTACTGCCAAGGATTAAGTGACCGTTTTGGCTGATAGGTCCATCAAGTGGTACAATGGTTGTTCCCAAATGGTGGCGCTGTGTTCCAAGACAACAAGGCCCCTGTTGAAAAAACAGCTCGCATCGTCCAGGACCGGCCTTGTGAGCGCAAGGATCAACTGTCACATCTCCCCTGGCTAACACGGTCACCAGATCCCAATATTATTAGGCCTTTGTGTTCTACTTCTGAAATAAGGGTGCGGGTTTGTTATCCACCTTCATTATCGTTACGTAAACTTTCTAATATTTTGGAGGAAAAATTGCATAAAATCCCCCAGAAAAGCGTCCATTCCGAGACGACTGCAAGCTGCCAACGACGTTCCTACAGCGTATTCAGTAAGGTAATGGGTTGTGTTTTTGGTGTTTCCACTTTTGTCAACCCCTGTATGTGACAGTTTTTTTAAATATAGTGTATATTGATGGCGCTTATAACCATTATTTCTATTCCAAAGATACTAGCCCATTTTTAGAGGTGTTCGTCGGGCTTGAATGAAGTAAATATCACTGGAGAAATATCTTCAACGAGCTAAACTTCTTGACGAATAACGTATCTAGCCGTTTCGGGGATGAACCCATCGTCAGAAGGCAAGGAGGATTTCTCGTGCAACTTTCATATTATTTTGACATTGAAGAAAGGTTTTTATTTACGCATTACAGCATAGGAGTCTACAACATTGATATCGGACATGCTAAATGTGACGCTCGTCCAGGACCGCTTTCAACAACGGAGGAAGTAGCTGGAAAAGTTGCAAAGAAGCACGACGGCTCTCCTTTGAAGGTGACGGTCTAAATTAAGATCCAAGGTAAGTTTTCTCATTTTTATGAGGATTTTATGGGCAATTTTTGGCGGCGCCTCGTGTGTGTTGTATCGCAGCAGCTGCTAAACGCAACAAGTGCATGCGTCTCCTCCGTTCCGCGGCTGTGTCACCGTGTTCCCGGCAGCACGTGGCTAATCGCGAGTCTCGCCAGCTGGGGGCGGGGCGGGTGGGGGGGGGGGGGGGAGTTTGGTGCGTGGCTAACTGGCCGACGCGCTGCTAACGTGATGAAGGCGTGTAAACAGGCGCGCTCGTTGGGTGCTGGCGCCGCCAGCGGCGGAATGCAGATGAGGCTGGGGTTGGGGTTGGGGTTTACTTTTGGGGTTCCCTCGTCCAATATCGGCTGATCCCTGAGAGCCGGGCGCGCAAATCCGGTGCCGCGTCATTAACGCGGGGGTCCGTAAAGAACGAGACGGATGGCGGCCAGCTAGCTACTCTGCCTGTCGCCTGTACTCGCAGCCCCGCTGCATGGTATTACAGCCCTTCTAAAGTTCGACGTTTGCTTAGCTGTGTGCCAGACATAAATTCCAAACGGTTTAATTAAATGATCTCGCCAGTTTTTTTCCGCAGGAGGAAGCTAATCAAGACGCACCCTGTTCGACAGACGACGAGACAACTTTCATTCACCCTTCGCCCCCCCCCCCCCCTCACCACTCTACCCCCAATTCGTAGTTCAGAGCATACTGACAAGTGCTTAGCGGGGTCAAAATTAAGAGGAATGGCAAACAGGCTGTATCAGAACAGATGAGAGATCACGTAGAGAAGCAAATTACAGTCACAAAGTATCAATTATCGCCTCGCGAAAGTCAAGCTGCAACCGTGACATTTGCTGACGGTGTCAGCCTTCTTCCCCACATATTAGACGTTCAATGTTACACTTTTTCGGAACGCTGGATGACTTGGTGGACAACTTGGTTGCGTAAGTTTGCTTTGTAGTTGTTCGCGAAACGCATTGCCTAGAAATGGATTCATTGCGGGAGGTACAGACCAGCAGTCTTGCGAAATACTTTTGAGAACGTTTTCTGGAAAGTGCTTTGAGAAGCTACTTCAGTAGGCTACACGCAATGGAAACATCTTAGACCTTGTAGCTTCAAACAGGTCAGACCGAATAGAAAATGGTTTGAATGGCTCTAAGCACTATGGGACTTAACATCTGAGGTCATCAGTCCCCTAGACTTAGAACTATTTACACCTAACTTAACCTAAGGACACCACACACATCCAGGCCCGCAGGATTCGAACCTGCGACCGTAGCAGCACCGCGGTTCCGGACTGAAGCGACTACAACCGCTCGGCTATAGCAGCCGGAGCTTCAGTGTAGAGACTGGGATTAAATATCATGCCGTCGTCATAGCGACTATGGTTAACGAAAGTCAATAAATCAGTCAGCAAGGCTAGGAGAGTGTTTCTGCTAGAATGAGCGCATAAGCACTTGCTAGTATCTCACTTAGACAGTGAATTTACATTATTTAGTTCCAGAATGGTGGTCACAGAGGAATTTTGGGTAAAGTTTAAAAAGATTATAAATCATGCTCTGGACAAGTATGTGCCTAGTAAGTGGGTTACGGATGGAAGAGACCCGCCATGCTTTAACAACGAAATTCGGAAAATTCTGACGAAGCAACGGCCGTTGCACTCTCAGATCAAAAGAGAACGCACAAATGACGACAAGCGAAGTTTAGTGGTGATTCGCGCATCTGTGAAAAGATCTATGCGTGAAGCATACCACAACTACCATCTTCATACTTAAGCAAAAGATCTGGCCGACAAGTCGAGAAAATTTTGGTAACATGCAAAATCGCGAAGCGGATCTTACGCTTCCACCCAATCACTCCTTGACCAGTCTGGCGTGGCAGTAGAAAATAGCAAAACGAAAACCGGAGTTTTAAATTTCGCGTTTAAGAAAGACAGTTGTATAAGCATACCATCATCTGGCCATCGCACAGAGTCTCGTGTGGGCGAAATAGTAATAAGAATCCCTGACGTACAGAAACAACTGTAAGAGTTGAAAAGGAGTACGTCGCCCGATCGAAATCGAGTCCCAGTTCAGTTTTACAAAGAGTACTCAACGGCGTTGGCCCTTACTGGTACTTAGCTTGCAACTTTGCCGAGTCTCACTGCCAGCGCAAAGTTTCCAGAGGCTAAAAAATAGTGCAGGTGACTCCTGTATGTAAGAAGGGTAAAAGAACTGACCCGCAAAATTTCAGACTAATATGCCTTACTTCGGTTTACTGCAGAATCCTTCAACATAGTCTCAGTTCGAATACAATAACCTATCTTGAGACTGAGAACCTTACGTCCACGAATTAGCACGGTTTTAGAAAGTATCGCTAGTGCGAAACCCAGCTTACCCTTTTCTCACATGACATACGGCGAACTACGGATGAAGGCAATAAACCGATTCCATATTTCCAGATTTTCGAAAAACATTTGACACGGTGCCCCACTGCAACCTGTTGACGAAGGTACGAGCAGCATATGGAATAGGTTCTCAGATATGTGAGTGGCTCGAAGACTTCTTAAGTAATGTAACGCCGCAAATGCATATCCTCCTATTTTCACCTATTGTATTATAAATTTTTTTCCTTATTTTGTTACCTGAAGATATGAGATTTCTGTGCCTTTATTTATTGTAATTGTTTTACTATTTTATTTACTATGCATTTATATCGATGTATAATTGGTTTGTGTTGTAAATATTATTTGTATTTTTACGCTGGGTCTTGCCTAGGGAAAACTATGCTATCGAACGAATACATCAATAGGTCGTGTGGAGAACCAAAATGTTTAGGATCTTTGGTAGTGTTAACTCTGCCGCGTGGAGCGCGGGCAGAGAGGGAGTCTGGCTGGAGGAGGGCAGTGGAGAAGGTGTGTTGTGTGACGCTCCTGCGAGTTGCCGCGCTTTCGGGGTTTGGCAGCATGTAATTGCGCTCGACTTGCTATGTTAGTTTCTGACACGGTGTCGCGGACGGGGAGCGTTAGCTGGCACACATCAAGAGCCCGTTTCGGCTGGAGACCGTGTCGAGAAGAAGGCGCGCCAACATCCAGCTTCTGCAACAGCGACGGCCGACAATGAGGGACTCCTCGATCGACGACTTCAAACCTTCAATCAACCAACAAGGAAGACTGGTAGCACGTAAAGGTTTAGAACTGTATGGCAGACCTCAGCTTTTCAAACTGTTAAATTTTTCTCACTAAATTACAGCAACGTAGCATGAACCTTTGTTGCTCATTGTCCCAATTGCATTACCAAGCAGGGTCCCTTCCTTTTCCGGAATGAACCCGAGTGTCGTTGAAATTCAAACGCCAGCATTAGAGTAATATCATTCGATTTCACTGCCTTAATTTCAAAGTTCAGTTAAGGTATTCATAGCTGGCTACAATATTTAGATTACACATGCACAAATTAAGAGTGCGAGTTTTGTTTCCGTATTTTAGCTTACCTGTGACTGCAGCTCAGCTTGGTACGTACTAAATTTTACTATTGTTAATTGTTCAGAATCATTTAATTCAAGTTCAAAGTTAAATCTCTTATTTCTAAATTGCGTAGATTCAAGTAGCTTTTGAAATTATTGTTGAGGTAGCCCAAGACTAACCGTATTTTACTGAATATCGATGTGCTTCAGAAACAAAGCTCGCTATTAATTTCAGTCACTAAATTAACTTTCAATTTTCCGGTTTTATTAGTTCTTTTGCTACATTAAGTCAGAGTGTAGCGAAATTTATTACTTCTGACAAACTTTCAGTTTTCACACTACACGTGTCAACCTTCAGTTGCCACGCTTCTAGTGCTAATTATATGTGTAATAACCTTTCTTTTTCAGTTACTATAGTAATTGTCCATAGGACTTGCGATCGTAATTTTCCCCAAATCTCAAATATCTATTTACCGTTAGTTAATTGTTAAGGTAACGGCCGCACATTTACTTTCTTTATTGACTTCACCCCTTTTCAAAATTAATTTCCACCAGTTTCATTTGCATTTTTCCTTTCATTTAGATGTAACCCCTTCCCCCCTCTTTACCGACAGATTAACTTCGGTGACGATTGCTTTTCCCAAATTTCCATTAGGTACACGCTGTTTAATTTTTCACTGTCATTAAGGTCGATAAGTGAGGAGGAGGTTACTGTAAGACAATGCAGTATGTTGACCTTGACGGCGAGTGTCATCAGAGGTAAGAGTATTTTCAGGAGTGCCCCAGAGAAGTGTGCTAAGGCCGCTATTCTTCTCTATAAACATAAATGACTTGGCAGACAGGTTGAGCAGCAATCTGCTGCTGTTTGTTGATGATTCTGTGGTGTATGAGAAGGTGTTGAAGTTGAGTGACTGTAGGAAGATGCAAGACAGACAAAATTTGTGGTTGGTGTGATGAATGGCAGCTACCTCTAAATGTACAAAAATGTTAATGTTAATGAGTAAGAAAAACAAAGCCGTAATGCTCGGATACAGTATTAAAAGTGTTCTGCTTGACACAGTCACGGCGTTTAAATATCTGATCGCAAAGTTGCAGGCCGATATGAAATGGAACGAGCATGTAGGGAAGATGAATGATCGACTTCGGTTTATTGGGAGGATATTAGGAAAGTGTGGTTCATCTGTAAAGGAGACCGCATATGGGATGATAGTGCGACTTATTCTTGACTTCTGTTCGAGTGTTTGGGATCCGTACCAGCTCGGATTGAAGGAAGACATCGAAGCAATTCAGAGGCGGCCAACTAGATTTTTTACCGGTAGGTTCGAACAACACGCAAGCATTATAGAGATGCTTCGGGTACTCAAATGGGAATCTTTGGAGGAAAGGCGACTTTCTTTTCGAGAAACACTACTGAGAAAATTGAGAGAACCGGCATTTGAAGCTGTCAGAAGATATATTCTACTGCCGCCAACATACATTTCGCCTAAGTACCACAAAGATAAGATACGAGAAATTAGGGTTCGTACGGAGGCTTATAAACAGTCGTTTTGCCTTCGCTCTATTTGCGAGTGGTACAGGAAAGGAAATGACTTTGTAGTGGTACAGTGTACTCTCCACCACGTACCGTACGGTGGTTTGGAGAGTGTGTATGTAGATGTAGATGTTGAAAATCAACTCGTCGTCATTCTGATCTTCCTGCGACGTAATGGTCTCTCCACAGGAGGACATGTGTTGTAAATTATTATAGCATTTACATACAGTTTGAGTATCCATGTCGTTTCCACATTACATTCCTCACATTTTTTACAAACAATATCTCGATTTTTTACTCATTAACTGTATGTTACACATCATGGTAAATAGTGGTACTTCCATGTTATGCCTTTCATACAGTAGATGTTAATAACTTTAAAAGCATATACACTCACAACATCTAATGTGTCTACATAGGGACGCAGAGGTTAGATCAAAGACCTTAGATCTAAGAACTTCAAAGGTGTTACACGTACAGAAACGTAAGACATTGCAGATTACGGAAATGAAATTGTTAAGTTACCCTGTCATATATAATATATAGATCGTTGCTAGCTAATTATATAACGCTGACGTACAAGTAATTTCTACAAACCTTTGATGAAATTTTTAAAAACAAAAACTGTTAGTCATTGTCCCTTATAACTATTAAAAAAAACAATAATGATTAGAAGGTTATATAATTTGCCAGCAACCATTTTGTAAAATATAAATGACCGTATGGTTCCATAATCATTTCATTTTCATAATCTGTGATATCTTTTATGTTTCCCTATGTGTAACATCATTGAACTACTTACATCTAAAGTCTTTGATCATAATCTCTGTTTTCCTATGTATACACGTCACGTTAGATGATGTTTGTATGTGCTTCTGAAGTTTTCAAAATGGTTCAATGGCTCTAAGCACTATGGGACTTAACATCTGAGGTCATCAGTGCCCTGGACTTAGAACTACTTAAACCTAACTAACCTAAGGACATCACACACATCCATGACCGAGGCAGGATTCGAACCTACGACCGTAGCAGCAGCGCGGTTCTGGACTGAAGTACCTAGAACCACTCGGCCACAGCGGCCGGCTCTGAAGTTTTAATATCTACTGTATCAAAGGCATGATATGGAAGCGCCAATGTTTTCCGTGGCGTATAATGTAAAGTTAATGTATTAGAAATCGAGATATTTTTGTAAAAATGTAATGTGCAAACGACATGGATATTCCAGCTATGTATAAATACTAAAATACTTTATAACAGATGTCACTTAGCAATTTCCAGTTGATTCAGTTCGGTCCATTTGGTCATTATAGCGTAACCTGTTTTTTATTTAAAAAGTGAGCTCCAACATTGTTCACTGGAACATGTAATTGAAAGTAAACCACCTGAAGATGGGCACAAGCCTGAAACAGTCGAGAATTAAATATGATCACCATCTATCGTGACTGGTATCACTTATTATAAACTCCTTCCGAGGAGGCCTCAGAAAGCGCAACGGTGCCGACCGACAACCGTGTCATCCTCAAGTGACAGGCGCCACTGGGTGCGGATATGGAGGGCATGTGGTGAACACACCGGTCTCCCGACCGTTGTCAGTTTTCGTGACAGGGGCCGCTACTTCTCAGTCTCGTAGTTCTTCAATTGGCCTCACAAGCTATGAGTGCACCCTGCTTGCTAACAGCACTCGGTAGACTTGGACGGTCACTCCTCCAAGAGCTACCCAAGCCCAACAGCGCTCAACTTTGCTGATCTGATGGAAACCGGTGTTACCACTGCGGCAAGGCAATTGACCCATCGGTTATTATACTACACCTCATAATGAAATACCGAGTACGCGGTCATGGTTATTAATCGGATAATAAGTCATTCGCATTGTCCTGAGAGAGCTGCAACGTATACGCTGCTGGCTCGGTTAAACGTACTTTTTGAATGGGTGTGGGCAGTCATGTTCAAAATGTGCAAAGTGCTGAAAACTGATCAATGGCTGATTTTTCACTTTTACTACTAACACGTCTAGCAGAGTAATCAGAAGATGAAAATCAATTCCAAAAAGGCAGACACGATCTATAAAGTGCGGAAAGCGGCAATTGTCTTTGAATAATGAAAAGTGTGAGGCCGTTTACAGAAGTACTAAAATAAATGCTACGTATTTCAGTTGCACGATAAATCTCACAAATCTAAAGGCTGTCAATTCAATACATACTTATTAATTACCATTACAAACAACTTAAACTGGAATCATCACATAGATGGGCTGTTCAAAAGAGAACGCGCAGATGAAGACAGACAAAGATTAGTAGAGATTCGTGCACCTGTGTAAAAGATCTGTGCTTGAAGCACACAACAACTACAACCGTCATACCTTAGCAATAGATCAGGCACAGAACCCGAGAAAATTCTGCTCCTATGTAAAATCGCTAAGTGGATCTAAGGTTTCTATTCAGTCACATGTTAATTAGTCTGGTGGTGCAGTTGAACAGAGCAAACCGAAAGCTGAAGTTTTAAATTTCGCGTTTAAGAAATCAATCGCGTAGGAGAATCGCACAAACATATCGTCATTTGACCATCGAACAGACACCCGTATGGAGACATATATAAGCATCTCTGACGTAGAGAAACAACCGAGAAGGGTGAAAACAAGTAAGTCGTCAGGTCTGGATGGAATACCAGTTCGGTTTTACAAAGAGTACTCTACGACACTGGCCCCTTATTTAACATGCATTTATCGCTAATCTCTCGCCCAGCGCAAAGTCTCAAGATACAAGAGAAAAGCATACAATATCCTGCGAACCATGGATGAAGGGAAACAGACAGATTCTATCTTGCTAGATTTCCGGAAAGTATTTGACACGGTGCTCCACTGCAGACTGTTAACGAGGGCACGGGCTTACGGAACAGGTTCCCAATTATGTGAGTAGCTCGAGGACTTCTGAAGTAATGGGACACAGTACGTGGTCCTCGACGGCGAATATTCATCGGAGACTAGGGTATCGTTAGGAGCTCCGTATGGAAGTGTGATAGGATCGCTGTAATTTCCCACGTACGTAATTGATCTGGCTGTCGCTGATGATGCTGTGGTATACAGGAAGGTGTGGAGGCTGAGTGACTATAGGAGGATACAAGATGACTTAAACACTATTTCTAGTTCGTGCAATATGTGGCATCTAGCACCAAATGTAAAAACTAGGAAAGACAAACCCATAATATTCGGGTACAGAATTAGTAATATCCTACTTGACACAGTCACATGGCTCAAGCAACTGAGCGTAACGCTTCAAAGTGCCATGAAAAACTGGCATCTGATGTCTGTGGTAGAGAAGACTAATGGTTGACTTTCGTTTATTGAGAGCATTTCGGGAATTGTGGTTCATCTATAAAGGAAAGCACGTGTAGGACGCTAGTGCGACCTATTCTTGAGTACTGCTCGCACCAAATTGGATTAAAAGAAGACATCGAAGCAATTCAAAGGCAGCCTGCTAGATCTGTTGCCGGTAGGTTCGAACAGCTCACAAGTGTTACAGAGATCCTTCAGATCTCAACTGGGAAACCCTAAAGTGCAGGCGACTTTCTTTTCGGGGACCACCATTAAGAAAATGTGGAGAACCGCCATCTGAGGCTGACTGCAAACGATTCTGCTGCCGCCAGCAAATATTTCGCGTAAGGGCCACGAAAATAAGATACGAGGGACTCGGGCTCATACGGAGGCGTACAGACAGTCGCTGCTCCCTTGCTCTATTTGCAAGTGGAACAGAAAAGGAAATGACTACTAGTGATAAAACGTAACCACCACCATGCACTATACGGTGGCTTGCAGAAAATGTATGTAGATATACACTGGAGAGCCAAAGAAAGGGGTACACCTGCCTAATATCGTGTAGGGCTCTACCCCCTCCCCCGAGCACGCAGAAGTACTCCAACCGACGTGGCATGGACTCGACTAATGTCTGAAGTACTGCTGGACGGAAGTGACACCATGAATCCTGCAGGGCTGTCCATAAACCTGCAAGAGTAAGAGGGGTTGTATATCTCTTCTGAACAGCAAGTTGCAAGGCATCACACATATACTCAATAATGTTCATGTCTGGGAAGTTTAATGGCCAGCGGAAATGTTTAAACTCAGAATAGTGTTCCTGGAGCCACTCTGTAGCAATTCTGGACGTGTGGGTTGTCTCATTGTCCTGTTGGAATTGCCCAAGTCCGTCGGAATGCACAACGAACATGAATGGATGCAGGTGATCATACAGGTTGCTTACGTACGTGTCACATATCACAGGCTTGAACAGTCCCCTGCTGACATGCAGGGTCCATGGATTCATGAGGTTGTCTCCATACCCGTAGACGTCCATCCGCTCGATACAGTTTGAAACGAGACTCGTCCGACCAGTCAACGTGTTTCGTGTCATCACCAGTCCAATGTCGGTGTTGATGGACCCAGGCGAGGCTTAAAGCTTTGTATCGTGCAGTGATCAAGGGTACACGAGTGGGCCTTCGGCTCCGAAATACCATATCGATGATGTTTCGTTAATGGTTCGAACGATGACACTTGTTGATGACCCAGCATTGAAATCTGCAGCAATTTGTAGAAGAGTTGCACTTCTGTCATGTTTAACGATTCCCTTCAGTCGTCGTTGGTCCCGTTCTTGCAGGATCTTTTTCCGGCCGCAGCGATGTCGGAGATTTGATGTTTTAACGGATGCCTGATCTTCACGGTACACTAGTGAAATGGTCGTACGGGAAAATCCCCTCTTCATCGCTACCTCGGATATGGTGTGTGCCATCGCTCGTGCGTCGACTATAACACCACGTTCAAACTCACTGAACTTGCCATTGTAGCAGCAGTAACCGATCTAACAACAGCGCCAGACACTTGTCTTATATAGGCGTTGCCGATCGCAGCGCAGTGTTTTGCCTGTTTACATATCTATGTATTCGAATACGCATGCCAATACCGTTTCTTTGGCGCTTCAGTGTAGAGAATGTTGTGGGAAAGGCAAACCAGACTACGTTTTATTGGGAGTTGTGGCATCTAACATACCTTTGACACAAACATGTGGCTGCTGTATCTAAGTTTGTATTGAACAGTAGCGCTCTTAATAGGATGACTACCGGCAGTGTGGCCTAGTTTACACCATATTTTAAATACATGTAACTAAACAAAGATAATTTTATGAGTATTTTTTCACGGTGCCAGTATGGCTTCATTATATTAGAACATGTAAAATAGGTATATCTTGTCATATTTTAAGTGCATTGTTCCACATCTGTGAAAGTAATAGTTTTCTTTACGGCACATTTTGTGGTGTCAGCGCCAGACACCACACTTGCTAGGTGGTAGCTTTAAATCGGCCGCGGTCCATTAGTACATATCGGACCCGCGTGTCGCCACTGTGTGATCGCAGACCGAGCGCCACCACAAGGCAGGTCTCGAGATACGGACTAGCACTCGCCCCAGTTGTACGGACGACGTTGCTAGCGACTACACTGACGAAGCCTCGCTCCTTTGCCGAGCAGATAGTTAGAATAGCCTTCAGCTAAGTCAATGGCTACGACCTAGCAAGGCGCCATTAGTAACATTGCATGTATCTAAAGAGTCTCACTTGTATCGCCACAATCTCCAGATGTACCAAAAGGATGGATTAAAGTTAAGTATTCCAGCAGCTACGTACTTTTCTTTATAGCATTCATTACGTATCCTGTTTCAGACCTCACGCCATCCTGCTTTAACTTAGCGCGTGTCTTTCGGCTTCCTCTCATTGTGTCTAGGCTGTCTTGTCTAGACACAACACATTTTATTGTTTTAAGGCGTAAACTGTCCACTAGTTGTACTTGATTTCCCATGTTTTGCTGCAGATCTGAAGATGGTCATAGCTGACTGCAAACGGTAGTGCAAGGACCAAAAGTTTTGTGATCATTGGCAGGTACGAAAGAAATTTAATCTACGCTTCCTGGATCACTGTTTTAATGTTTCGTCTATGTTGCTGCTTGTGGTAGTAACACAATATAAAAAGTAAAGTATACATGGTAGTTCCACACACAGGGTGATTTAGCTGCCCCTACCTATGGGTTTCATACAACCAGTAAAACCTTCAAATACCAAGCACAATATTTTCATATTCTCTTGCTCGCTACGCACAAATTATTAGGTCTACAGAAAAAAATGAACTGGACCTTTTTGTAGGAATTGTAATGTAGTTAAATTTTGCACTAGGACACGTTTTCGCTGGCGTCCACAGTTTTCAAATTATTCAAGGAAAACGTAGGAAAGTGACCTAAAATGTGTTTACTTTAATAACTCGAAATCATTGACCTCTAGCGAAAACGTATCCCACTACAAAATTTAACTACATTAAATTCCTAGAAAAAGGTTATGTTAATTTTTCTATAGAACTAATAGTTTGCACATAGCGAGCGAGAGAATACGAAAATATCGCTTGTGCTTTTTGAAGGCTTTCCAGGTAGCATAAAAGCCACAGGTAGGGGCAGCTCAATCACCCTGAAGACACCGTCGCAAGATGAGAAAAATTTGTTCACAGGAGCAAACCATTCGAGTGACTGATGGCTTCGACCAAAAAAAATATTAAAAAAGAAGACATGGAAATAGACATAGGTAAAAATACAAACGCTTTTATACAGTCTTCTACATCTACATCTACATGGATACTCTGCAAATCACATTTAAGTGGCAGAGGGTTCACCGAACCACCTTCACAATTCTCTATTATTCCAATCTCGTACAGCGCGGAAAGAATGAACACATATATCTTTCCGTACGACCTCTGATTTCCCTTATTTTATCGTGGTGATCGTTCCACCCTATGTAGGTCGGTGTCAACAAAATATTTTCGCGTTCGGAGGAGAAAGTTGGTGATTGGCATTTCGTGAGAAGATTCCGTCGCAACGAAAAACGCCTTTCTTTTAATGATTTCCAGCCCAAATCCTGTATCATTTCTGTGATACTCTCTTCCATATTTCGGGATGATACAAAACATGCTGCCTTTCTTTGAACTTTTTCGATGTACTCCGTCAGTCCTATCTGGTAAGGATCCCACATCGCGCAGCAGTATTCTAAAAGAGGACCGACAAGCGTAGTGTAGGCAGTCTCCTTAGTAGGTCTGTTACACTTTCTAAGTGTCCTGCCGATAAAACGCAGCCTTTGGTTAGCCTTCCCCAGAACATTTTCTATGTGTTCTTCCCCATTTAAGTTGTTCGTAATTGTAATACTTACGTATTTAGTTGAATTTACGGCTTTTAGATTAGGCTGATTTATCGTGTAACCGAAGTTTAACGAGTTCCTTTTAGCACTCATGTGGCTGACCTCACACATTTCGTTATTTAGGGTTAACTGCCACTTTTCGCACCATTCAAATATTTTTTCTTGATGCTTGATCCTCATGTCGTTCCCCGCGCCCGTTCTCCAGTGGAACCCTGCCTGGTTCACTCCTAATCTTGCTTGCTCGTCAGAATCTTCTTCTGCACTTTGAGGCTTCGCATTCTTACTGGTCTTAAAAGAACGCTCCGACCGAAATCATAATCTCGCATATCGCTCTCGGCCTGGACGGGAAGATGGAGGAGAATCGCGAGGCGTGGAGAATGGGAGCGCCGTACGGTGCGCGGTCTCGGACAGAACCGGCGGCTGCTGAAGATCGATGATGTCTGCGCGATTGCCGGGCGCGACCATTAATCTGGCTGTCCGGGGATTTTCGCACGCTGCGAGCAAAACACTCCGGGGCTGGCAGCAGCCGCGCCGGTCGCAAGAAGGTGAGGTCGCGCCGCTTAATCGCGAGGCTTTGTCTCCGCGGGCCGGGGGGGAATCCCCGGCCGGGCCAGAGGCGCTGATTTATGTGTCCGAGGCAGGTGTCAATTACGGCGGCCGGGTCCGGCTGCTCACGCAGGTGCCGGCTGTGGCGGGGGCGGAGGCCGCTGCTGGTGCACCCGGCCCGTCTCATTCCGGCAGGAACGCGCCGTGAAATATGACTTTCCGGAACTGGTGCGGCGTCTGCGCTGACCCTTCAGGACGGGGGCCTGCCGGTTGTAACGCCATCATGCCGTATCACCGTCTTCGCATTCCGGTCCGGTAGATACACCTGCGCTTCCTCCCGTCAGCTCAGGTGGAATTATTTTTACACACTTAGTAATTCAGTTACACCTTTCAAAGATCAGTTAAACAATATTTTTTTTTAGAACGTTTTGTGTGCGACTTCGTACACAGCGGTAAGGAGAGGTGGGCTACAAAGTTGTGTGGCAATTATCGTCATAAGAAAGCTGAAAAACAGCAGAAATAATTGGCAAACAAGTTAACACAGTAAACAAAAGATTTACTTAACTTATACACTACCGGACATTAAAATTGCTACACCAAGAAGAAATGCAGATGATAAACGGGTATTCATTGGACAAATATATTATAGTAGAACTGACATGTGATTAAATTTTCACGCAATTTGGGTGCATAGATCCTGAGAAATCAGTACCCAGAACAACCATCTCTGGCCGTAATAACGGCCTTGATACGCCTGGGCGTTGAGTCAAAGAGAGTTTGGATGGCGTGCACAGGTACAGCTGCCCATGCAGCTTCAACACGATACCACAGTTCGTCAAGAATAGTGACTGGCGTATTGCGAGGAGCCAGTTGCTCGGCCACCACTGACCAGACATTTTCAATTGATGAGAGATCTGGAGAATGTGGTGGCCAGGTCGAACATTTTCTGTGTGCAGAAAGGCCCTACAGGACCTGCAACATGTGGTCTTGCACTTTCCTGCTGAAATGTAGGGTTTCGCAGGGATCGAATGAAGGGTAGAGCCAAGGGTCGTAACACATCTGAAATGTAACGTCCACTGTTCAAAGCGCCGTCAATGCGAACAAGAGGTGACCGAGACGTGTAACCAATGGCACCCCATACCATCACGCCAGTATGGCGATGACGTATACACGCTTCCAATGTGCGTTCACCGCGATGTCGCCAAACACGGATACAACCATCATGATGCTGTAAGCAGAACCTGGATTCATCCGAAAAAATGATGTTTTGCCAGTCGTGCACCCACGTTCGTCGTTGAGTACGCCATCGCAGGCGCTCCTGTCTGTGGCGCAGCGTCAAGGGTAACCGCAGCCACGGTCTCCGAGCTGATAGTCCATGCTGTTGCAAGCGTCGTCGAACTGTTCGTGCAGATGGTTGTTGTTTTGCAAGCGTCCTCATCTGTTGACTGAGGAATCGAGACGTGGCTGCACGATCCCTTACAGCCATGCGGATAAGATGCCTGTCATCTCGACTGCTAGTGATACGAGGCCGTTGGGATCCATCACGGCGTTCCGTATTACCCTCCTGAACCCACCGATTCCATATTCTGCTAACAGTCATTGATCTCGACCAACGCGAGCAGCAATGTCGCGATACGATAAACCGCAATCGCGATAGGCTACAATCCGACCTTTAACAAAGTCGGAAACGTGATGGTACGCAGTTCTCCTCCTTACACGAGGCATCACAACAACGTTTCACCAGGCAACGCCGGTCAACTGCTGTTTGTGTATGAGGAATCGGTTGGAAACTTTCCTCATGTCAGCACGTTGTAGGTGTCGTCACCGGCGCCAACCTTGTGTGTGTGGTGTCACCGCCAGACACCACACTTGCTAGGTGGTAGCTTAAATCGGCCGCGGTCCATTTAGTACATGTCGGACCCGCGTGTCGCCACTGTGTGATCGCAGACCTAGCGCCACCACAAGGCAGGTCTCAATATACGATAGAGCACTCGCCCCAGTTGTACGACGACATTGCTAGCGACAATACGGACGAAGCCTTCCTCTCATTTGCCGAGAGACAGTTAGAATAGCCTTCTGCTAAGTCCATGGCTACGACCTAGCAAGGCGCCATTAGCCTTACCTACTTTGAGAGTTATCGTATAAATGTCTCCCGAAGAACGCTGTATTCATCAAAGAATAAAAGATAAGTATTTGAGGAATTGCATACTTTTCTTATGAGAATTCACTACTTATACTGTTCCAGAATTCACGCCCGTCTGCGTTAGATAGCGTGCCTATCGGCCCCCTCAAAATAACACTGTGTCGGCACTTCTGTCGACACATCAGTGTGAATGCTCTGAAAAGCTAATCATTTGCATATCACAGCATCTTCTTCCTGTCGGTTAAATTTCGTGACTGTAGCACGTCATCTTCGTGGTGTAGCAATTTTAATGGCCAGTGGTGTATTTCTCCAAGCACCTGAAGACTCATTATAAATAACGCATCACGAATTAGTCCAAATGTCAACAAGGATGAGCCTCTCTGAAGTAAGCAAGAACGATGTTGTCAGAGCCGCAACTAGGGGGCGACTGCATAGCTTCACGTAGGCGTACCGATGTGGTTCCGAGCACGAGTGGGGTGAGCGGCTACCACCTTAGCAGAAGGTGCTGCTGGAGGCGTGGCTCGGCAGGAGTGCTTCATTGGGTCTGCCACATTCCACACCACCGCTATCGGCGTCTGACAGAAACTTGCAATTCCACTGCCAATTGGAAACTTTCCTCATGTCAGCACGTTGTAGGTGTCGTCACCCATGGGGTGGTACTGATACGAGATATCACGCAAATGATGTGGAATGAGCCTGTTTATACAAGATTAGTCGTAAGGTAGTGAACACACTAATTTTCAGTCCTACTCACGCAACTACAAGAGTAGTTTGAAAAGTTCTCGGAATGAAATAGAAAGAAACGACTTACCTCAGTGAAACTTCCTTTTTATTTTTCAATGTAGTTTCCTGTGCATCGATTCACTTGGTCCAACGATGTTGCAATGTCTTGATGACATTTCGTAAATTAGATTCCTCCAGGTTTGCAAAATACACATCATCTTCGGCTCTCTCTTCTCCATCCACAAAAGATAATTTTTAGCTTGGGGAAGAGATGGAGGTCTGATGGAGCAAAATCAGGCGAATAAAGCGGGTGTCGCAACAATTCGTATTTTAGTTCATGTACAGTCTTTTTGCCACAGCAACGACACTCGTGTATGGTCACGCATTCTTTTGATGAAAGATAACATTATTTCATGCCAAACCTGGCTTTTTTCCAGTATCTTTTGCTGTAGTTGGTCCAGGAGGTTAGCATAATACTGTCCCATAATTACCAGTGGGAAGATGATCTGTTAGGAGAGTCCATTTCGCGTCTCATATAACTAATGCCTTGACATATCAGCACGGTTGTATTGCCGTTGCCTGCTCTTGTAGAGTCAATAGAGTCCCTATTGTTTTATTCCTGGGGTCCAGTAGTGGGCTCAAGTTTCATCTGTGGTCACAAACCGGCGCAAAAAATCTTGTTGGTTGCTCTGAAAACGAATCTGGTGCGTTTCTTACCATGAGTTAAAAGTCGCGGCACCCATCTAGCATATATACATATGGGCATATATACATATGGGTAGGTGAATACACGCTAGTAGTGTGTAACAGGATGGGAGTTTGGGTCGGATTGGAAGCGTGCACGGATGGCTGAGGCGGTTGTGGCGACCGTTTGCGTTAAGCGGGAGTCCTGGTCCACACAAATTCTCAACTGTCACCACTGATACATTTAAATGCCCAAATCGAGCTAACATAATCGAAAACATTCGAATACATATTATTCTCACATCCGATTCCATTTTTAAATGTGATATGCCCATTAGGGTGACATCCTTACAGCTTCAGCAGCTTCTCGCCCTATTAGTCTGTGATCCACAGTGACTATTTTATGCATTTTTGTAAGAACTTCTGGCGTAGTCGCACATCTTCGCCTACCATTATGCGGATCATCATCTAAGCTGTCTCGACTAACTTGAAACTCCTTTATCCTCTTGGCAACAGTTGAAAATAAATGAGCAGATTTCTCTAGCGTATTCTGAAAATTGGGATGAATTTCCTTTGCTTTCCGAGCTTCCTTTATGAAGTACTTAATCGTATATCATTTCCAGTGTTGAGCTGACCGTACGGGCACGTTCCAAACCCAGTAAATTAGAGGGAAAAAAATAGAGTGACGTCGCCACCACAGATTTCTACCCACAGCACTAACGCTTCAAATGCTTACTTCTAAAGTATGACGTGTTATTACGCAGGAACCTCGTTGCGCTAGCACTGACATCTGGTGATGATTCTACTAACTTTTCAATAGAAGGCATTATCCAGAAGAAAAACTTTTAGGCTAGATTTAAAACATACCTTGCTTCCTGTCAGGCATGATATGCTCTTCGGCAAAAGATCAAAAATTCTCTTTGACGCACATTGAACTCCTTTCTCACCCACTGACAACTTCAATAATCGCTAAAAAATGTAATTTTCTTCTTGTATTGTTGTAGGTATGGACACCACAATTCTCAAATAGTGATGGATTATTTATGACTAATTTCATCAGCGAATACACGAAGTCACTTTAAAAAAAATGTTACAGATGTAGTCCCATGCTAAGACCATTATGCAAGAGTGGGGAATTGTCGGAATCGAGTACATGTTCTAGGTTTCCTACAGACACACTTCGCGTGCATCTGTGCTATGTGTGTGTGTGTGGTTTCTAGCTCGAAAAAGGATTACTCCGGAAGCTAGCAAGTTTTTCCTTCCTTTTTTGTGTGCGTCTATCGACAACTCAAAACTTCTGCTTTTCGGTGAGTGGTCTCCTTCACTCCAAAAGTGTTTAATGCATTAAGGGGGGACGTTCATTAAATTGACCTAAAATGTCAATTTTCAATGTACTTTTCATTTATTAGGAGAACTCATGGACAATAAATTCCCAAAGTTTGAATGATCAATCACATCCGAAGTGCTTGAAAAAAAAATTAATGTCTGACGCGACTTTTTGAAGCAACACTTCAACAGCAGCTCGGTAAACAACGATTCCGTGGATTACTTTCGAACAAACTTGCATGGACCACATCCAGAAGGCTATGATATACACTCTGTTTTTACAGATCTGTGACTCTCTCCCACATGTCACAAATAATAACAAACCAGCTGCGTTATTTATGAAGAAGCAGTTAATGTTTCGCGTTGTGCTACTGAAGGAGATTTACGCAAGTGTTTGATTCTATCATCATTCAATAACGCCATGGTCACAAAGAAGGTATAGAAAACTGGATAAACTGTGTTTGGAAAAGTTTGTGAATGCAAGATATGAGAAACAGCAACAAACCAGCAATGAGGTTAGGTCCGAAGTAAGAACATATACTGATAATAGAGGAATAACAGTCCCTACATTCACAAGGACAGGCTTCCAAATTGTATCCTGGATGCTGTCAAACCCACTTCGACGTTTCTAACCGATCCTGAACTTCTTAAGAAGTGTGTTCATGACAAAAGCCAGAATCTAATCGAGACTCTAAATTCACTCACATGGAAACGATGCTTTAAAACCACGTTTTCATCCTCTACGGCTGTCATAACTGCAAATTATTATGAATTTCTTTCATTTAATGATGGGAACGTAGGGACGATTAAGGCATTGGAGAGAATGGCCTTTAAGGTAGGAAATGTCTCTCAAGACATCAAGAGAAAAATAGATTAAAAGCGCCTCTCTGAAATGTCATTTGAAGGCCTGGTAGAGGAAAGATGACAGAAAACAAGAAACCAGAAGACAAGCTTTGAAAGGAAAGAGGACCCTGAGTATAAATCTGGGGCGTTATGAAGAGATGACATGAGAAAAAAACTTTAGGTTGAACTTCAAATTGGATTTCCTGAAAATTGTGTTTTTAAAGTTTATGTACCTTTTTCTCAGAATCTATGAAGGATAGAATTATGAAATTTTGTACACTTCTTTCTATAAACCCAATAAATGTTGTGTCAGGAGTAAATTTTGAAATTTTGAGTGTATGCTGAGATGCGGGAATTTTGCATGAATTTTATATTATACTTACAGAACTATAATTAAAAAATTATTAAAACTCTCTTATTCGACGAATTCAAAAAACCAAATGAGAAAGGGGGTTACTATATACATAGAGATTACAGAGAAAAATTTTGTAGAACTTTTTGAGTAGTTTCTGAAAAAAACGTACATTTATTATTTTTTTGAAAATAAAATCTTTAAGTTCCCTAAAAAAAATCCTGTACGTATAAACCATAAATGTGTTAATTTCATGTAAAGTATAGTGCAAAATTTCAATCCCGTATCTTCAAAATAACGGATTTGTTTCATCTTTTAAATAGTGTGTGTTTTTCATGTAAGTCTCCCCTTTAGTCATTTGTAAATTAATCATAAATTTCAAGCTGATTTTTAGTTGGAAGTTTGGGGTTTACTGGTATTCGAAAGTGAGATTTTCTACTTAGAATAATGAATAAAATAACACGTTATTTTATTAAAGGTATACATCTTTGAAAACAGAAGAATCGGGGTTGTTCATGTGTAAAACTGGATTCTGGAAATAGTTAAATTTTAAGCTTGAAACATTCTGGTACACAAAAGTCTGGAATACGAACATCTTTGGAAATACTGAGTTTACAGAAAAAAGAGAAGGTTTGTTTGAAAGGGGAAATGAGGCCTATTAAATAAGCTATGTCAGACTTGAAAAAAACATTTTTTGGCAGGTTACAAATTTGACCAGTACGTGGTGTAGAGGAATTTTGAATTAGCAATATTTGTTTAAATAAAATATTTCCATGCGAACTAAATATAACATTGTCATCAGCAACTGGTAAACTGTCATGTGAATAATTAAAGTTAGTCGTGATGTAGTGTCAATAAGGAATTCGTTCTTCTATTTAACTATGACAAGTGAATGTATAACTACACTACTGTTTGTAAAAAGTGAAACACTCAGAAGCAATGGTCTGTAACATGCCATGATAAGTTATGTGTAGAACAGCGGAACCGTGATAAATGATTTAAGTGGCTGAGAGGTGGCGTCCACGTGGACCCAAGAGCACCCTCTTTTCCGTGACCGGAGAGGTCAGTGTTACGCAACGCTCAGTCAGTCATACCAAATGAAAACGTGGAAGCAAGTGACACTATGCCTCGTCTGCATCACAGAGTGGACTGTCGCCTGTCGTCCCGTGACACTGTGGCTCGTACAGGGCACGCCGCTTCAACGGTGAGGCATATGTGGAACCAGTGGAGAGAAGAGGGCCGCACAAAGCGTCGACTGGGTACTGGACGACACAACGTGACCACAGCGCGGGATAACAGCCATCTTGTCCGCTTGGTCGTAGCAGACAGAACAGCATTGTGCACAGGGTTGGTGCGGCGTTGGAAACTGCGATAGGGATTGACATGTCTGCGTCGAAGATCCAACCCCGTCATCTGCGGGCTGGACTGGCGGCCCGCATGCCACTGCGTGGGCTTCCATTGACGAAACCCACCAACGCAGCAGACTGCAATGGGCATGTGAATGCCGACATTGGCGCAGTGAGTGAAAAAATGTGGTGTTTTCGGAGGAGTCCTGCTTCAACTTGTCCTACAGTGATGGCCGCATACGCGTTCGGACAAACAGTACTGCTGAGCGGCGTAGCGTACAAACGCCAAGTGTGGTCGTTGGGGACGCCATTTCCTGCAACACGCGATCTGGCCTAGTACGTGTTGAGGGCAATCTGAGCAGCTGCTGCTACATCAGGGAGGTTTTACAGCCCGAGGCACTGCCCCTCCTGCAGGCCGTTTCAGCAAGATAACGCCCAGCCGCGTGTGGCGAGGAATGTGCCAGTCTTCTTCGAAGAACGGCGGGCACCACTGCTTCTCTGGCCTCCCCGTTCGCCTCACATAAGGTCGATCGACAACTTGTTCGTTCAGGAGCTCCTGCAGGTGATGCTACAAACCACGTCACAGAGTATTCCCCAGCAGGACATTCAGATGCTCTCTGATTCCACGCCACGACACTAGGAGATTTGACTGCAGTCTGAGTATTGCCATTCACTGTGCATGTAATGCTAATAATTTGTGTAGTGACATGTCTCTGATCTATGGAATAAATTTCATTGTGGTCACATCTCTAGGTCTCGGTATTTCACTTTTTCCAAGCAATAGTGTATTTATATAGAGAAATCATAAAAGGGAAAAAAACAATGTTAGCGTCCGGAGCGGTATAAAAATAGGTAGGATAATGTCACCTTGCTCTGTTACATCAGGCCAACGAAACCAAAAGCACATACTCCTCCGTCACCTTCAAAGTAGTCATCTCGAGCATGTATGTAACGATACCTGCTTTGTTCCCATTTTTGGAAGCATTCCTGGAAGTCCGCGGGGCGATATGTGGTCAGAACCCGTTGCCATTCCACTAAGATGTCTTCACGCGAGTCAAAACGTAGTTCTTTCTACACTATTCTTTCGGGAACAGGCAGGAGTCGCGCGGGACTAGGTCTGGCGAGCAGGGAGGGGAGGGGGGGGGGGGGGTGGACCGTTGCCATGTTGTTTCTGGCCAGGAATTCCTTCACAACGAACGAAATGTGAGCACGAGCATTGTCATGGTGTCCTTACCTGTGTTTATTTTTTCACGACTCTGGCCGTTAGCACTGAATATTTTCTCCCAGTCGCCTCAAAACCTCGCAATAAAACAATCCGTTGACAGTCCGACCAAGTGGAACAAACTCCTTATTCAGTGTTCCCAGAACATCGAAAAACGTTATCAGCATTGATTTAATGTTGCTGCCAACATATCGAGCTTTTTTCGGCCTTGGAGAAGATGGCATCTTCCATTGTGATGATTACTGCTTCGTTTCAGGGTCATAACCGTAGACCCAAAGACTCATCACCTCCTACGGTACAGGATAAGAATTTTGGATACTCTCAAACTCTTTGTTGCATTTCAGCGCACTTCTGAATCCTGAGTGTTCGTTGCTCGATGATGAGAAGCCGACGGACACACTTCGCTGCATTTCGTCTTATGTTCAGTTCGTCGGCTAGAATTCGTTGACATATACCACACGAAAATTACCGAACTATCAGTTTAATAAGTCACAGCTGCAAAATACTAACGCGAATTCTTTACAGACGGATGGAAAAACTGATAGAAGCCGACCTCGGGGAAGATCAGTTTGGATTCCGTAGAAATGTTGGAACACGTGAGGCAATACTGACCCTACGACTTATCTTAGAAGAAAGATTTACAATTTGTACAGAAAGCAGATGACAGTTATAAGAGTCGAGGGACATGAAAGGGAAGCAGTGGTTGAGAAGGGAGTGAGACAGGGTTGTAGCCTATCCCCAATGTTATTCAATCTGTATATTGAGCAAGCAATAAAGGAAACAAAAGAAAAGCTCGGAGTAGGTATTAAAATCCATTGAGAAGAATTAAAAACTTTGAGGTTCGCCGATGACATTGTAATTCTGTCAGAGACAGCAAAGGACTTGGAAGAGCAGTTGAACGGAATGGACAGTGTCTTGAAAGGATGGTATAAGATGAACATCAACAAAAGCAAAACGATGATAATGGAATGCAATCGAATTAAGTCGGGTGATGCTGAGGGAATTAGATTTGGAAATGAGACACTTAAAGTAGTAAAGGAGTTTTGCTATTTGGGGAGCAAAATAACTGATGATGGTCGGAGTAGAGAGGATATAAAATGTAGGCTGGCAATGGCAAGGAAAGCGTTTCTGAAGAAGAGAAATTTGTTAACATCGAGTATAGATTTAAGTGTCAGGAAGTCGTTTCTGAAAGTATTTGTATGGAGTGTAGCCATGTATGGAAGTGAAACGTGGACGATAAATAGTTTAGACAAGAAGAGAATAGAAGCTTTCGAAATGTGGTGCTACAGAAGAATGCTGAAGATTAGATGGGTAGATCACATAACTAATGAGGAGGTATTGAGTAGAATTGGGGAGAAGAGGAGTTTGTGGCACAATTTGACTAGAAGAAGGGATCGTTTGGTAGGACATGTTCTGAGACATCGAGGGATCACCAATTTAGTATTGGAGGGCAGCGTGGAGGGTAAAAATCGTAGAGGAAGACCAAGAGATGAATACACTAAGCAGATTCAGAAGGATGTAGGCTGCAGTAGGTACTGGGAGATGAAGAAGCTTGCACAGGATAGAGTAGCATGGAGAGCTGCATCAAACCAGTCTCAGGACTGAAGACCACAACAACAACAACATACCACACGACGGCCCAAGTCCATTACAAACATGGTCTGCCTGCAGTCTCCGTGAATTACGTTGCGCTCTTTCAAGATCATTCCGGGTGTAGAGCATGTTGATGGTCGACCAGAATTCTCGGCCTTCCTTGAAGCGCTTGAACCACACAAATGCTCTTGCTTAACTGAGTGCACTCTCACCAAACGCCTCTGTCAGCATGCAGTTTTCTTCAAGTTGAATCCGAATTTGATGCAAATCCGTTGCTCCTTCGCGTTATCCATTCCACATTTCAGAGAAACACATCCTGACACGCACCACAACGACTCACAACTGCATGCGCTCAAGGTGACTCAACTTGGTGCCACAGTAGCTAAGACATGTACCTCGAGGTATCTAGCGGCGAAATCACGCACTTGTACTTGTTTGACCGGAACAATGAAATTTTGAGATACTTGGGTTAACACCTCGTACTCTGGCTCGGACGTTCAGAATCAACTCGAAAAATGTGACGTTTAAGTTTGTGAATGACTTTCTCATAGCAAGAGGTGCTGGTGCGTAGCGCCGCTGTTGCGTTGCTTGTGAGTCAGAACGGAGGTTGCGGCGGAAGGAAGCGGCGTGATTCAGCCGGGGTGCGAAGCCCGGCCCCTCGCACAGGAGAGCCGCCAGCCATAAAACACTCCGCCACGCCTGGTCCCTGCTTCCTGTTCCCATCCGGCGCTCCCTGTCTTTTTGTGTGGCAGCGCGCTCCTCCTTCCTCTGCTGCATCCGCGACGGCCTTACGTTGGGGGGCGGGGTGTCGGCTGCACTCGAAACGCGTCCTTGTTAGCGCCCTGCTCGTTATGACTCGCAGGAAGAACAGTCTCCGGCCTGTTATTTGCGATGGAAACAAGCAGACAATGCTTACCAGAATGGCCACGGAGTCGGATCTTCTAGTACAATAAATGCACCTCGCGACAGAATGGCTATGATACCGCCTTACTTACGTACGATCTTAATTGTGGTTACGATCAGTTTACCTGTTATAATAAGGATAAACTCACCAGGTGCAACCTGTACACAACTTCATGAGTAAGGACTCCCCAGCTGTGGATTGGCTGAAGCCGGAGACAATCGATCGACGTCGGGCCACGAGTTCTTTACGAGTACCATTCAACAAGTAACACAATACATTTCTTTTTTCTGAAAGCAGATTGGTTTTATTCAGGAACATTTTAATCCCCTCTCTTATGGCTACAACACCCTCTCTTTCAACATAATCTCCGTTCAATGCGACGGCCTTGTGCCACCTTACTGTGAGGGGCTATATGCCCCCATGGTACCACTCTGTTGAACGACGTCGGAGCCAACGTCTCGTTGCATCAGTAAGGCCCCCCCCCCCCACCCACAGTAAGCCCCCCCCCACCCACTTGCCTCCCTTCACCATCCACGTCCTGCTTCCAGCGGACTGCATCCTTCATTGGGTCACCAGATGGTAGCCGAGAGGTGCGCGACTCGGGCTGCACTGTGTGTAACGCCGGAAATGCATATCCTCCTATTTCCATCTATTGTACTATTATTTTTTTCCTTGTTTTGTTACCTCAAGATATGACATTTCTGTCTCTTTATATATTGTAATTGCTTTACTGTTTGGATATATATATATTTATGCACTTATGTCGATGTATAATTGGTTTGTTTCGTAAATATTATTTGTATTTTTACGCTGGGTCTTGCCTAGGGAAAACTGCTATCGAACGATTACATCGATGGGTCGTGTGAAGAATCAAAGTGTGTAGGATCTTTGGTAGTGTTAACTCTGCCGCGTGGAGCGCGGGCAGAACAGTAGGAGTCTGGCGGGAGTAGCGAGTGGAGCAGGTGTTGTGTGACGCTCCCGCGAGTTGCCGCGCTTTCGGGGTTTGGCAGCATGTAATTGCGCTCGACTCGCGATGATAGTTTCTGACATGGTGTCGCGGACGGGAAGCATTAGCTGGCGCACATCAAGAGCCCGTTTCGCCTGGTGACCGTGTCGAGAAGAAGGCGCGCCAACATCCAGCTTCTGCAACAGCGACGGCCGACAATGAGTGACTGTCGCCACCTCCTCGATCGACGGCTTCAAGCCTTCAATCAACCAACAAGGAAGACTAAAAGCACGTAAAGTTTCAGAACTGTATGGCAGACCTCAGCTTTTCAAATTGTTCCATTTGCCTCGCAAAATTACAGCAACTTAGCATGAACCTTTGTTGCTCATTGTCCCAATTGCACTGCCAAGCAGGGTCCCTTCCTTTTCCGAAATGAGCCCGAGGGTCGTTGAAATTCAAACGCCAGCATCATTCGATTTCACTGCTTTAATTTCAAAGTTTAGCTGGCTACAATATTTAGATTGCACAAGCACAAATTAAGAGTGCGAGTTTTGTTACCGTATTTTAGTTACCTGTGACAGCAGCTCAGCTTGGTACGTACTAAATTTTACTATTGTTAATAGTTCAGAATCATTTAATTCAAGTTCAAAGTTAAATCTCTTGTTTCTAAATTGCGTAGAGTCAAGTTGCTTTTGAAATGATTGTTGAGGTAGTCCAAGACTAACCGTATTTTACTGGATTTCGATGTGCTTCAGAAAGAAAGCTCACTATTAACTTCAGTCACTAAATTAACTTTCGATTTTCCGGTTTTATTAATTCTTTTGCTAAATTAAGTCAGAGTGTAGCGAAATTTATTACTTCTGACAAACTTTCAGTTTTCACACTACACGTGTCAACCTTCAGTTGCCACGCTTCTAGTGTTAATTATATGTGTAATAACCTTTCTTTTTCAGTTACTATAGTAATTGTCCTTAGGACTGGCGACCGTGATTTCCCCCAAATCTCAAATATCTAATTACCGCTAGTTAATTGTTAACGTAACGGCCGCACATTTACTTTCTTCATTAACTTTACCCCTTTTCAAAATTAATTTCCACCAGTTTCACTTGCATTTTTCCTTTCATTTAGATGTAACCCTTTCCTCCCTCTTTACCGACAGATTAACTTCGGTGACGATTGCTTTTCCCAAATTTCCATTAGGTACACGCGGTTTAATATTTCACTGTCATTAAGGTCGATAAGTGAGGGGGGAGGTTACACGTGGCGACCTGGTGACAGGACAATCTTCGGATTTGAGGTTGTTCTGGACACGAATTTTGTATGTTGCAAATCTCGTAACAAAGTACTGGTTACGTACAGGCCGTTACGTCAGCGAGAATAAGTAGTGGGAGTAATCCTAGTTATATTTGAGATTTGGCAGTTATATTGAAAATTATTAAAATGAGTGAAGGCAACAATTACCAAAATTTGGTAGACTTAGATACGGAACAATCGGTCGAACAGTGGGAAACGCGCATAGCGGCACCCATTGTTCAGGGGCAGGCGGCTAGCATGAAAGACGAGACCGCCGAAACGCAACAAAGAGCAGAAATGGAATTCCAAAGTTTAGAAAATGTTTCGGAATCAGAAGTGAAAATCAAATCTGAATCCCTTGATGACGAATACGGGGGACAATTAAAGAGGAAGCCGCTACGGAAGTAAAACCGGTAGTTTCCGGGAATTTAACTGATTTATTGAATGTTTTGATTAACGAAATCAAGAGTCAATCGGCCAAGCAAGAAGATCAGGCTGCCAAACAAGAAGCTCAGGCTGCCAAGCAAGAAGCTCAGTCTGAAAAATTTGAACGGATGCTAGACAATCAGAACAAAGCTATTAACGTTGTTATCAACAATGTTGCAGTTGTTAACACAAAAGTTGATAAAATCAAAGAAGATATTGTTGTAATTAATACCGAAATCGGTAATCTTAAACAGGAAATGATAGGCGTTCAGGCGGAAATTGCGAGCATAAATACTCGTTTTGATTCCGAAATTAGCAGAATCGAGAAAAGTGTAGGAGACGCAGTTGCTCCGATCATCGAGAATAAGGTGACGGAACAAATTCAATTAGTGAGAAAAGAGGATCATCAGAAGGTGGAAACTTTAAAGGCTTTAGTATCCGAAGTAGATACCAAAGTGACGAAGCAGGCTAATACCTGCGAAGAGAAAAAGAGGGAAGTGGAAACGCTTGCGACAACCACTTGCCAAGTGATTACGAGGGTGTCGGAATTAGAAAGGAAACTTGACGAAAAACAGAGCTATGTGCCAATCTGTGCACATAGTTCGGAGTTGTTGACGAAAGAGGAGCGGTTCGACCCCTTGAGAAAAGGCGGTATACACCCGACGGATTTCATTAAAAATTGTGAAAGAGTTTTACCCAGATCATGGACTAATGAGAGAAGAATTAATGCGGTTATTGATGTGTTGGCTGGTGATGCCAAGCGTTGGGGCCTAAACCTCAACATTACGAACCTGACTTTTGACGAGTTTAAAAATTTGTTTCTGGCTGAATACTGGTCAGAGCAGAAACAGCAAGGTGTCTGGCGCGAATTTGTCGTAACGAGGCCTTTCGATGCGAATTCGCGCGTTTCGATGAAGGAGTTTTGTGAGGGCTGGATCCGCAAGTTGGAATATTTGCGTGATCGCCGCACGGAATCCGAAATAGTCTGGGAACTCTACAAAAAGCTTCCAGATGATACAAAACGCTACGTAGGAAGCAATTACAGGACAATAAATGATTTCCTGGAAAGAGTGGAGGACGAGGACAATTGGCGCAATAATCGCGACAGTGGTAGAGGCCGTGGTAACAACAACGGGTACCACAGCAACCACAACAACGATAACCATGGGAATAATGCATACCGCAACCATGGCAGCAATAACAATAATGGTTCGGACCGTAATAACAATCGGTACAATGCAAATAATAACAGGAATGACGGAAACCAGTATCACACTAACGTGATACGGGCTTCACAGAATAGTAATAACGCCAGAGGGTGTGATCAGCCGCCTCAGCAGCATCCGGGGAGCGTATCTGCTGGGACGAGACAGGGAAACCATTAGCCGCGCCGGTGAGGGGCCGACCGGGCGTGGAGAAATTTTGGCGGCCCAATAACAGGAGAAAACCCAGGTGTCGTCGTTATGGAAATTCCGTATGGAATAATCAACGGCGGGAGAGTGTGCCAGTATTAGGAGAAAGGAGTGCGCCCACAAGTAGTAGATCAGCTGTAGACACGGCAGTAGAAAATACATTCACTGTCAGTGAGAACAATTTAAGTAGTGTTCCGGAAATCGATTATAAAGGGGCAGCTGTAATACCCACAGCGGAACTGGAGATTGAGTTTAAGAATGATTCGCAATTGTTGAGAGAAGATCAGATGTCGGATAACACGTCCGTCATCGAGCGAGGGGATGCAGAGAGGGATGAGGTCTGGTTAAGGCAGTTCGGTCGCTTATACGACGAACTAAGAGATTATAGGGGCCTGTACGGGAGAAGTGTTTATGGGGAGCGCGGGCAGGATTTGCCGCGTCTCGTCCCGCAGGAAGATAGTGATTGTGAAGTGATGGAAAGTTCTGGCCCTAACCGGCAGACTTTACTAGAAATAGTTTATGTTAATGGGGAGCACGACCAAGATGCGTCGTGTTTCGTCCCGCAAGAGTTGAATGTTGAAGTAGTAACGGAAAGCTCTGTCCCTAACCGGCAGACTTTACCGAAAGTTGTAGTGGTAGAAGTAGCCGACCCATCCGACGCGAACATCCAGTTTAAACATTGCGAGAGTATTAAGGAGAAAGATTACGAAAATTTTAGTGATAGCCGGAAACGATTGGTAGAAAAGCACGTAGATTACAGCGTGTATGAGGTTAGAGCTGACGTTATACGGTCAGACGGTAGCAGTGTGGGTTGCGCAGATCCAGAGGAAGTAATTTCAGATGCTACTGGGCACATTCCTCCAGGTAGATTGGCAGATGAGATCAATCTGACCAAAGTGGATTCAACGAAGGTGACAATTAGTGAATTGATAGCAAAGCAACACTCACTAGTTGACGAGTTACAGGAAAAGGTTTCGGTATTGGAGGCGAAGCTACAGACTAAGCCTCAGGACAAACGTGTTGAAATTAAAACTGTATGTAAACAGAGGCTAAAAAAGCCGCCAGATAAACCGGATTTAGAATCAAAGCCGGATGGTTTATTCTGGAATGACCTGGATATAGACAAGGATTTACTGTGGGAAAATACAGAAACAGTCGAGGACAAGTGTAGACAGATAGTAGTGTCTGCTAATATGCACGACCTACAACTAAACGTGTTGATTGACACCGGTGCAGATTTGAGTGCTGTATCTGGGAAAATATTTGAGTTACTGAAAGACAGACCCGGCATCGTAGTTATGCCACTAACAGGAGTGGAAATTATCGGTGCTACTGGGAAGGCCAGTAAACGGGTCACAAAACAGATTTTTGTCAACTTCGAGATATGTGGGGCACGATTTGAACAAGAGTTTGTCGTCGTGCCAGACTTAACTACGGAAGTAATTATCGGGTTAGATTGGCTATTAAAATACCGTGCAGTGATTAATTGCGAAAGCAAAACTTTGACATGTACGTCACAAGATAAAACAATAGTAGTTAGTTTTGACGAGGCAGGAGACGGTGTGCATAGGCAATACCAGCCTATACACATTGTTAACTGGCCGGATGACATTGACGTAGGAATGAGTTTGAACTGCCGTAACATGAGGAATTTCGGCATTGACAAATGTGTAGAAAGTGAATTGGAAGAGATAATCAAATTCCCTCCACGGATTGACATTAGTATTGGTGTGAAAAAAGATCGTTTGCGAGAAGTAATGAAGCTTAAAGCCGATGCTCGCATACGTCGTCATGACGCTAAAGCGCGTTTTGCTAAGTTTGCGATCGGAGACTTAGTACTTGTAAAAGCTCATGAGAAATCGAGCGAGATACACAATGAAATCTCTAAATTTAAGTTTGTTTATAATGGACCATATAAAGTCATTGGTATACCTCACACAAATGCTTATTGCTTAGAGTATCCAAGCTCTGGAAAGCTATTAGGTATACGAAACATTGTAGACCTGAAATTGTACCAACCAAGGAATAATTAGTACCACAGATAGGGTAATTTGTACAGTATGTAGATATAGAGTGTAAGATTTAAGGATGTGCCATGTGGCGATGCTTTTGCCTGACCTAGAGGTCATTAAAGAAGTTGTAATTAATAAGTAATTTATGTTGATTAAATGATTTAAGAGTTACTGAATATTAATCAATTTAAAAATCCAAGCTGCTAGTTTAAGTTTTCAGCTGAGTCACAGTAGATTAAGCAATGTAAATATGGTTTTGTAACTAGCTGTAAGATTCCATGAATATGTGTTTTACTAGTCATTGCCGATGTACTTAGACGCTGTTTTAAGTTTCAGGCTTGTACATATGTGATGATGGACAGTGTTGAGTTATCCACTGTGATAGTGTTTATGGACTCCTTGAGATTACTCGGGAGTGAGTTTTACCGAAAGAATTCAGTGAAACGGACGTTCTGGAAATGCCGTTACACAGGCGAGTGAGATCAAGCGTGCCGCACAGGCGGGCGCAACAATACTGGCGGGGCGGAACCGCTGTCGGCTCTTGTGCCGCTGTCGGCATACTTTGTACTTGCGAGTACGGAAGGCGGAATTGTTTTTCTTCCTGGACAGCTGAAAGAATTCTGCTGTTAATATTTATGTTTTTGTCGATCTGCTGTACATTATTTTCTTGTTTAGCGTTAAATAGATTCTCGTGACGAGAATATTAATAATGAAAGGTTATATAAAATGTGTAGTCTATTTAATTATTTATTTGCGTGTTTTGATCTACCTGTTTTTATGATCATGTACTCTGATTAATTTTGTAAATAGTATTCCATTTCTTGATAGTGTTACGGATTTTGACGATTTTGGAATAGCTAAACCATTTTCTATGTTTCGTATGAATTTTAATATGTTGTCAACCTGTTTTATTTTGTGCAAGATGACAGAGTGGAATAAGATTAGGAGTGTCTCCACTCAGTTATTATGGTCTAAAAATTGATTTATGGTTAATTAGACGAATGCTAAATTTTGTTGATGTTTTGAGCATATGCATTTCCGCTGTTTCTTTTTTGGGACATTTTCTGAGTCTGTTTACGTTACACGAACATCCTCAGACAATGTGGGGCACGTGTAACGCCGGAAATGCATATCCTCCTATTTCCATCTATTGTACTATTATTTTTTTCCTTGTTTTGTTACCTCAAGATATGACATTTCTGTCTCTTTATATATTGTAATTGCTTTACTGTTTGGATATATATATATTTATGCACTTATGTCGATGTATAATTGGTTTGTTTCGTAAATATTATTTGTATTTTTACGCTGGGTCTTGCCTAGGGAAAACTGCTATCGAACGATTACATCGATGGGTCGTGTGAAGAATCAAAGTGTGTAGGATCTTTGGTAGTGTTAACTCTGCCGCGTGGAGCGCGGGCAGAACAGTAGGAGTCTGGCGGGAGTAGCGAGTGGAGCAGGTGTTGTGTGACGCTCCCGCGAGTTGCCGCGCTTTCGGGGTTTGGCAGCATGTAATTGCGCTCGACTCGCGATGATAGTTTCTGACATGGTGTCGCGGACGGGAAGCATTAGCTGGCGCACATCAAGAGCCCGTTTCGCCTGGTGACCGTGTCGAGAAGAAGGCGCGCCAACATCCAGCTTCTGCAACAGCGACGGCCGACAATGAGTGACTGTCGCCACCTCCTCGATCGACGGCTTCAAGCCTTCAATCAACCAACAAGGAAGACTAAAAGCACGTAAAGTTTCAGAACTGTATGGCAGACCTCAGCTTTTCAAATTGTTCCATTTGCCTCGCAAAATTACAGCAACTTAGCATGAACCTTTGTTGCTCATTGTCCCAATTGCACTGCCAAGCAGGGTCCCTTCCTTTTCCGAAATGAGCCCGAGGGTCGTTGAAATTCAAACGCCAGCATCATTCGATTTCACTGCTTTAATTTCAAAGTTTAGCTGGCTACAATATTTAGATTGCACAAGCACAAATTAAGAGTGCGAGTTTTGTTACCGTATTTTAGTTACCTGTGACAGCAGCTCAGCTTGGTACGTACTAAATTTTACTATTGTTAATAGTTCAGAATCATTTAATTCAAGTTCAAAGTTAAATCTCTTGTTTCTAAATTGCGTAGAGTCAAGTTGCTTTTGAAATGATTGTTGAGGTAGTCCAAGACTAACCGTATTTTACTGGATTTCGATGTGCTTCAGAAAGAAAGCTCACTATTAACTTCAGTCACTAAATTAACTTTCGATTTTCCGGTTTTATTAATTCTTTTGCTAAATTAAGTCAGAGTGTAGCGAAATTTATTACTTCT
Organism: Schistocerca americana; assembly: GCF_021461395.2. NCBI lineage: Eukaryota > Metazoa > Arthropoda > Insecta > Orthoptera > Acrididae > Schistocerca > Schistocerca americana. Next base: position 276,026,327 of record NC_060120.1, on the reverse strand, counting down.
GACAAACTTTCAGTTTTCACACTACACGTGTCAACCTTCAGTTGCCACGCTTCTAGTGTTAATTATATGTGTAATAACCTTTCTTTTTCAGTTACTATAGTAATTGTCCTTAGGACTGGCGACCGTGATTTCCCCCAAATCTCAAATATCTAATTACCGCTAGTTAATTGTTAACGTAACGGCCGCACATTTACTTTCTTCATTAACTTTACCCCTTTTCAAAATTAATTTCCACCAGTTTCACTTGCATTTTTCCTTTCATTTAGATGTAACCCTTTCCTCCCTCTTTACCGACAGATTAACTTCGGTGACGATTGCTTTTCCCAAATTTCCATTAGGTACACGCGGTTTAATATTTCACTGTCATTAAGGTCGATAAGTGAGGGGGAAGGTTACGTGTGGATGAGGAACAACAGTCCAATCAAGTTTTGAGAGTTGCTGTCTAGTGCTTCAGTTAATTTCTTGTGGCTACGAACACGATGAAGTCGATTGTTCGGTTTCCTGAGGATGGAAGATGACGAAGAAACTGAAGAAATGTATGATGAAATAAAAGAAATTATTCAGGTAGTGAAGGGAGACGAAAATTTAATAGTCATTGGTGACTGGAATTCGAGAGTAGGAAAAGGGAGACAAGGAAATATAGTAGGTGAACATGGATTCGGGGTAAGAAATGAAAGAGGAAGCCGTCTGGTAGAATTTTGCACAGAGCATAACTTAGTAATAGCTAACACTTGGTTCAAGAATCATAAAAGAAGGTTGTATACATGGAAGATTCCTGGAGATACTAAAAGGTATCAGATAGATTATACAATGGTAAGACAGAGATTTAGGAACCAGGTTTTTATTGTAAGACATTTCCAGAGGCAAATGTGGACTCTGACCACAATCTATTGGTTATGAATTGTAGATTAAAACTGAAGACATCGCAAAAAGGTGGGAATTTAAGGAGATGGGACCGGGATAAACAGACTAAACCAGAGGTTGTACAGAGTTTCAGGGAGAGTATAAGGGAACAATTGACAGAATGGGGGAAAGAAATACGGTAGAAGAAGAATGGGTAGCTCTGAGGGATGAAGTAGTGAAGGCAGCAGAGGATCAAGTAGGTAAAAAGACGAGGGCTAGTAGAAATCCTTGGCTAACAGAAGAAATATTGAATTTAATTGATGAAAGGAGAAAATATAAAAATGCACTAAATGAAGCAGGCAAAAAGGAATACAAACGTCTCAAAAATGAGATCGACAGGAAGTGCAAAATGGCTAAGCAGGCATGGCTAGAGGACAAATGTAAGGATGTAGAGGCTTGTCTCACTAGGGGTAAGATAGATACTGCCTACAGGAAAATTAAAGAGACCTTTGGAGAGAAGAGAACCACTTGCATGAATATCGAGAGCTCAGATGGAAACCCAGTTCTAAGCAAATAAGGGAAAGCAGAAAGGTGGAAGGAATATATAGAGGGTCTATTCAAGGGCGATGTACTTGAAGACAATATTATGGAAATGGAAGAGGATGTACATGAAGATGAAATGGGAAATAGCATACTGCGTGAAGAGTTTAACAGAGCACTGAAATACCTGAGTAGAAACAAGGCTCCGGGAGTAAACAACATTCCACTAGAACTACTGACGGCCTTGGCAGAGCCAGTCCTGATAAAACTCTACCATCTGGTGAGCAAGATGTACGAGACAGGCGAAATACCCTCAGACTTCAAGAAGAATGTAATAATTCCAATCCCAAAGAAAGCAGGCGTTGACAGATATGAAAATTACCGAACTATCAGTTTAATAAGTCACAGCTGCAAAATACTAACGCGAATTCTTTACAGACGAATGGAAAAACTGGTAGAAACCGACCTCGGGGAAGATCAGTTTGGATTCCGTAGAAATGTTGGAACACGTGAGGCAATGCTGACCTTACGACTTATCTCAGAACAAAGATTAAGGAAAGCCAAACCTTCGTTTCTAGCATTTGTAGACTTAGAGAAAGCATTTGACAATGTTGACTGGAATACTCTCTTTCAAATTCTGAATGTGGCAGGGGTAAAATACAGGGAGCGAAAGGCTATTTACAATTTGTACAGAAACTGATGGCAGTTATAAGAGTCGAGGGGCATGAAAGGGAAGCAGTGGTTGGGAAGGGAGTGAGGGTTGTAGCCTCTCCCTGATGTTATTCAATCTGTATATTGAGCAAGCAGTGAAGGAAACAAAAGAAAAATTCGGAGTAGGTATTAAAATCCATGGAGAAGAAATAAAAACTATGAGGTTCGCCGATGACATTGTAATTCCGTCAGAGACAGCAAAACACTTGGAAGAGCAGTTGAACGGAATGGACAGTGTCTTGAAAGGAGGATATAATATGAACATCAACAAAAGCAAAACGAGGATAACGGAATGTAGTCGAATTAAGTCGGGTGATGCTGAGGGAATTAGATTAGGAAATGAGACACTTAAAGTAGTAAAGGAGTTTTGCTATTTGGGGAGAAAAATAACTGATGATGGTGGAAGCAGAAAGGATATAAAATGTAGACTGGCAATGGCAAGGAAAGCATTTCTGAAGAAGAGAAATTTGTTAACATCGAGTATAGATTTAAGTGTCAGGAAGTCGTTTCTGAAAGTATTTGTATGGAGTGTAGCCATGTATGGAAGTGAAACATGGACGATAAATAGTTGGGACAAGAAGAGAATAGAAGCTTTCGAAATGTGGTGCTACAGAAGAATGTTGAAGATTAGGTGGGTAGATCACGTAACGAATGAGGAGGTATTGAATAGGATTGGGGAGAAGAGGAGTTTGTGGCACAACTTGACTAGAAGAAGGGACATGTTCTGAGGCATCAAGGGATCACAAAATTAGCATTGGAGGGCAGCGTGGAGGGTAAAAATCGTAGAGGGAGACCAAGAGATGAATACACTAAACAGATTCAGAAGGATGTAGTCTGCAGTATGTACTGGGAGATGAACGAGATTGCACAGGATAGAGTAGCATGGAGAGCTGCATCAAATCAGTCTCAGGACTGAAGACCACAACAACAACAACAATAACGAGGATGGCAAAATGCAGTTGAGAGTTCATCGTTGCACAATGAGACATGCCATCATTCAGATTAACCCATTCCATATTTCTAAAAATATCGATATCTAAAAGTATTATAATCGGCCATCGAGATATCGAAATGTCTTTATACATCGATATATCGCCGAAAAATATCGGAATACCGACCAATAAAAATACCGGTTGCACATTGTAAATATACTGCCAGTTTTAGAGCTGTATATTTAAGTACTGATTTATTATCAGATATTCTTACATCAACAAACTAGCAGCGTGTTTCTCCCCATTAGAGCAACAACTGAAAGGAAAACTATGCACGTTCATGCTTCTCGATAACCGCTCTGCTAACAATGGAACCGCATGTCAGTGGCGCAATAAAAGGTGTCCGATGGGTCCGTCGTTCGGTTTCGTCACATACCGGATTTGTCTGGAACACTTCACGTCGACTTCGCCGGTTTCTTTTCATTTCTGCCAACGCCAGCGGAACAGCAGTCGTAGTGTCGAAATTGCGTGGCGAAGCTAAACGTTGCAGTTCCTGTTGGTAGCGCTTAGCACCGACTACGTCAGCATTTCTCCACATGTCTCCGCCCACCGCACAGACCAGGCTTAGCATTTAGATTCAGCAACATTTTTTTAAGAATGCCGATGCGAAGAAATAGCACACTAGTTGAGTTAAACTAACGCAACTAGAGTGCTATTTTTTCACGCCGAGTATCTTGTTATTCCATTCACCCCCCCCCCCCCCCCCCCCCCTGCGCAATTGGACATCTTCCACGCTTGCTTCACACAGGCAAAGAGAAAGGTTGGACGTGATGAAAGCTCAAAAAGTAGTAAGACTCCTTCACACAGTGAAAGTAAAATTACGTTCAGTTTCAAATATTTACCGAAATCTGCAAAGAAATACAATAATAAAAAAAATATCGGCGCTCGATATTGCCATTTCTACATTTATATATCGATATATAGGTGAATAAAATATTACCGATGTATGACGACAGCTTTGAAAATATCGATAAATCGATATTTTATCAACAGCCCTGCTTCAGAGTCTCAGAAGACCGCCGCCATGACTTTACCGGCCGAGGGTGTAGCTTTGTGTCTTTTTCTTCGGAGGATAGGTGGTGTGGATTGCCGTCTTGTTCCCAGTTCGAAGTGATGAACTCATGTCTCATCGTCTGTGACAATGTTCGACAAAAAATTGTCACGATCAGCCTCGTAACGCTCAAGCAATTTCGCACACAGGATCCATCGTTGCTCTTTATGATCTTCTGTTAGGTGGCGAGGAACGCAGCGGGCTCACACCTTTCAGTACTCCATGTGGTGGACGAGTGTGTCCGTATTACTAACAAAGACCTCCAGTTGTGCAGCGAGGTATTTTACTGCGATCCGTCGATCACCTCGAATGAGAGTGTCCGCACGTTACAGTATTGCAGTACTCACAGCTGTATGCGGCCGCCGGCACGCGGGGGATCGGAAAGTTTTTCGTCATCTTGTTACCATGATGACAGACGCCTTGCCCAACGACTCATCGCGCTTTTGACCACTGCCATACCTCCGTAGACATTCTGCAAACGTCGATGAATATTTGCGATGCTGTGGTTTTCCACCACAAGAAACTCAAATACAGCTCTCTGCTTCGAACGCACCTCCGTTAGAGACACCATTTTGAAGGCTGCGTATAGTTTTGCCACCTATTGGAACTTCAGAAACTACAGGAGCTGAAACGGGAACATTGCACGATGTCCTAGAACAAATTATGCGTTTTTTCAAACCAAAATTGACCGAGAAAAAAATGTGTTGCATTACTTACTGCATATCCCTCGTTTATTCCCTCTATAACTGACATAAAATCATTGTACGAGTTAGCGATCGGTATCACTAGTCATTGTAATTGACCGTCTAGATCGCTATCTATTTTTTTAAAGTGAGATTTAATGCGTTTCGTCCACAGCTTTCATCAGAATCACATAAAAAAAACTAAATACATTGTACCTCATTATTTCGCACGAACACTTGTACCATGACTTCGACGCTGTCAGTCACTAGTGATCTAACAATGCATTACGGAGTCGTCACGAAGAGATTGTCGTGTCGTCGAAACCGGTAAAGCAGCGATTAAACTATGGTGGCTGACAAAAGAACCTCACGGCGAAAGCGAAAATCGAGCTCCTCTACTAAAGAAGCTACGAGAAATGACCAAATCTCTTAATCAAAAATAATCCTACGATGCATGCAATTACCTCGGTTTAGCTATCCGTTTGACATCTCCTTTAATGCAGCCTCAGTACCATAGTTGCCACACGATTTAAGAAACTAGAAAAACATCAGTTACGAACTAAAAGAATTTAACATTGCGCAATAGTACGCTCTTATATACTCTGATGGCTCTAAAACAGAAGACGGAGTGGGATAAGTCTTCTTCACCCCCTTTAATGGCGGCTAAAACTTCCATCTACGCAGCGGTCTTCTTAACCATAAGGGACATAATTTATTATGGCACTCAGATGTTTAAGCTTATGTTGATACTCAACGATCCCCAAAGCGTTATGCAGGAATTATGAAATCCAAAATTCGACAATCAGACTAACAGGTATATTTTGAATATATTGGAGACCACAACGCAAGCAAGGAAAAATGATAGAGGTCCATCTGCTATGGACAAAAGGACATCATGGAATTTTACATAACGAAATACTTGACCGTCCAGCAAAGAGAAGCACTGAAGGAGTTCAAACTTAAGACTAAGAAAGCTGCTCACCATAACTGGAACTGTGAACAGCATGTATCATAAGGACAGACTCCTAGCGTCCATACAATCGGACGGACATCAGTCCTCGTATTTTACTGGTCCTGTCAGTATTTGTAGATAAAACGGATATCACACTGTGGTGGAAACAGGGCCGGTTTATGGCCCAAGTGATTCAAGTGGTCGTTTGGGCCACCAAGCATGCAAAATTTGTATACACGGTGTGTCACAATTAGTGATGAAAACAACACGCTTCCACGGTCACTAGAGTCATTTTTAAAGTCTTACTAAGAGCCCAGAGCCGATAACTAATGTATGAGGGGAAAAGGAAACGCACCGGGAGGGGAGGGGGAGGAGAACGTACATCTACATTTACATCTACATCATTACTCTGCAATTCACAATTAAATTCCCGGCAGAGAGTTCATCGAACCACCTTCAAGCTATTTCTTTACCGTTCCACTCTCGATCAGCGCCCCAGAAAAACTATAGTTATATCTGTCCTTGGGAGCCCTGATTTCTCTTATTTTGTAATGATAGTCATTTATCCCTATGTAGGTGGGCCCCAACAAAATATGTTCACACTCTGAGGTAAAAGTTGGTGATGGAACTTTCATGAGAAGGTCCTGCCGCGGCGAAAAACGCCTTTGTTTTAATGACTGCCACCCCAATTCGTGTATCATATCCGTAACACTCTCTCACCTATTTCACGATAGTAAAAAACGAGCTGCCCTTCTTTGAACTTTTTTGAATCCTCTCGCAGTCCCATTCTGATGCGGATCCCACACCGGACAGCAATACTCCAGAAGAGGACGGACAAGTGTAGTGTAAGCAGTCTCTTTAGTAGATCTGTTGCACCTTCTAAGTGTTCCGGCAATGAATCACAGTCTTCGGCTTGTTTTCCCTACAAAATTATGTGTGTTATCGTTCCAGCTTAAGTTATTCGTAATTGTAATCGGTAAGTATTTAGTTGAGTTTATAGCTTTTAGGTTTGTGTGGTTTACCATGTAATTGAAATTTAGCGGGTTCTTTTTAGTGCTCATGTGGATGGCTTTATACTTTTCATGATTTAGAGTCAATTACCACTTTTTGCATCACACAGATATCTTGTCTAAATCATTTCAAAATTCGTCTTGATCATCTGATGACATTACATGACGGTAAATGACAGCATCATCTGCAAACTCTCTAAGATGTCTGCTCAGATTGTCTCCTAAATCGTTTATGTAGCTCAGAGACAACAGATGCGAACTGTGACCTTTCTGACAGGAAATCAAGAACCCAGCCACACAACGGAGACGATGCTCCACAGGTATGCATATTTATTAGAATATCCTTGTGACGAACGCCTTCTAAAAAATCTAGAAATATGTAAACAATTTGATGTCCTCTGTCAACAGCACTCGTTACTACGTGAGAATAAAGAGCTATCTGTGTTTCACAAAAAGGATATTTTCTGGCTATTTGTCTGTCAATAAATAGCTTTCTTCGAGCTGATTCATAATGTTCGAGCATACTACATGTTCAAACATCCTACTACAAATCGACGTTAGTGACATCGGTCTGTAGTGGATTACTCCTATTTCCTTTCTTGGTGTGACTTGTGGAACTTTACAGTCTTTGGGTGTGGATCTTTGTACGAGCGAGCAGTTGCGTATGATTGCTAGGTATGGAGCCATTGTATTAGCACACTCTGAAAGGAACCTGACGTATACAATCTGGACCGATTGTTTTTAAGCTGCTTCGCTACACCGAGGATATCTACTTCTAAGCTAGTCATGTTGGAAATTACTTCTGTGTTGCTTGTGTGGAAAATTGAGTGGAGGGGGCGTTAAATGATGCATCACATGAGCGAAAAAATATTCTCGAAACAGTCCGGAACTGAAACAGGCACATGGTACACAACGAAATCTCCGACTCTGTTTCAACATTAGTTTTAAAGCAGTAGTTGCTCATCACTGACACATCTATGCACCTAAACAGGCCGAAACATAACTGCCCCTAAAACGTATCTGAAAACTTGAAAGTTCGTCTCATGTTTGGCAAAGTGTGTAGAGCATAGCAACGCTCAGGAGAGTTATTCTGACCGCAATTGAATGAAGCCCAGCCCCGTATGTTCAGCAGCTATCAGTGCTGTTCGTCACCACACAGTAATTTCCACACAGATGAAATGCAATAATTTCTGTCGACCCATCTACCGCGCTGTTTAATCGTGCGCCTTCCTATCTGCACATCGCTGACAAACACCACTGACATATTGACACAGCTTGTTCCGGGAGCGACCTCATTAATATTCGATAGCTCGACGTGGCCCACCAAATACATTTTACTGACCACGATTCGCATATGAAACAGTTCCAATTTAATTAATCACTTTTATAAGAGTTGACATGGTCACGTATCTGGAGTAGCAATCGTAATTTCCAATATGAAACCGATTTATCTTGATTGGACATTTATAAAATGATTATCGGTTTCGATTGCTTAAGCAAAACAACTTCAGATCTTTAAACAGAAAGCTACCGAATCCGACCCTCGCTGGGTGTAATGAACTCATCGACTGACAGCATTCCCATTCCGTCTTCTTCTACCTTGCATTTTATTTGTCAAATTATTTACTAATTTACTGATGTGCCCCTTTTATTGTCAAATGACAGTCTGCTCATCAGAATACGTTTTCTATTTTCGGATATATTCTCTCCACAATTTAATATTATCAGTTGTGGAGTTCTTTTATTACCCACACTTAAACTGCCAACGTCATTTTTCTAATATACTTCGTTTTAATACTATAAACTGAATCGTATAGCTCTATACATCGATCTTGCCATCTAGCAGATGTGCGTTGGCCTCTTTCTTAAAGTAGCATCATAGCACACACAGTAATTTTATTACCACAGTACGTGTTTGTACTACACGCGATGAGATACTCACTGTAACTTGTAATGGGACATCCTCCTCTAGCATTACTTTTCCTCAACAATAGTTGTCGATACCACTATTATTTCCCGAATTTTGGATAGATCAATATTATCTCAGTTCCTTTTCTGAAAACTTTCGTATAATTTTGTACACAGTATGTTATATTTCAAGGTAAAATTTATGAAAAGGAACTACTTTATAAAATACTTTAGTTTAGATGTTATAATCGATAACTACTAATTCCTACTGTACAGACAAATTTTTTTAGAAACATTTGAAATTACGAAATATTTGCAAACATAAAATTTCTATGATTAATTACGCAGTCCTCTACTGTTTATTTCTGGATTCATTTATGTAATAATAATCGAAATTAATAATGTAACGAAGGCTAGTAGGAATTCATTTGTTAATAAAAAGTGTAAACCCTTTGGAATATTGTTTTCTCCGGAGAGTGTGGGAGTCTTAAGCATGCCTCTCATGTGATCGGACGTATTTTTGTAATTTTGTGCGAACAATGTAATTTCGCCTTTGTTAATGTGAAAAATCAAAATACTGTATGATATGTGACAAAATATACTTGCGTTCAAAAATGCTGCAACAACACTCTTCAAATTTATTAGTTCAAACCAACCGTGAGGACCTGATGTGAGATTTTCAACTTCAGGAATCACATTCCTAGACAAGAAGAACTGGAGCCATCTCAGCATGACAAGCTACGTAAACTTGAAAGTTTATTGTAATCTTCGCTCCTCTTAAATCTTCAAAAGGACTTTGCTTATTAATTATTTGAACTGGACATTGTTTAATGTGGACAATAGATCGAAGAAGGAAGGAGAGGGGAGATTGCAAACTGGATACTAATGGTATGTTCTCTGTCATTTTTCATACAGTACATATTACATTTATATAGAACTTTTTAAGAACAATATTTTTATATCTATTTTAGATCTGAAATTGATTGCTTGAACAAGCAAAATCGTCAATCATTTTATAAATAAGCTATCTGATTAAAAATATCCAAATCTCTGTTAGGGGACATTAATATGGGGTGTAGTCCACCCTTCGCCTTTGTGACGACCTGACCTCTGCTAGGAACACTTTTAGTGAGATATATGTACAGTCGTGGACAAAACGAGCGAGACCCCCCCCCACCTTTTCGTTATGCTGATCCGCACAGCTTTAAAGTCTGCCACACGGTATAACAGGCAAGGCGACGAAGTGCTAACAACATACTATGCACCGGCATGAAATTGAAAAACAATCCGAACTTTGTCTGACTGTTTTCAATCATGTGTAAGACTATATTAATGCTGATTAGAGTGTTAAACACAAACGTAAATATAAGACATAAATGAAAGAAGAAACGGTAATTAGTATGAACTGTACTAATAAAAATGAATTTCAGCTTATCGAGATATCACAACTTTTAGTAACACAAAGTACCCCAGGTCGTTACGAATTAGCAAATACTATGCGCATTCGGCCGCGAAACGGTCTGTGTCAACGTTCAGACCAGTCACATTGGATTACCTTTGCTGAGCAACCATGAAAGTGTGCAAACTTAGCAATGCGTGAAGGTTCATAACGAAATTCAGTTAAAAATCATTCAATGCCACACACTAAGTCAATTCAATTATTGACAGAAGCGGAAAAAGTAGGCAGTAACAAGTATGAAATTCTACAATAGTTTCATATTGACATCCACAGGGCACCGGTACAGAATAAAAGTAGCAATATAACGTATTGGGGGCGCGAGAATTTCTTAAAATTGCTTTACTGATAGTCTATCTGTCTCCATAGAGATTAGAACCGAAAACAAAGCAGACCTCCCTTGCAGTAGCAAACATCTTTCGCTACGCTAGCAGACAACCCTGGCATACAGCCCTCTACTATTACCCCAGAGATAAATAAGCCGGCAATTTCGCAATGGAAAGGGCAAAATGATCTGCAGTTTCTGCTGCATCGAGCCTTCTGGACTCAAAAACATGAATTTTACACATTTATGCCACCGATTATGTGACAATCACTCGGGATGTTTATCGAAATAACAAAATACTGTTATTAGCGAGTAAATTTAGTAGGATAATTCTGCGCTACCCCAGGAAATAAACGGGCACATAGCTGCCAAACGTATTCTACAATGTTTTGAATTCTCAATTAGACTCGGCACAGCCAGAAAACGCTCAGTAGCCGAAGTGTTTCTGAAGCTAGCTAGCGATGGTAATGCACACACTTCTAAAGCGCCGTGGCATGAATACTAGGACCCGAATTACCACATGTATAGGCAAATGGATTTTATTTGCATTCCTGTAAACGTGATTTGGATCGAAAGCGTAGCTACGATTAATATGCTGATGTATCGACTGCAACTAGAACATTTAGAATAAAGAGAGCGGGGAAATATTTATGCGGCCCTCATCTTCAGTAACTGTCGTAGGTATTTTCGTTGTTAGGATTTCTTTACCTACATCGATAAAAATGGAACCCTACTAGTCTCACTTTCTTGACCGTCTATCTGTCTACCCAACCCTTAAAACCCTTTTACCTCGAGTACGGGTAGACATAATAAGCGGAAATGTATAGCATTTCCTGCGGTATATGGTCCCTTGGTGGTGTAAAAAAGTGAGCTTCTATGTCAACGCATCTAAAGATACGGCCGTTTATGTAAAGAAAATTTACGCGAAAGGTCAAAAAATGGCTCTAAGAACTATGCGCCCAAACTGCTTAGGTCATCAGTCCCCTAGACCTGGAACTACTTAAACCTACCTAACCTAAGCACATCGCAAACTTCCATGCTAGAGGTAGGACTCCAACCTACGACTGAAGCAGCCGCGCAGTTCGTGACTGAAGCGCCTAGAACCGCTCGGCTACTGCACCTGACGAAACCCTTTTCACTCATGTATAATGATAATATATACTGTTTAGTGAGGTTAAACTGTATTCGCCAGCAACTCAGATCGTTTTATCACGAACTTTTACGAAGCTACATTCCAGTTTTGTTCGAAGTCGTCCGCAATATCCACTTATAAACATCCTAGGAACGTCGTATGCGATATCCATTTCTGAAGACGCTGGCAGATACTGCAGTACCATAAGAAGTAGTAAGGAATTTATTGTTATTGGTCCATGCATGACACTTTTTTTCAGTAGCAATTTAACACACCTACGTGTTTGTCTATGGCCGAAAATAATGAACAAAAAGTAAACAAACAGCAAACAACTTCGATGTTTAAATGAAATATCACTCGCATGCCGCAATTACAACACAATTTCGTTGTTACATCCACATGACTACACCTACAGGATTTCTTTGCAATCCAGACTTACGTGCCTAGCAGAGGGTACATCGAACTACCGCCGCACTATTTCTCTACCGTCCCTCTCTTTAACAGCGTGCGAGAAAAACGACCACTTAAATCTTTTATTACGAGCCCTTAATTACATGTTTACTATGGTCATTTCTTCCTGTGTAAGTTCCCGAGGAAATAATGTTCTGTGGTCATTTCTTCCTGTGTAAGTTCCAGAGGAAATAATGTTCTGGCATCAGAACACATGTTGGTGATTGAAATTTCTTGACAAGATCTCGCGGCAACGAAAAACGCAGAAACTCACTTTTTTACACCACCAAGGGACCATATACCGCAGGAAATGCTATACATTTCCGCTTATTATGTCTACCCGTACTCGAGGTAAAAGGGTTTTAAGGGTTGGGTAGACAGATAGTCGGTCAAGAAAGTGAGACTAGTAGGGTTCCATTTTTACCGATGTAGGTAAAGGAATCCTAACAACGAAAATACCTACGACAGTTACTGAAGATGAGGGCCGCATAAATATTTCCCCGCTCTCTTTATTCTAAATGTTCTAGTTGCAGTCGATACATCAGCATATTAATCGTAGCTACGCTTTCGATCCAAATCACGTTTACAGGAATGCAAATAAAATCCATTGGCCTATACACGTGGTAATTCGGGTCCCAGTATTCATGCCACGGCGTTTTAGAAGTGTGCGCATTACCATTGCTAGCTAGCTTCAGAAACACTTCGGCTACTGAGCGTTTTCTGGCTGTGCCGAGTCTAATTGAGAATTCAAAACATTGTAGAATACGTTTGGCAGCTATGTGCCCGTTTATTTCCTGGGGTAGCGCAGAATTATCCTACTAAATTTACTCGCTAATAACAGTATTTTGTTATTTCGATAAACATCCCGAGTGATTGTCACATAATCGGTGGCATAAAGGTGTAAAATTCATGTTTTTGAGTCCAGAAGGCTCGATGCAGCAGAAACTGCAGATCATTTTGCCCTTTTCATTGCGAAATTGCCGGCTTATTCATCTCTGGGGTAATAGTAGAGGGCTGTATGCCACGGTTGTCTGCTAGCGTAGCGAAAGATGTTTGCTACTGCAAGGGAGGTCTGCTTTGTTTTCGGTTCTAATCTCTATGGAGACAGATAGACTATCAGTAAAGCAATTTTAAGAAATTCTCGCGCCCCCAATACGTTATATTGCTACCCTTATTCTGTACCGGTGCCCTGTGGATGTCAATATGAAACTATTGCAGAATTTCATACTTGATACTGCCTACTTTTTCCGCTTCTGTCAATAATTGAATTGACTTAGTGTGTGGCATTGAATGATTTTTAACTGGATTTCGTTATGAATCTTCACGCATTGCTAAGGTTGCACACTTACATGGTTGCTCAGCAACGGTAATCCAGTATGACTGGTCTGAACGTTGACACAGACCGTTTCGCGGCCGAATGCGCATAATATTTTGCTAATTCGTAACGATCTGGGGTACTTTGTGTTACTAAAAGTTGTGATATCTCGATAAGCTGAAATTTATTTTTATTTGTACAATTCATACTAATTACCGGTTCTTCTTTGATTTATATCTTATATTTACGTTTGTGTTTAACACACCAATCAGCATTAATATAGTCTTACACATGATTGGAAACAGTCTGACAAAGTTCGGATAAAATTTCAATTTCATGCCAGTGGATCGTATGTTGGTATCACTTCGTAGCCTTGCCTGTTATGCTGTGTAGCATACTTTGAAGCTGTGCTGATCAGCATAACCAGAAGGCGAGGGGTCTCGCTCGTTTTGTCCACGACTGTATGTCTGTGGAGAAATGGCAGCTCATTCTTCCACAAGAACAGAATCAAATGTATGTAGTGATGTTGGGCGCCCGGGTTTCAAATGTAGTCGACATTCTATCTCATTCGAAGGGTGTACCATTAGGGTTCAGATCGGGATTCTGGGCAAGCCAGACCATCCCAGGAGTGTTATTGTCCGCAGCTCATTGTCTCACAGATCCTGCTTTATGGCAGGTTGTATTCAGATGCTGAAACAGTCATCGTCTCTGAACTGTTCCTTTTCTGTACGTAATCAAAGATGCTGTAAGCTGTGTTGGTATCCCTCCGCATTTAGCATTTTCTTAAGCGCAATAAAGGGGCCGCACATTAACCTCGAGAAACACTCCGATACCGTAACACCATAAGCCCCGTACTTAACTGTTGGCACTTCACATGATCAGGACTGTGCGGCTGGTCCCGGCGGAGGTTCGAGTCCTCCCTCGGGCATGGGTGTGTTTGTTTGTCCTTAGGATAATTTGGGTTAAGTAGTGTGTAAACTTAGGGACTGATGACCTTAGCAGTTAAGTCCCATAAGATTTTACACACATTTGAACATTTTTTTGAACACATGATCAGAGGTACCGTTCTCCAAGCATTCGCAGACCGAAACTCGTTAATCCGATTGCCACAGTGTATAGAGTGATTTATCGCTCGAAGTCACTCGTTTCCAGACATCCGTTGTGTAGTGGCGTCGCTGTTTAGACCACCTAAGCACCGCTTAGTTTTGACGAAAGAAAAGCGTGACTTGTGAGGATCCGCTCGAGCATTGCGCCCCATTCCTTTCAACTCTGTGTTAGCTTGAGTGCTGGTAGTACTTTGACAATCACAAGTGATTCCTGCCGCTGATTTCCCGCAATCTTTTACAACGCAATGGTCGAGAGCCCGTGTTCTGTCTATTCTTGGGTTAGGTGAAGTTGTCCTTTCGTGTTTCGACTTCATAGCCACACCACCAACGGTCAACTTGTGCAGCTGGAAGACTTCTTAAATAGTACAACCCAGTATGTTGTCCTCGACGGCGAGTGTTCATCAGAGACAAGGGCATCGTCAGGAGTGCACCAGGGAAGTGTGATAGGACCGCTGTTGTTCTCTGAATGCATAAAGGATTTGGCGGACAGGGTGGGCAGGAATGTGCGGTTGTTTGCTGATGATGCCGTTGTGTACAGTAAGGTGTCGAAGTAGAATGCCTGTAGGAAGATACAAGACGACTTAGACAAAATTTCTGGTTGGTTTGATGAATGGCAGCTAGCCCTAAATGTGGAAAAATGTAAGTTAATGCGGATGAGTAGGAAGAACAAACCTGTAATGTTCGGACAGAGTTTTACTATTGTCCTGCTTGACACAGACAATTCGTTTAAATATCTGGGCGTAACGTTGCAAAGAGATATGAGATGGAACGAGAATGTGAGAACCGTGGTAGGGAATGCGAATGGGCGACTTCGGTTTACTGGGAGAATTTTAGGAAAGTGTGGTCGACTTGTAAAGGAGTTGGCCGGCCGAAGTGGCCGCGCGGTTCTGGCGCTGCAGTCTGGAACCGCGAGACCGCTACGGTCGCAGGTTCGAATCCTGCCTCGGGCATGGATGTGTGTGATGTCCTTAGGTTAGTTAAGTTTAACTAGATCTAAGTTCTAGGGGACTAATGACTTCAGCAGTTGAGTCCCATAGTGCTCAGAGCCATTTGAACCATTTGTAAAGGAGTCCCATATAGGACGATGGTGGGACCTATTCTTGAGTACTGCTCGAGTTTGAGATCCATACGAGGTCAGACGGAAGGAAGACATCGAAGAAATTCAGAGGCGGGCGGCTAGATTTGTTACCTACCGGTAGGTTCGAACAACACTTAGTATAACGTATATCCTGCAGGTTAGCGCTAAGTATAACGCCCTCACAACTAAAGTTACCCTCTGGGAGGAATTTTGTATTTGACCGTGTTTCTATCTAATGAATAGAGGGTATCGAACATGGATTTTGTACCTATGGCAGTTAATAGAAAGCTGAAAGACTCTAATTTTGTAAGTAATGAAAGTAGCAAAGTTCACGTAAATGAAATACTAAACGGTCGCCAGCGTAATTAGGCATAATACTTTGAAACATTAAGTTTAAAGAAAAATGAACATGGATTGCTGAAGAGACTTCCATTAACGCTCCTTTTAAATAGTGCAATGGATACACACAAGTAAGGAACGAACTACGTAGTGGTTAGCAGGAGATAGCTTTTTACACAAACCAGCAAACGTTGAGAACTAAATAATACTTCACTCATAGTAATAAAACTTACAATTGCAGTCATTAGTTAATTCAGTACTAATTCAACATTAAGATGTTACTAAAGACAACACTGGACTGAAACTGAGCGTGGAAAGAGTTCTGATTTCAGCTAAGACATACATGCCACAAATGAAATTAAATAATCCTATACCTATACTTATTATGCCTTCATTATAAGCAATGTCACAAATTTCCTTTAATAGCAACAAAAAAACAATCTGTAGTTTGACTTTCTCATAGTGGAACAGAATATAGTGGGGACTCATAAACTGTCATTTACTCTATAGGTAAATTCTGTAACTATTTCAGAGACAACTTCATTACACTAATGTGGATTTCTAACCTCACTTGCATTTGTTTATATTTCAACACTATATAGCAATTTACTCAATTAATATTTTTAAATAAAACTTCAGAAATTAGTTCCGAGTAATAGTCACAACAAAGTTAAGTATAATGAAAGTTCAAATTATGTGCCTCTTTCATTACCGTTGAAGCAGATGTTTTAACTAGCATTATTTATACACTTTAACACTGGAACTTTGGCACATTCAAATTAGAAACAATTCAATGGTTATTCAGAACCAGGATGCTCGCATTTTTGCACGTTTAGGATAGGACCCTAAAACGGTTTTATGATCAGGACAATTTCAAAGTTCACACACATGTTTTCATCACTTGAATTATCATTGAAAAAGCACACACACAAACTTACTTGTCCATACTAAGATACATATCTGATTTCCTGAAGTTGGCGGAGCAGTGGCTCAACAGTGGTGGCAAACACGTGGCGGCTATCTGGTCTCACTTCTTGCTGTTTAAGGCTCTTTTCAAATTTCTTCTTGGCGACGTATTATCATTTCAGAGCCATTCCATAATACAAGAGCACCATGTTACAGCCGAAGCCACATCCGAGGCAATTTCAACATAAATCGGCTTCCGAGTGCCTCACTTGGCACCTATGGTGTTGACTGTTCACCTGCAGGCCACTGACTGCTAGTGTGTTCTCTCTCTTGCCGCCCAGATCGACCGCCAAGCCGCTTCCGCAACGGAGGGGATTCCCTACAACTTTTCCTTTACATAATACAACTTCCCGAAGTATGAACCAGTATTCAAAGTACAATTTCTCTTTTACGAGCATACGTATTTTATAAAGTTTCATTATTTTCAAACATTATTAAATCTTTATAGTATAACCTTCACAAACTTCCACTTCCCTCTGACAATTAAAAGATCTTAACTAGTACAGAGCAATCACTTCAAAGTTACACAAACATAATTACATAGCATGACCTACTTACTATCGATAATGGTGTTACAGTAGGTGTTACTGAGACGCTTCAGGAACTTAGATTGGAATCTCTGGAGGAAAGGCGAAGTTCTTTTCGCGAAATGCTATAGAGAAAATTTAGAGAACCGGCATTTCAAGCTGACTGCTGAACGATTCTACTGCCGCCAACATACGTCGCGCGTAAGGACCACGAAGATACGATACGAGGAATTAAGGCTCACACGGAGGCGTATAGATAGTCGTTTTTCCCTCGCTCTATTTGCGAGTGGAACAGGAGGGGAAATGACAATAATGGTACAGGGTACCTTCCGCCATGCACCGTATGGTGGCTTGGTAGTTGTAGATATAGAACGTCTGAAATTTCCCCGATGGGTCTGTTATTTAGAGGGCATAAAATGAATTATGCGCGTTTGAAGTGAGTGAGCTTTCCTGACCGATGCATTCTGCTATTACTACTTCTCTATCGACAACACAGTACTCCATGCCTCCTTTTAAACTTGCGGCTCCGCCACTAGTGACATCTAGCGGTGAATTCTGCATTAAATAGAAGTGTCCGGACATTTTCGATCACGTTAAGACAAATAAATTTTATAGTGGTAATTAATCACATAAGATAGTTTTTATAGCTCTTGTTGATTGCCTCTAGCAGACCCTGCAGTATTTGTAGAAGGAAACTGTTCGTGTCCTTTGAAAGAAATTATTTCGGTATTTGTCTAAAGAGATAAGGAAAGCTAAAATCAGGGTGGTTTGAAACGTCGCCCTCCAGAATAAGAGCTCAGTGTCTCAGCACTACGCCACCTCGCTAGTATCTTTGTCAAAAGACATCATATGTAGCGACTGAACACTGGTGGCCATTAAAATTGAAAGAACAAGAAGGCAACATTGAACAAACGTCAAATTGGCATGAAGTGTGCTACATGCCTCTACATGCAAATTATTAATATTTCAGTGCAACGTGGACTAACACCATCCCTATTTTGCATATAAGGAAAGATTAAGTTGTTGGTTTCCCATTCAGGAACGGTATTTTAATGTTGACAGTTCGTAAGACAGTTATGTGTCGCACGTCTTGACATTAGACAGCGGAATGATTGCGGCGTTTTGAGACTGTGGTTATTGTTTGGATTCGACGACTGTCACCGGATTATGGACTCGACGGCTTCAAGAGGGCCGTACTCAGCGCCGCGTGGGATGTTCAACGGCCCCACGTGACTAGAGCCCGAGAGGACAGATCTATGCGTACTACGCAATCTAACTTGCAGGACAGTACAACTACGTCACGTACTTTCAGTCATGAAATGGTTTGGTTTTGAGCGGGCAAGTTTCCACAAGGACTGTGTGACGACGTCTGGAGCGACACGGACTGTCAGCACGCCGGCCAACGGTAAGCCTACCGTTGACGCCGCAACGGGAAGAGAAGGGACGACGGTGGTGCGCCCAAAGACAACAGCGAACACAGCAGCGGTGCTGCATTGTCTTTCCAGGCCAGTCCCTGTTCTGTCTTAAACATCACTATGGACGTATCCGTGTGTGGAGGCTCCGAAGAGAAGTTACCAGATTGCATTCGTTATCATCATAGTGGCTTAGCGCCTGCAGTGATGGTATGAGGTGCCACTGAGTCCACAATACGACCATCTACGGATCTCATAGCTGGTAATTTGAACAGTAGGCACTACCGACGATAATGCTGGAAGCTGAAGAAATGAATTAAAATTTGTACCATAGCGCGAAGGAACTTGCCCCCCTTCTTGCAGCGGTTTACCGTAGGTCTCTTGAAGAGCGTAGGGTTCCAAAGGATTGGAAAAGGGCACAGGTCATCCCCGTTTTCAAGAAGGGACGTCGAACAGATGTGCAGAACTATAGACCTATATATCTAATGTCGATTAGTTGTAGAATTTTGGAATACGTATTATGTTCGAGTATAACGACTTTTCTGGAGACTAGAAATCTACTCTGTAGGAATCAGCATGGGTTTCGATAAAGACGACTGTGTGAAACCCAGTTCGTGCTATTCCTCCACGAGACTCAGAGGGCCATAAACACGGGTTCCCAGGTAGATGCCGTGTTTCTTGACTACCGCCAGGCGTTCGATACAGTTCCCCACAGTCGTGTAACGAACAAAGTACGAGCATATGGACTATCAGACCAATTGTGTGATTGAATTGAAGAGTTCCTGGATAACAGAACGCAGCATGTCATTCTCAAAGGAGAGAAGCCTTGCGAAGCAAGAGTTATTTCAGGTGCGCCGCAGGGAAGTGTCGTAGGACCGTTGCTATTCACAATATACATAAATAACGTTGTGGATAACATCGGAAGTTCACTGAGGCTTTTGCGGATGATGCTGTGGTATATCGAGAGGTTGTAACAATGGAAAATTGTACTGAAATGCAGGAGGATCTACAACGAATTGACGCATGGTGCAGGGAATAGCAATTGAATCTCAACGTAGACAAGTGTAATGTGCTGCGAATACATAGAAAGAAAGATCCCTTATCATTTAGCTACAATATAGCAGGTCAGCAACTGGAAGCAGTTAATTCCATAAATTATCTGGGAGTACGCATTAGGAGTGATTTAAAATGGAATGATCATGTAAAGTTGATCGTCGTTAAAGCAGATGCCAGACTGAGATTCACTGGAAGAATCCTAAGGAAATGCAATCCGAAAACAAAGGAAGTAGGTTACAGTACACTTGTTCGCCCACTGCTTGAATATTCCTCACCAGTGTGGGATCCGTACCAGATAGGGTTGATAGAAGAGATAGAGAAGAGCCAACGGAGAGCAGCGCGCTTCGTTACAGGATCATTTAGTAATCGCGAAAGCGTTACGGAGATGATAGACAAACTCCAGTGGAAGACTGCAGGAGAGACGCTCAGTAGCTCGGTACGGGCTTTTGTTAAAGTTTCGAGAACATACTTTCACCGAAGAGTCAAGCGGTATATTGCTCCCTCCTACGTATATCTCGCGAAGAGACCATGAGGATAAAATCAGAGAGATTAGAGCCCACACAGAGGCATACCGACAATCTTTCTTTCCACGAACAATAAGAGAATGGAATAGAAGGGAGAACCGATAGAGGTACTCAGAGTACCCTCCGTCACACACCGTCAGGTGGCTTGCGGAGTATGGATGTAGATGTAGATGCAGATGGCTGGGACTCGAACCCAGGACGTCTTGCTTAGTAGACAGAAATGGTGACCACTACGCCACCGCAGCCCTCTGGTCAATAGCTCTGCACGAACTACAGAAGTCGAATGACACCCCCTCCCCCCCCCCCCCCCCACCCCAAACACAAATTTTAATTCATTTGAAATTTGTGTTCGAGGGAGGAGGGGAGGGGGGGGGGGAGGGTCATTCGACTTCCGTAGTTCGTGCAGAACTGTTGACCAGAGGGCAGCGGTGAGGTAATGCTCAGCATTTCTCACTTGTAAGGAAGACGGCCCGGGTTCGAGTCCCGGCCTTGGCACAAATTTTAATTCATTCTTCATCTCCCATTATTATCGTAGATAAAGATGAGACCACAATATCTGAGGAAAAATTTAGTTATGAGATCTAGTAGGCATTAAATTTCTAATGTGTCGCGACCGATGGCTGTTCCTTATCTTCAGTATCTACGTAATGTTATCTTTCAAGAAGACAAATCACGACTGTGTGTTACTCATATTGTTCTGATCTACAGAGGGCATTTAGCTATTGTCCTGCTCTGCACGTTCTCCCGCTCTATCACCTACTGAAAGCATCGGCTCAGAAACTGTTACAAAATCACACGCCAGTAACTAAGACTGGTGAACACTGTCACAGAGCTGAAGCAGCACGGAATGACGTAACCGTATCTGTCATCCAAGTACTATTTGCTGACGGAAGTGGCAGCTCTGTGTCCTAAATTTCACTCCCTGCACAATCCACAATTTCTTACAAAAATAATAATTTGTTCTACCTACAATAACTAAAATTTTGTTGTTTGCTATCCTTCCTAGTGTTGCAAATAAAATGAGTATCACTATAGACTGATTCTTGTAACTTTGTAAGGCGACTGAAAATTGATCCACTTGGCTCTGAAATCGTACCGTGCAAAACTGAAAGCAGTACGTACAGCTGAGTGGATAAATACAGAGAAAGAGAGGGCAGTAACTGATTTTATTCTTGTATATGGTGTTTGATTCACATATTAATTCATTCGTGACTGGATTATTAATCTCGGACAGGTCACGTAGTGTCAAATCATCACACATTGTCATTACGATTGCTGCTTGCCAACGTCTAAACACATGGCGGCTACCAACTCTTTCCCTAAATCACTCCATGCGAAAGCTTACATTGTTTCGTAAACAAGAACACAGGCGATTTTCTCCCGTATTCACGTTCAATTAAGTCATCACTTCGTCTTTAATGTTCGCGGCTGTTATGAATGATGTTACGCTCCCTTCGATTCGTAGGTGCAGCGCCTCCTTTGTATCTTATTTTTATACAACTGCATGCAGGAATTAAGGAAGAAAGTAACTTTCTTATGATGTGTATCTGCTCTATGAAACGTGGATCAAACATAGGAAGAACTGCTACAGTATAGTAACAGAAAGAAATACGCGTTGAGACGAACACAAATGACACTTCTGTTCAAAGACAATGATTACATTGAAATCACCACGATTCATGAAGGTCCTCTGGCCCATGGAACATTATGCCGCAACTGGACCACGAAACCGATCATGGTCGACAGTGTTAGTAAATACATTACGTGTTCCCATCTCTCGTCATATGAGCGTGCACCAGAGCGTTTACAGCGTTTAGAGGAGAGCGCAGAGAAAAATATTTCTACATTTGGAGCTGACTTCTAGTTCCTGCATGTGCCTGGAGTCTGGCGGAAGTAGACTTTTGCTTATTTATGAATCGGCAGTGTTGATCTTCACGTTACCTTTTAAGTCGTCAATGTGTAGCATACTTTTACATTCGTCACAAGAAATGGTTCTTCAGACTTAGCAAGCTTAAATCACAGTGGCTCAAAACATTTCCTTAGGGAATTTGTGTTTCCATTCTGGACGCCGAATTCTGCATCTGTGGTTAAAATAAGGATGATCTACATGGAAAGGGCGCTATTTTCTTTATTATTTTTTGAACTTTCATTTACCCATAGCCAGCTTTCAATTTACTGCAACCTCATCCTAAAACATTAGATATTCACGGGATATCCAAGCGTTTTTAAAAGCAGATCCTTGTTGTATCTTGAGGTTGTCAAGTAATCCAGGAAGTTGCATGTACGCTAGCTTAAAAAGGTTAATTATACGGCAGCGTAGAAAATAAGGCTCTTAGATATCCAAGGTTTGACATACCAAGCTTTCTAAAATCATTGTACAGTTTCTACAGGATTATTTTTTGCACCGTGTACAAATTCTAGGGATTCATCGATGAGAAGACACGGAACAAAAAAGGCCTAATGAATTTATGTCCGGGAATACATGGTTTTCATGCTAGAGACCATTTATTAAATCATACTTTGTTACAGAGACTGCTGACTAATACGCGTTGTACCATGCAGCCACAGTAACAGTATGCATGGTTTCCTCCTACGTTCCTAATACGCCATGCCCTAGCACCCTCACCTGCCGTAGTCATTGGTAATGTTGTGTCCGTTTCATTTCTCTTGCTGACTCACCTTGTAGTGGTTGTCATACAGCGTTGTACACAATGGTTCCGTATTCGACTCGAGAGCTTGCTGACATGGTGTTTAGTTACGGAAGGGCAAAGGGCAACGGGCGGCGGGCAGCAAGGTTGTATCCCCGCCGACAACAACCATAGCATTCGATGTTTACTACAGTGTTTTGCCGTTTGTCTGAGAGAGGATCGTTGCAGGAAGCAGGAAATCATGAAGGACGTACCCGAAATGTTCGGACACCAGACTTGGAGGAAAAGGTGATTGATACTTTGGACGGCGACCTGCCAGTACATGGTAAGCCAGACGTCCGCGTGGAACATTCTCCATGACAATTGTTACTACCCTTATCACTTACAACGCCTGCAGGGCTTACTAATGACACTTTCCACATCGGGAGCAGTTATGTCATTGGTTTCTTCACCAGGCAACCAAGATTCCGGGATTTGTGTCATCTATCCTACTCACAGATGAGGCCACCTTTACGCGAGTCGTGTCTTCAGCTTTCATAACAGTAATATGTGGGATAGTATGCAGAACCCGCATGGTATGGTGACAACGAATCATCAGCATCAGTGCAGCCGGAATATGTGGGCTGGGATAATTGCCGACCGGATTTTCGGACCGGTCTTCCTTCCACGTCGCCTAACAGACCGGTACTATCGGCGTTCCTTGCGGGTTACTTTGCGCCTCCTGCTGGAAGAAGTGCCGTTGTTGATTCGAAATCATATGCGGCTGCCACATGATGGTGCTCCAGCCACTTCGCCGTTAACGTCCGTACGCGCGTTCCCTGGTCGATGGATCGGACGAGGAGGTCCAGTTCGCCTGCTCCTTCACCGGATATTAACCCGTGCGATTCCTGGTTATAGGACCATCTCAAAAATATAGTGTATGCAGGGCCCATTCCAGACGTGGAGGCACTGCCTTTGACACTGTTCGGATGCAGCTTGGCCGATGTGAACGTGTGAGACAGAACATGCTACGGCGGCACGTACTTGTATACGTTGAGGCACATGGAAACCAGTTTCATCACATACTGTAACTGTGGCTGCATCGTATTAGACCGCAATCTCGGTAGCGATGTATGATTGAATAAATGGTCTCTAGCGTAGAAACCATGGATTTCCGGTCATAAGTTCAGTAGATCTTTTTTGTTCCGTATTCTCTCATCTATCAATCCCTAGAGTTTGTACACCGTGAAAAAAATCACACTGTATACAAATCTACACCTACACTTTGCAAGCCACCTAGTGGTGTGTGGCGATGCGTGCTTCGTGCACGACTGCAGCACTCTTTCCTGATGCCTTTAACAAGGGCCGGCCGGGGTGGCCGAGCGGTTATAGGCGCTACAGCCTGGAACCGCGCGACCGCTGCGGTCGCAGATTCAAATCCTGCCTCGGGCATGGATTTTTGTGACGTCCTTAGGTTCGTTAGATTTAAGTAGTTCTAAGTTCTAGGGGACTGATGACCTCAGATGTTAAGTCCCATAGTGCTCAGAGCTACACTCCTGGAAATTGAAATAAGAACACCGTGAATTCATTGTCCCAGGAAGGGGAAACTTTATTGACACATTCCTGGGGTCAGATACATCACATGATCACACTGACAGAACCACAGGCACATAGACACAGGCAACAGAGCATGCACAATGTCGGGACTAGTACAGTGTATATCCACCTTTCGCAGCAATGCAGGCTGCTATTCTCCCATGGAGACGATCGTAGAGATGCTGGATGTAGTCCTGTGGAACGGCTTGCCATGCCATTTCCACCTGGCACCTTAGTTGGACCAGCGTTCGTGCTGGACGTGCAGACCGCGTGAGACGACGCTTCATCCAGTCCCAAACATGCTCAATGGGGGACAGATCCGGAGATCTTGCTGGCCAGGGTAGTTGACTTACACCTTCTAGAGCACGTTGGGTGGCACGGGATACATGCGGACGTGCATTGTCCTGTTGGAACAGCAAGTTCCCTTGCCGGTCTAGGAATGGTAGAACGATGGGTTCGATGACGGTTTGGATGTACCGTGCACTATTCAGTGTCCCCTCGACGATCACCAGTGGTGTACGGCCAGTGTAGGAGATCGCTCCCCACACCATGATGCCGGGTGTTGGCCCTGTGTGCCTCGGTCGTATGCAGTCCTGATTGTGGCGCTCACCTGCACGGCGCCAAACACACATACGACCATCATTGGCACCAAGGCAGAAGCGACTCTCATCGCTGAAGACGACACGTCTCCATTCGTCCCTCCATTCACGCCTGTCGCGACACCACTGGAGGCGGGCTGCACGATGTTGGGGCGTGAGCGGAAGACGGTCTAACGGTGTGCGGGACCGTAGCTTGCGAATGGTCCTCGCCGATACCCCAGGAGCAACAGTGTCCCTAATTTGCTGGGAAGTGGCGGTGCGGTCCCCTACGGCACTGCGTAGGATCCTACGGTCTTGGCGTGCATCCGTGCGTCGCTGCGGTCCGGTCCCAGGTCGACGGGCACGTGCACCTTCCGCCGACCACTGGCGACAACATCGATGTACTGTGGAGACCTCACGCCCCACGTGTTGAGCAATTCGGCGGTACGTCCACCCGGCCTCCCGCATGCCCACTATACGCCCTCGCTCAAAGTCCGTCAACTGCACATCCGGTTCACGTCCACGCTGTCGCGGCATGCTACCAGTGTTAAAGACTGCGATGGAGCTCCGTATGCCACGGCAAACTGGCTGACACTGACGGCGGCGGTGCACAAATGCTGCGCAGCTAGCGCCATTCGACGGCCAACACCGCGGTTCCTGGTGTGTCCGCTGTGCCGTGCGTGTGATCATTGCTTGTACAGCCCTCTCGCAGTGTCCGGAGCAAGTATGGTGGGTCTGACACACCGGTGTCAATGTGTTCTTTTTTCCATTTCCAGGAGTGTATTTGAACCTTTAACAAGGCGAAACGCTTTCCTGTTACAGTCGCGAATGGCACGTGGGAAAAGCCGCTGGTGGCAAGACTCCATATGAGATCGAGTGTCTCTACTTTCACCTTCACTGTCTTTTCCACCTCTACATTCACATCGACAATCTGCAATCTACGTTGAAATGTTAGTTCCCCTTTCGAGAAAGTACACTCTCGAAACTGTAATGGTAAACCAGTCCGTGATGAGCAACGCCTCTTTTGTAGCGTTCCCCACTGGAACACCACCTTGACGCTTTCGCACCTACTAAACGATCCTGTGGCGAAATCCTCTGCTCTTCTTTGCGTTTTCTCTATTTCGTTTATCAACCTCACCTGGCAAAATTTCGATGCTGACTAGGGGAACTTTCCATCGCAACTCTCTTAGCTTTAGATGTAAGACGGCCCAGTGGATATCCCGTCAAAAACTGAACACAGATCAAGCATGAAAACAGGAAGAAGCTGTACTGAGTTGTGAAAAAAGAATCAAAATAGAAACAGCGAACGATCCAAGGTCGAGATGTGCAACATCGAGCGAATTCGAACAGCCGCCGCGCCGTCGTTTGTGGTTACTGTGTTGCACTGCGAAAGGAGAAATCTGTTTTCTTCTTTTTTCACAAAATTATGAAGTGTTCGTCCGGTCATTGAAGTGTCTCTTCACTGTATTCAAATTTGTGTCGTGGTGTAACGTTCGCTTGCAACAGCGAGGTGTAACGCAGGGAACTGAAGACCTCCTAATTTGTTCTACACAAGTACTACACGTTATGACCCTCTCGTTCCGTTTTGGAAGTATTAACTCTTGAATTCCTTTGTTGTAGCGTAGGTAACGCCTGTTTATTTGTTATTTTCATTTCTGTGAGCGGTCTACTCGACATCTCGCCCGCTCTCACTATTCATTATATTTACTTGTGACGGTAATATATCCTAACCAAACGACTCATATTCTGCACTGAACAGCCAAAGAAACTGGTACACGTGCCTAATATCGTGGCGGCTGGAGCGGCCGTGCGGTTCTCGGCGCTACAGTCTGGAGCCGAGCGACCGCTACGGTCGCAGGTTCGAATCCTGCCTCGGGCATGGATGTGTGTGACGTCCTTAGGTTAGTTAGATTTAAGTAGTTCTAAGTTCCAGGCGACTGATGACCTCAGAAGTTAAGTCGCATAGTGCTCAGCGCCATTTGAACCAAACCTAATATCGTGTAGAGCCCCCACGAGCCTGCAGAAGTCCCACAACACGACGTGGTATGAACTCGACTAATGTCTGGACTAGAGCCGGAGGAAACTGACACCATGAATCCAGCAGGGTAGTCCATAAATCCCTAAGAGTATGGCGGGGTAGATATCTCTTCTGAACAGCACGTTGCAAGGCATCCCAGACATGCTCAATAATGTTCATGCCTGGGGAGTTTGGTGGCCAGCGGAAGTGTTTAAGCTCAGAAGAGTGTTCCTGGAGCCACTCTGTAGCAATTCTGGACGTGCGGGGTATCGCATTGTCCTGCTGGATTTGTCCAAGTCTGTCGTAACTCACAATGAACATGAATGGATGCAAGATGATCAGACAGGATGTTTATGTACGTGTCACCTGTCAGAATCGTATCTGGACGTATCAGCGGTCCCATATTACTCCAACTGCACACGCCTCACACCATTACAGAGCCTCTACCAGCTCGAATTGCCCCCTGCTGTCATGCGGGGCCTATGGATTCACGAGGTTGTCTCCATACCCGTACATTCCATCCGATCGATACAGTTTGAAACGACTCGTCCGACCATAAACATGTTTCCAGTCATAAACAATCTAATGTCGGTGTTGACGGACCCAGGCGAAGGTAAAGCTTTGTGTCGTGCTGTCATAAAGGCTACACGAGTGGGCCTACGGCTCCGAAAGCCCACATCCCTGTCGTTCCGTTGAACGGTTGGCACGCTGATACTTGTTGATGGCTTTGCACTGAAATCTGCAGCAATTTGCTTAAGGTTTGCACTTCAGTCACGTTGAACGATTCTATTTAGTCGTCGTTGGTCCCTTTCTTGCAGTGTCTTTTTCCGGTCGCAGCGATATCGGAGATTTGATGTTTTACCACATTTCTGGTATTCACAGTACACTCGTGAAATGATAGTATGGAAAATCCCCACGTCATCACTACCTCAGAGATGTTTTGTCTCATCGCTCGTGCCCCTACTATAACACCACGTTCAAATTCACTTAAATCCTGATAACTTGCCGTTGTAGCAGCAGTGACCGTTCTAACAACTGCTCCATGCATAAGCGTTGACTATGTTTATACAAGTGTTGCCAACCGCAGCTTTCAGTCCGGAACCACGCAGCTGCAACGGTCGCAGGTTCGAATCCTGCCTCGGGCATGGATGTGTGTGATGTCCTTAGGTTAGTTAGGCGTAAGTAGTCCTAAGTTCTAGGGTACTGATAACCTCAGATGTGAAGTCCCATAGTGCTCAGAGCCATTTGAACCATTTTGAACCAACCGCAGCGCCTTATTCTGCCTGTTTACATATATCTGTATTTGAATTCGCATGCCTATACCAGTGTCTTTGGCGCTAAAGTGTATAACCAGTGTGTCGTATGACAACAGCCAAAACTACAGAAGGAGAACAGACACATCAGTGACCGGCTGGAAAATTTATAGCTTTGTGAAAAACAAAAAAAGAAAGGGTGTGGTGTGGTCATGAGGGAAATTTGAACACAAATCTCCAGCTTTGCAGTACAGCACAGTGGCCGCACAACACCGACTCCGTGGCTCTTCACATGCTTACGATGTTGCACATATCGAGCTCGGATCGTTCATTATTTCTACTTTGGTTCTTTCTTCATAGTTCAGTACACAGTCCTCCTGTTTTAATGCTTGATCTGTGTACAGTTTTTGACGAGCTATGGACTGGGGTATTTTATCATTAAATCTGAGAGGGTGCGATGGGAAGTTTCCCTGTGAGAAGCAGTACTCTAGTATCGATCAAGAAAGTGGACGTTAAGCTGCCTCCTTCGTCGCTGGACTACACTTTCTGAGGACTCTTCCCGTGAATCTCAGTCTGATATTTATCTTCCCTATCAGCTTTACGTGATCGTTCCATTTTAAACCGCTCCGTACCAAACTCCGACATATTAACAAGAGATGACTCTTTCCAGTGATCGTTCGCCAGTCGTGTAATGTTCTACGCAATATGTAGATTTTGTTTATTTTTCGGCCAACTGCCAAGCATTGCATTAACCGCTGGTATCTACTGTCTTATGGGTCTCGGGCGAAAAGAGCGACCTGCGTTACATTTCGGAATCCGTGACGATTTCAAAGGAAGAGTCTTTGTTTCTCCAGGGCAGTCATAATACCCGTACACAAGAAGTATTCCGAAAGTCTGCAATATCCCCAACAATTAGCTGTAGGCGCCCGAATTTTCCTCTCGTTTCGAGGGCGATATTCTGTCAACACATAGGTAATAGTGCCGAGTAAGTAGGTAGAAAATAGAATTTTTATTACTTTTGTTTTATTTTACTTGCTCCCGCTTACATCTGATTTGACACCTGGTAACTACGACAGGCCGTGTTTTCACAACATTAAATTGTACATGTTCTTGAAATAAGACTACTTTGGTTCCCTGTGTTTTAATAAAAGTGCGGCTTTACATCCTTGGAAACGTAAAACTACTTAGACTAGAATCAGAAAATTCGAGAAATTACAGCTAATACGGAGCGACAATCACTCTTCCCACGCACCACTGGTGAATGGAACAGGGTGTGGGGGGGGGGGGGGGGGGCGGAATCAGTGCTAGCAAAACAGAAGTAGCCTCCGCCACAAACTGTCAGGTGGCTTGCGGCTTGCTGTTTATAGGTGTAGGTTAGAAAACACCAATGCTTGAAATTAACATTTATATATTAACGAAACAAGAAGAGAGGTGAGAGTTTATACCTGCAGACTGCCAACACAGTTGTCGCTATGAGACAGTACCTCAAAAAGTGTCTCGCTCCTGGCCAATCAACGCCTGAACCCTACCACCACCATTACTACTACTACTACCACTACTACTACCACCAGTTGCCATCCGATCAATAGTTAGGACGTCAGCAAGATTTGTGCCTCTTGCTCTCATCTTGCAATTTAATCTTTCTCTCTGAATGCACACTTTTTTGTGAATTTCCGATGACGATTAACAGTCAGAAAGTTCAAATGGCTCTAAGCCATTAACATCCGAGGTCATCAGTCCCCTAAGAACTTCTTAAACGTAACTAACCTAAGGACGTCACACACATCCATGCCCGAGGCAGGATTCGAACCTGCGACCGTAGCAGCAGCCCGGTTCCGGACTCAAGGCCCTAGAACCTCTCGGCCACAGCGGCCGGCGATTAACAGTCACGTTTAATTTCAATCCTCTTTATAATTTTACTGTTATAATTTTGTTAAGTTTCTAAGTACGTCTATATATTCGTTCATTCCGTCCAGTACAACGTAGTGGTCAACATCGTTTCATGCCTCGGATAAAGGATGCGTCTGCTTTAGCAGCGAGCAATGGTAATGCGTCTACAAACATACTCCGGAACACACTATACCGTGCGTGGTGGAGACTACCTTTTACTATTGCTAGTCATTCTCTTTCCTATTCCACTAGCAAATGGACTGAAAGTAAAACGACTGTCTATATGCTTCCTTACGAGCCTCGATTTCTATTGTCTTCGCAGTCCTTGCACGAGTGTGCTTTGCTGGCAGGAGGATCGCTCTACTGTCTGTCGTAAATGCCGGTTCTCTAAACTTTCTCAATAGTGTTTCGCTAGAAGAACGTCTTCTTACCTCCAGGGATTCCCATTTGAGTTCATGGAGCATTTTCATGACACTGACGTGTCGATCGAACATACCGGTAACAAATCTACCTGCAAGCCTCTGAATTTCTTCGACTTCTTTCTTTAACCTGACTTGATGCAGATGCCAAAAATTCGACGAGTACTCGAGAAAGGAATTGTCTTCTTTATAGATGAGCTACACTTTTCAACAATTGTTCAAGTAAACCGAAGTCGAACATTCGCTTCCCTACAACCGATCTTACATGCTCATTCCATTACATATCGTTTTTGCCAAGCCTTACGTAGGTTATTTAATCGACGCACACCACTAAAATTGTATTCGAGCGTTACAGAATGACCTGGCCTGTGTTGGAATTTTACTTTTCGTCCTTATTCCGAGTCAGTCTTCCTCTCTGACGTTGTCGTCCGATCTGTTACCATTAGCACTGCCACTAGTACTGTTGCCTGGCTCGCCTGTACCCTCGTCGCTGCACGCAGACTTCATGTAACGCTCTAGATGTTGGTCTGCACTGTCGCTAAGCGTCCACTAGGTCTAGTCCCCGAGTGATTGTGTTGCGTCGTCGTGTGTCGACCCGTAATTGACCCAGAGCGCGCAGAGCGGAGTACTGCTGCTGTAGACCAGAGGTGACCGCGCTGGCGGAGGAGCCGGCCAGATGCGGCGGGGGCGGTGGCGGGGGCGGCGGCGGAGGCGGCGGCGGCGGCTGCTTTGATGCGGACCGTAATGAAGCGCGGGTGGCGGTGACAGCGCGTGCCGCCCCCAGCCGCCCCCGCCGCCCTTTGTTCGGCGCGTCGTCTCCAGGAGGCGACGGCGGCGGCAGAGGCGGAGGCCCCACCTGTCAGTGGCAGCCGCCCCGCCCCCTGCCGCCCCCGCCACGTCAGGCGCCAGGCTGCACTGCAGCGCTGCAGCGACCTCGCTGTCGGCCCGACTGCGCACGCCGTGCTGAACACACATCGCCGTCAGGCGCACTGCCTTCCCGTGCGTCCTGGCACGGTCGCCGGCTCTTCCATCACCGCTCTGTTTACATCTACCTGGGGTGGTGCAGTTCCCAGCAGTTGGTAAATAAATGTTCTCTTGAGCGTGAGATCGACGTACATGATATGCTAATAATTTTCCATATACTGTGGCCAGTCACTCGGAAAACTCATTCCGTGATGAGGCTTAGGGGACTGCACGATATCGACGAACCACCACTCCATACATCCGAGCGAGGTGGCGCAGTGGTTACCACATTGGACTCGCATTCAGGAGGACGACGGGTGAAACCCTCGTCTGGCCATTCTGATTTAGATTTTCCACGACTTCCCTAAATCGCATCAGTCAAATGCCAGGATGGCTCCTTCGAAACGTCACGACCGACTTCCTTCCCTAATCAGAAGCGTTCGATGACCCCGTTGTTTGGTTCCCTCCAGCAACAACCAACCAGCCAACCAACCTGCTCTATGCTCCACACGGAACGACATTACACAGCAGTGCTGGTGGGTTATTCGTCACATAAAGGTCTACCGGTCTTAAATGGGAGACGCTACTTCTCATTCAAACGGCTCCTCAGTTTCTCTCATGTTGGAAAATAAATACAATTTACTCACTTATTATTTCTCTCTTTGTTGCTTCCCACTGCTGAGCTAAAACTTTACTGCTGCTGCTTACCGAGGGCCTGAAAGCCGACTGGTGGCGATGCCGGCACACGACACGGTACGACACGGTAAGGAAATATTATAAGCGGAGCAGAGACAAATGGCGAATCATACGAGTGAAGATATGGGCCTAAAACGTGGATATCCACTGACGTAAGGGACTTTGACAAAAGGCACGTTGTTACGCCCTGGCGCATCTCGGGAACGGCCAAACTGGTCAGCTGCTCGCGTACTACCGTTGTGATCATATACGAAAAGTGGTCTGAAGTACGGTGAAATCATGAGTAGTCGACAAGATGTTGGACGTCCACTTCTCACCACAAAATGTGGAGGTCGTAGGCTTGTCCGCTCTTGTAGCGCAAATAGGCGGCGATTTGTGGCAGATTTGACGACAGGGTGTAATTCCAACGCAGGCACATCGATCAGCGCACATTGTAGAACATTCTGCTTCGCAGGAGAGTAACCCTACAGGTTCCCATCAACGACATCGTAAATTACGACTGCAGTGAGAATGGGAGCATCAAGATTGGACCACGCATCAACTGAAACTTGTCGCCTGACCGGCTGAATCACTTTTTTTGTTTCGCCATGATACGCCATCATTCAGATGAACGGCTCCTCCAAAACTCGCACCGCGCCACGGACACAGGCTGGTGGGGCCAGTAATATGCTGTAGCGTCTTTCTGTAGGATAACTGACCTGTTGCTGTTGTTGTGGTCTTCAGTACGAAGACTGGTTTCATGCAGCTCTCCATGCTACTCTATCGTGTGCATACCTCTTTATCTCTGAATAATTACTGCAACCTACAGCCACCTGAATCTACTTACTATATTCAACTCTTGGTCTCCCTCTATGACTTTTACCCCTCACGCCTCCCTCCTGTCCTACACGGGTGATCCCTTGACGTCTCAGAATCTCTCCTATGAACCAGTCCCTCCTTCCACTCAGGTTGTGGCACAAATTTCTTTTCTCCCCAGTTCTGTTCAGTATGTGCTCATTAGTTACGTGTTACAAGACCAGAATAACGCTGTAGTGGTTTGAGAAGCATGATAGGGAACCCCTGATTTGAACTCAATGGATCATATCTGGGACGCTACCGGGAACCAGTTCTTCGCCCACTAGCCACCGGTCCGCGGTTTACGAGAACTGCATGACCATCTTGTGCCACTGACCTCCGGAAACCTATCAACGAATTGTCGCATCCTTGACACGCCGAATCGCTGGTCTATTGCTTTCCGGGCGACCGCCAACACGCTATCAATCAGGTAGTGATAATGCTTTGCTTCAAGAACGATACTGCTATCGATTTCAAAACCGCAAGGCTTCATCTTCAGGAACAGAATGCTGAAATCGATACTTCAGGACATCCGCCTTGAGAAACCTCTCATGCATCAATAGGTATTAAAACAACTCTACTTGCACAAAGAGAATGTTTAGTTTTATTTTTTTGTGTTGCGTCCTGTCAATTTTCCATTACAAACAACATTTGCTTACGACTTGCTCTTTTTTTTATTTCTTTCCACTGTTTTTCAAGTCATTTACTTTTCTCTTTCCTCTGTTCCTCGTCTAAGATTCTTCAGCTCTAGTTTCTTTCTATCTCTTTCTTCCTACTGAAAACAATTCAAGGCACATTCTTTTCCCAGGCAGTACTCAGGCCAGAGTCAATTCTGCACTCTAGGCGCGCCTGGTTAAAAATCCTATAGCAATTACAATCCTAGTTGCATCAATGAAATGGCTTTGTGTCTCCTAACTTAAATTTCAAAATTATTATACACGATGGAATAAGCAGTACTTACATTCCATCGTCAACATATTAGCAGCTAACGCCCCTAGATCCACCACCACCTTAGAAACTAAAAGATCAGAGTCCTCATTTATTTCTGCAGAAGGTCTAAGAGTAGCTTGCCACTTTACTGCGGAAGGCAGAACATTTGGTCTCTTTCTGCGTGAAGGGAGTAAGAACTCCGATGTTTCATTAATCACATCTTAATCTGTTCTAAGCAATTTAGGTATGGAATTTGAATCAGCAAGCGTTGCAGTAACAGTACTGTCAGATAACGACACTTTGCATATGGAATACAGGTACTGTTTTAACAGCCTGTGAGCTTGTGAAATATTTCTGCATTTGATCTTATTTTCTTACTGCATCCAAAGTTAACGTCTGCAGTTAAACTAAGAATGGTTCAAATGGCTCTGAGCACTATGGGACTTAACATCTGAGGTCATCAGTCCCCTAGAACTTAGAACTACTTCAACCTAACTAACCTAAGGACATCACACACATCCGTGCCCGAGGCAGGATTCGAACCTGCGACCGTAGCAGTCGCGCGGTTCTGAACTGAAGCGCCTAGCACAGTTCGGCCACCGCGGCCGGCCTACAGTTATACCACCTGACAATAATGTTCATGTGGAAGTGGTGCTAAGTAATTAGAAATTTTCTGTATGAAGCCATTAGCGACAAACTCAATTCATTTAAAAGATTTTAGTGTACCTGGTGGTGATGATTAGAGGTAAAGATATCATTAAACATTTCCTCATTTCTATCTTAGTTTGGAATGTAGCATTGTCAGAGTGTTTTCTATGTTTCTACCAGAGTTCCATCGTCAGCAACATAAGATGACTAGTTGCACTTATATACCAATCGGAGGTGTGTCAGTGTGCTTTTTAGTCCCTGTTTATTCACTGAATGATAACGTAGTTTACATCAAAAGTGTGAAAGCACTGACAATAAGACTCTATAAATAGCCCGCGTCTCAGATTCTTAACTTTTTAATAGTGTTATCGTCTAGAAATCGTCGTTAGCGCAGAGATATTTCTTGGTTTCGAAATGGAAACTAGTCATTGAAGACATGACTAGGCTACTTGTTGCATGGATAGATTTTGTAAAGGCTTATCTCTTGAAAGCAGCCCGTTATTTATTTGACTTTTGTTCTTTTGCATTGTCACGGAGGAAAAATATACTTGGCTACAAGTCTCCATAACGTTTCTCTTCGGCAGCGTGGCGTATGGGTGTCATTGTAGAGGCAAAGTTATATGCAGTAATTGGTAAAAGCGGAATTTTTCTGATGAGGGTGTTGTTTGTCTAAGCTTTTTCTTCGTTTCACAAGTAGTTTCGGGTATTTAACTTATTATCCAGTGTTTAGCTGGGTGTGTGTAAGATAGTGTGTGCGTAGCAGCGTGGCTGAGAATTATATTTTATATTTTACCTTCTGGTCCATAATTTTCAATAAGTTGATCACTTGCATCCGCAATCAATGTATGAAGTGCGTTCATGAATTCGGTGTTGAGCGCTCTTATACACAATCTCACCACCAGTGTATTTACAGTGTGTGTTTTCTTTCGACTTGGTTTACAATTTAACTCGTCTCGATGCTTCGACAGCTGGTGCAATTAGGGCGGGAAACATGCCTTAACAAGATGTTTCAATGGTTCCGGAATGGAAAGTGCTCTAAAATGGTTGTCAGAAAGGGGACCAACTAAACTGGGGTTCTGTGAATTATAATCTGGAGTAACGAAATATACATTTTCATAGTGAAACTAAAATAATTGTAAACAGAAATGGACAAGCTGAACTTTGAGGTAGTTGGTACTGGCGAAGTGGAATGTTAGAAAAAGGGAATTGTTATTTGGAGCCAACAAGAGAAA
Organism: Schistocerca americana; assembly: GCF_021461395.2. Lineage (NCBI taxonomy): Eukaryota > Metazoa > Arthropoda > Insecta > Orthoptera > Acrididae > Schistocerca > Schistocerca americana. The sequence continues at coordinate 275,990,268 of NC_060120.1, read as the reverse complement.
AACAGTAGGAGCGAATGGTGTAGCATGTGTTACCTTTAAGTAGTTAGGTAATACGAGAAGCAGGTACTTCATGGTGACTGAAAGTCGTCATCTGCATCTACAGCTACCTACATATTCCGTAAGCCACATGCAGGGTGGAGGGTACCTTGCAGCACTGACAGATATCCCCTTTCCTGTTGCACTCCCAAATCCAGCGTGAGAAAAAACGATTGTGTATGCGCCTCAGTACGAGCCCTAAATCCTCTTGTCTTCGTGATCCTTACGCGATATGTAAGATAACGGCAGTAGAATCATTCTGCTGTCCTTCGCAAATGCCGGTTCTCTAAACTTTCTCAATAGTGTTTCGCGGAAAGAACGTCGCACTTTTGGGGCGTCATGTCACGGACTGTGCGGCCTCTCCCGCCGGAGGTTCGAGACCTTCCTTGGGCATGGGTGTGTGTGTTGTTCTTAGTATAAGTTAGTTTAAGTTAGTTTAAGTAGCGTGTAAGTCTAGGGACCGATGACTTAAGCAGTTTGGTCCCTTAGGAATTCACACACATGTGAACATTTGAACGTTGCACGCACGAAATAAAAAGAAAAATTTTGTCCAATTCATGGCGTTTCGCCTTGTTAAAGGCATTTTCTTATTGGCTGGAACAACAGGTGTTTCTTTAACCGCACAGAGCATGTACAACGGCATTTCTTACATGTTTACATTTTGTGATGCGTTTCTGTGGGGCTGATAAAAAAATGGCTCTGAGCACTATGGGACTTAACATCTGAGGTCATCAGTCCCCTAGAACTTAGAACTACTTAAACCTAACTAACCTAAGGACATCACACACATCCATGCCCGAGGCAGGATTCGAACATGCGACTATAGCGGTCACGCGGTTCCGGACTGTAGCGCCTAGAACCGCTCGGCCGCCATGGCCGGCTGGGGCCCCTTTTATGGTGTCTTTGGATTATACTGTATAGTCTTCAAGGGCACTGCGCGAAGTGTCTTAAAACTCGACAAGGACAACCACCAACTGAGGTCTTTAACGTATTTTGAACATGACTTCCCGTGTACTAAACGCTGTTTTATATCAGGGCACCATACAATGTTCTTAAAATATTGACAACGGTGTTTGCGTGCTAAGACGTTTACACGGACGCCAGCACCTGTTGAGCCTGCCAATCTGAAGATGCCTTAAATAGGGCGAAACGCGTTATTGGGAAAATATAAAATAACAAAGCCTGTTTTGCAGCCAAGACTGTTTAACTCTTTTTTTTTTCAAAAAAAAAAAAGGACGGTTCAGTAAGCTAGAATACGGCTACTGTTTGTGTGGGTGCTATGCAATATTGTTTGCGAAGCCCACTAGGAGAGATGCGTTGAGGAGACTGAGACGAGCGAATAAAAACAGGTGACGCACACTCTCGACTACCGATGTCGTGTTTCATGCAGCTGAAAAAGCGGCTTGTCTCCAAAAATGTTGACTTCTTTGCTTGCTGCCACGAACTACCTTGCAGACTCAGCTGGCGGGGAACTCTTTAGGAGACACGATAAATGTTTAGGGTCTGAATGGTGATTCTGTAGAGACGTGATACATAGGTGAAGCTATCATGCTTTTCTAAGCAATTCGCTGTAATCGTACCGGTATTTATGTATTGTCTAAAGCAAGTTAATTTCTGGATAGCCCTCGCACTAATGCCTTCAACATAAAATTAATGGTTTCTGTCATGGTTGAAAAACACTGAACGAATTATTTACAGACGAATGGAAAAAAACTGGTAGACGACGACCTCGTGGAAGATAGGTCTGAGTTCCGGAGAAATACGCCAAGCGATACTGCCCCTACGGCTTACCTTACAATTAGAAAATAAGATGAACAAAGGCAAACTTGCGTTTATAGCTTTGTACATTTAGAGGAAGCTTTTCAAAAGATCCAGTGAACTGCAGTCTTTGAAATTCTAAGGATAGCTGGAATAAAATACAGAGAAGGAAATATAAACTTGCATAGAAAACAGAATGCAGTTACAAGAGTCGAAGGACATGAAAGGGAAGCAGTGGCTGGGAAGGGAGTGTGACAGGATGTTATTCTGTATGCACATTCAGCAGGCAGTAACGGAAACCGGTAAGGAATTTGCAGCGGGAATTAAAGTTCAGGGAGAAGCAATAAAAACTTTCAAGTTTGCTGATGACACTGTAATTTTGTTGGGAGACAGCAGAGGAATTGGTAGAGCAATTACGTGGAATTGATGTTGTGTTTGGAACAGATTGTAAGATGAACGTCAACAAAAGTAAAACAAGGTAATTAAATGTTGTCGGACGAAATCAGGTGATGCTGAGAGAATAAGATTAGGAAATGGGATGGTGAAAGTAGTAGATGAATTTTGCTATTTGGGTAGAAAAAATAACTGATGATTGCCAACCTACAGAGGATATAAAACGCAGACTGGCTGTAGTACGAAAAGCATTCCTGAAAAGGAGAAATTTATAACTACAAAAATAAATTTAACTGTTTGTAAATCTTTTCTGAAGGTATTTCTCTGGAGAGTGGCCTTTTACGGAAGTGAAACGAGGTCAATGACGAGTACAGACAAGAAGAGAATAGAAGCTTTCGAAATGAGGTGCTAGAGAATAATGCTGAAGAACAGATAGGTAGATCAGGTAAGAAATGTATGACACGACCAAAAAAGAGATCGCTTGATAGGACACTTTGAGAGCATCAAGGAATCGTCATTTTCGTAAGGGAAATGTGGGAGGATGTTAAAAACTGTACGGGGAGACCAAGACTTGACTACAGTGACCAATTTCAAGTTGATGCTGGTTGCTGTAGACAGTAGGTATGCAGAAATGGGGACGCCTGCACAGATTGAAGAGTGTGGAGAGTTGCATCAAACACACCACACACACACACACACACACACACACACACACACACACAGAGAGAGAGAGAGAGAGAGAGAGAGAGAGAGAGAGAGAGAGAGGGAGGGAGGGAGAGAAGGGAGACAGGGAGAGAGAGATAGACAGACAGACAGACAGACAGAGAGAGAGAGAGAGAGAGAGAGTGATGTCTGTTTCCTGTTTTTCTTGAAAAAGTCATAGAGTTCTGTGGGTGCAATGTGTGAATTTTTACCGTATGATTACCAGACGAATCGTCGGTAAAACAGAGAAACATTTTAATCCACGTTACGACAGATTCCGGGAGCTAACCGGCATTGTGCTTTGCTGCCATTCTGTTTCATAACCCAGACCCTCAGCGGCCATTGTTTGCTTTTGTCTCTTGTTCTCTGCGTCTGTTAGGACGGACATATCCTCAGAAATACATCTTTGAACTTTAAATTTTTTTTAAAAGGACTATAAACAAGCACGGGCGATATGCGTGTCGACTCATAAAGGAGCTGACCTTTCATTAGGCTGCTTTAATTAACATGTAATGAAAAAACAAAACGGCCCAGAACGTCTGCTTTTTATATTAGGCCGGATGTGCATGAAAAGTTACATATTGCATCGCCGACTCGGGCAAGAAAAAGATTATTACACAAAGTTCATTACGGCGTTAATTTTGGTAGAAAGTGAACAGAAAGAAAAGGGTCGAGGAAAGGGCCCTCACAAAAAGAAAGGCAAGGAAAGAGAGCGCAAGAAGAAGAGTTAATTACTGGTGCGAAGGTTCGGTATTAGCGGACATGTCGGCCGTGTGAAGGCCGTATCGGTGTAATTAGTTCATCTATCTCGCCGGTACAGTCTTGTCGTCCCACAGTGGAGCCTGGCGATCGCTAAATCCTCCCTGCCTAATGCTTATGAGGAGCTGACAGGAGTAGCAGAATAGGAAGTACGTCAATTACCTAACAAAAACAAACTCAAAACAGCATTTTCTATATTACCGTATAAAACAGTGCCCAAGGAAAAGAGGTTACTAACCTACATCGAGAACTACATAGATAGTCCGCAAATCACACGTAAGTGCCTGGAAGGGGATTCACAATAATTCTCAGTTATTCCATTCTCGAACAGCGAGCGGAAAAAACGCACTCTTAAACCTTTCCGTGCGAGTTCTGATATCCCTTTTTGTATTATGATGATCGTTTCTCCCTACGTAGCTCGGCGCCAACAAAATATTTTCGCATTCGGAGAAAAAGGTTGATGACTGAAATTTCGTGAGAAGATCCCACCGCAACGAGAAATGCCTTTGTTTTAATGATGCCCACCCCTAAATCCTATATCACGTCTCCATAATACAAAACGTGCTGCTCTTCTTAGAACTTTCGAGATGTACTCCGTTAATCCTATCTGGTAAAGATCCCACGCCGCGCAGCAGCGCTCCAAAAGAGGACGGACAAGCGTAGTGTAGACAGTCTCTTCAGCAGATCTGTTGCCTCTTCTAAGTGTTCTGTCAATAAACTGCAGTCTTTGGTTTACCTTCCCCACAACATTTTCTATGTGTTCTCTCCTAAATCTGTTTACAAAGGCAGCCGAAACATACTTCACAAGTGATGCTTACAATACTGCTACAGATTACTAAGAGGACTCATAGCAGGGTTTAATAACGAAAGTTAACATCACTCTACGTGGCATTTTCAGTAGGAAATCATGTGCGAAGATCTTTACCGCAGGTTGCGAAGATCTATAGCGTATGTTACTAATGGCATTCTCCTGAGCTCAACATGTCACTCAGTATGGGGATCTGCTGACTCAGTTTTCCAGACGTACTGAAGTGAGGACAATAAGATGTCCTTGTGGCGTATTGGCTTGTGCACAAGCCTCGAGTCAGTTTTCCAAACAGACTAAAGGGAGTGCAATGGACGTAGCAGTATATTGGTGCTACTGGATTCGCCGACTGGTGTTCGAGGTGTGTTCAGTGGTGCTGGGCTAAACTATGTATCATATTGTATGTTAAGTCAGCTACATTCCTACACCCCAACAGGCCTCCCCATTCGGACAGCTCCTACCGTTAGCCGGAGACGTGAATCATTCCCGCCACATGTCACCGGCGCTGCACGCCAAGCACACAAAGACAGAATCGTCCTAGGAAAAAAATGGCCTCATATATATTTTACCCCGGTACTTAAAATTAAATGTTGCAATCGTGGCCTCAATTGGACGACATTCGACAATGAGCGAAGAATAGGAAATACACCCTGCTAATAGCTGTGGCCCTGTAAATAAAAATATCTCTACCATTCTTATGACTTGACATACTTTTCCCTTTGCTATCACAGTTTTCCATGTCAAATCTATACCTTCCTTATGGCCAGACATAGTCATTTCCTTTGCACATGTCGTAACGCACATACATACTTTATAAGGCTAATGATCAAGGCAAACCTATCACACATCCCCTACTACTAAGTACAATACTTCATCAGTAACTGGTTGCTGGCGATATGAATTAATATTGACCGAAAATCAACGATTGGTGGACATGACTCATAAGTTTTCTTGCAAGTGGTACCACTGTGTCTTAGAAGGAGAGACCTAATCGTCTTACAAACCGTCAGATGTTAAAAAACACAACCATATGACTAGCACAACCGGAATTGGTTCTACAGAGGCATACAAGTATCCACGTTTAAAGCTATACTGGCTTTATAAACCTACATACGGCATTACCTCTGAACAAAGTGCTTTTTTTCCAGACAAATACTGTGGCACTGATCATAGACAGTGATCGCTGAACTGTATAGTATCAGACCAGCAGTGTGGTTACTCATCACCGATGATGCAGCCTCATAATAAAATTACTGAATTGTGAAAGTGATTCAGCTAAGGAGCATGGTATGAAACCGGTATTTGCAACTCCCTCACGCTGCTGCTGCTAGATATTTCTCCAATATTCGTAACGCATTCTGTCTCGATGCCATGTCAGAGGTTCTGCGATATATCCACTGAGTTATAGGCGATGGTCGATTGAAAATGATCACAAACAGTAGATGGTGTGCTGATTGAGTTCATAAGAAATGTACACTAGCTTCACATATCTCAAGTGCTACGCCATCCACTGGAAATGCTGTCTGGGATTTGGAATCAAGTCTCTCCATTCAAGCACATACCTGCATTGGATCCTATGGAGAACTCCTTTAATGATTACAGACAGTAGTGAAGTATCTGTAACATATGCACATACACAGACATACAGAAAACAGAGCAAATGCTCTGCAAATGTGGAATATGTGGGGTGGAGGCGGCTGGATACAATCAAGTAAAGTGCTATACTATACCTCGTGATCAGTGCATTTGTGCTAGGTGTTGGCTGCTGCACTACATGTTTTATGGGAAACTTCAGTGATGTACAGACTGTTCCATTAGGATTGCTAATAGAAAGCAGTGGATGTTATTCTGGAACATATTTCTATAGCGTGTTCAGAGGGAGACTTACATGTTTTTTACATAGACATGAGACATTAGTATAACATTCAGAACCTTTTAGCTGCTATGCAAACATCTTTGTCAGTGCTGGACCCACACCGCAGCTATGTGTCATCGCGCCAGAAATGGTGCCTAGGTGAACACGCATTTTGACAAGAATTTCTCAGGTATCAAGTATGAATGGGATGCCACTGCCTCATGCTTGTGGGGCCCGAACAGACACCTGTGTATGGCTCGGCAGCTGACAGCTACGTCATCACTTTGCTTGGGACACCAGTGCATTCTGACTCCTGGGAGCATGTGCGATAGCGTCCTGTGTGGTCCAGTGGACAAGGGACAGTGGGCGGTGCAAGCATGCATTGGAGTTCTGTGACATCAGTATAACACTCGAAAAACTCTATCTGTATACGCGACTTTCACCTGCTGACTGCCATAGGCAGCGGCGGTGACTCACAGCGGCGTCAATGCATGTGCTCGTTGGAGCCTCTGATACGTCGCAATTGATGATAGTTTGAAAGTGTTTTTTACTTGCAGTGAGTGTTTGTGCACTGCTTTATTTTCGGCGGTGTAAGTGTTGTGAGACTGTTTGCATAGCGTTACACATGCATTACTTTTGACAATTTACGAGTTGCTTGCATGTCTATATGCTCTGTACTGCATTATTTCGGTAATTTACGAGTTGTTTGCTTGTCTGTACTTCAGTGTACTACATTATTTCGGTGATCTGCGAGTAGTTTGCAGGTCTGTAAACTGTGTATTGTGACCCCAAGCATGTCAGAGCAAGTGTTTTATATCTGTGTAATAAATATACTACGTCAAATTCGTCCCTAAATAAATTGTTCCAAAAATAAGTAAAGTACACTCCTTCCTCTCTCCAGCAGCCCAGAACAGGCTGAGTCCTTTTCTCGCCATTTTTCCCCTCCAGACCGCCGTTTCGGATTACGTCACGGGAGGGACGACGGCGCCCTCTGGTGGTGGTACTGCGTACTAGGTCAGTTGGACTCTGGACCTCATGATGAACACACTGGATGTCAGTACTGCCTCAAATTGTTTAAAACAAAGACTGCCTGCAAAATAAAGACTTACGTCCATCCTAGCCAGCACAGGCTGAGTCCTTTCCAGCCAATTCCTAGGAAGAGGTGGCGGTCGGATGACAGGTTAGTGGAAGTAGCCCAATTGACCTATCTTCCAGTCAAAATTTGAACTTCCCGCCATGATATCATTGCGACATTGCCATATCTATCGCCACCATCTTGGATCCGTCATCTTGAATACATTTGGCAATAATGAAGAGTGAGGTATGCCGCCCTTTTTCTACTACTAACGCTCGCCCACATATCACTGTTGTAAGCCAGCATGTCCTACAGAGTGTCGTCACGTTGCTTCGGCCTATTTGATCAACAGATGTCCCCAATCGAGCACATAAGGCACATCATCGCACAAGAATCCCAGCATCATTTCTTGAAATTTTCCCGGCGTAAAGAGTATTCTATAAGGTTTCACGATTGCAGCCGTATAAAATCGACTTCTTGCAACTACATTTCGGCTGATAACCATTCATCCATCTTCAGATCAGAGTTTCGCACTGGAGGTTGGTTCAAATGGTTAAATGGCTCTGAGCACTATGGGACTTAACACCTGAGGTCATCAGTCCCCTAGAACTTAAAACTACTTAAACCTAACTAACCTAAGGACATCACACACATCCATGCCCTGCGACCGTAGCAGTCGCGCGGTTCCTGACTGAAGCTTCTAGAACCGCTCGGCCACCGCGGCCGGCTCACTGGAGGTTGCTAGTTCATGTCGCTACCCTTATACCAAAAACAAGAAGCACGTGCAAAGGCATCCGCTACATGAGCGACCTCTGTCGAGTTACGCGTTCACTTCGACTACTGCTCCATGAATGTCGCGCAGGTGCGTGCGTAATGTGATACTACATTACCGTTCTTTGTCGGAATGCACGGAATTAAAATACAGATGTCAAAATTAATAAAATTAAATGTCACTAGACGTGTCATTGATCATAAAATGTTTTCTTTTTGAAGAAATTAAAGAAATCACTGGGTATTACGCCTTATCCAGTAGGAAGTCGCCATCACCGTTATTAAGATCTTGCGCTAAACATATTTCCGCCGATTCCTTAATAATCGATTTCCAGAAGGATCTCATCGAAACCAAGATTTCTGTGGCAGATTAATGCTTTAAATGTACTGTGGAGACACAATGCTCAATTATGACTAATTTACTCGGCTGCAAAAGGTGAGTGTGGCGATCATGCTCCTGGCTAAGAAGGTATTCTGTAGATTCCAGTCCTCCGCAATCCCAGGTCGTCCTTAGCCGAACTGAGAAGAGCACAACTGTTTGTAGGTGGGCGAAAGATTACTTTGACATGATGTTTTCTGAAGATCCTGGCTAATTTCGACGAAATATTGCCGACGTACTGGAGGAACACCCTGGACTTGAACCGTTCCTTCTCCTGTTGCTCTTGTGGGTGGTCACGTTTCTTCTTCCTTAAAGCTCTGCTGATCCGACGCAGAGAATAACCATTACCTTTGAACACTGACTGTAGGTGTTCCAGGTCCTTTGCAAGGCTGTCTCCATCGGACATAACATGTGCCCGGTGCACCAACGTTCGAACGACGCCCATAGTTTGTGATGGGTGAAGGCAGATTGGCACCTGCAGATACTGATTGTACATGTGTGCTTACGGTAGACGGAATGACCCAATGATCCGCCCCCTTTCCGTCTGATCAAATCGTCCAGAAATGGCAGACAGGCGTCCTTCACCCCTTCCATCGTAAATCTGATATTCTCGTGGATAGAATTGCGGTGCTGCAAAAAGTGTGGCAGTTCTTTTCACCTGAAGATGGCCAAATGGTTATCAGCTAAACTCTCGTGGTAGGAACTCGAAGTTATGCAACTGCAATCCCGAAATCTCATTGAAAACTCCAGCGTCATCCACGAACAGCATTAATTGTCCCTATATTGATGGATCATCGCAACGGGCATGTAACTCCATCCCATAAACTGGCATCCAGCAACTTTACAATACAATGCATGCACGTTGACATGCTTGCATTCAGCGTTCTGTCGGTTACACAGGTTAGTAATGTACCAGCAATTCACATTTGCAATGGCTTACTTCGCTCAAGCATTAGCCTGTGATCTTGGAATGTTAATCGCTTAAATATGTTACCTAGGCAAACGTATTTCCGAAATTTCATTAGTCTACATTAATTATTTTTTGTTGTTGCGGTTTTTCTCCGTCATTGTATTAATGTTGCATCGAAGCTGTGCTTAATACTTATTACAATACGAAGTAACCACGTCCTAAGATAAAACAAAAAGTTATCTGACAAGTCACTACCCGGCGGAAAATCTTGGCAGTGATATTAAACTTCATTCGTTTCTCTTCGATTCGTGCGCGGAACGAATGAAATGTTATTACAAACATCAGTACGTGCCCAGCATTCTGTAGTCATTACGTGTAATATGTGACAGAGGCAGTACAGTTACCTCGTAAACAAAGGCGTCACAGGGCATTGTTTGCTGGGATACTCCGAGGGGTAGTTTAAGCCGCATAATTGTCAACGGTTTTCTTACTTCCGTGCGCAATAGCCACTTTCCATGCGTTGTATGAGGGTTGTGTCCCAACTGTATCTGTTGCGTGCATGTGCCTGTAATGACTGTGTGAAGAGTGCTGTGTCTTGTAGTTATATGATAGCGACCGGAGGACGGAGGTTATGTGGACATTCCGCACTCCTCTCTGTCTTTAGAGTACTTCGATGGAGGTGACATATTTCAACAGAACAATGCGAATCTCAACGACCTTGGGTCTAACGAAGTTGATTCGATGAGCTCTGCCCCCACTACCCGTATTACGCAATCGAGCATAGCGTCGATTCCCTTTTACACTTAAGGCGCTGCTGCAGTCTTGGGCGTTCGTAGAGGGATGAATGGCTATCGAGATGTCATTCAGTGCCTTCTCATGGCTTTTAATCGCTCAATATAATTCTGCGTACACCTATCCCACGAAACAGTGAGCATTCTGCAGAACTACTTAGTCTGATTGCAACGACAACACTAACACATACACTGAAGCGCCAAAGAAACTGGTATAGGCACGCATATTCAAATACAGACATGTGTATAAACAGGCAGAATACGGCGCTGCGGTCGGCAACGCCTATATAACACAACAAGCGTCTGGCGCAGTTGTCAGATCGGTTAACGCTACTACAATGGCAGGTTACGAAGATTTATGTGAGTTTGAACGTGGTGTTGTAATAGGTGCACGAGCGATGTGATACATCTCACAGGTAGCGATGATGTGGGGATTTTAACGTACGACAATTTCACGTGTGTACTGTGAGTATCAGGAATCCGGTAAAACATCAAAACTCCGACATCGCTGCCGCCGGAGAAAGATCCTGCAAGAAGGGGACCAATGACGAATGAAGAGAATCGTTCAACGTGACAAAGAGCAACCCTTCCGTAAATTGCTGCAGGTTTCAATGCTGGACCATCAACAAGTGTCAGCGTGCGAACCATTCAACAAAAGTGTACAGGTATGGAGACGACCTCATGAATCCAAGGACCCTGCAAGTCAGCAGGGGACTGTTCAGGCCGGTGGAGGCTCTGTAATGGTGTGGGGCGCGTGCAGATGGAGTGATATGGGACCCCTAATACGTCTAGATACGACTCTGACTGGTGACACTTACGTAAGCATCCACTTATGTCCATTGTGCATTCCGACGGACTTGGGCAATTCCAAAAGGACAATGCGACAACCCACACGCACAGAATTGCTATACAGTGGCTCCAGGAACATTTCTTCTGAGATTAAACACTTCCACAGACCACCAAACTCCACAGTCATGAACACTGTTCAGTATATCTTGGCCGGCCGCTGTGACCGAGTGGTTCTAGGCGCTTCAGTCCGGAACCGTGATGCTGCTACGGTCGCAGGTTCGAATCCTGCTTGGGGCATGGATGCGTGTGATGTCCTTAGGTTAGTTAGGTTTAAGTAGTTCCAAGTCTAGGGGACTGATGGCCTCAGATGTTAAGTCCCATAGTGCTTAGAGCCATTTCCCCTTTTTTTGCATATCTTGGATGCCTTGCAAAGAGCTGTTCAGAAGAGATTCACTTCCTCGTACTCTTACGGATTTATGGACAGCCATGCAGGATTCATGGTGTCAGTTCCCTCCAGCGCTACTTCAGACACTAGTCGAGCCCATTCCACGTCAACTTGTGGCACTTCTGTGCGCTCGCGGGGGCTCTACACGACATTAGGCAGGTGTATCAGTTTCTTTGGCTCTTCAATGTACAACGACTGTATACTGGATATACTGGCTGTTGCGAGTATAAGTACAGATATTTTTATTGGTGACTGAGGACAGTATACTGAATAACATTGCGTCAGTTTTTACGTCATTTGCAGATTAATAATTATAGCTATTACGAGCAGTATGTTTTTAGGGCCGTTAGTATCTCCGACTGCACCTATGGCCGAGCAGAGACCATCAGATCGTAAAGTTTGTGACGTGTTTGTGGGAAGACTGTTGGACACAGGAAAAAGCAACCAACACACTCATGTGTATACACGTTAAGGTACGATATTCAAAAAATTTTTGCCCTTATAGCAGTTACACCCTGTATATTATCACTTTCAGGGAACAGCATTTGGAAGCAAATGTCATACGTCGTGTTTTGACCACACTGTAGCGGATGGGTAAGTACAATGTCCGTCACTGCGTGGTGATGGCCGTTATGGTGGCTATCAGGATGCGCTGGGCTCCACCTTGAGGTGTCCTGGGTTAGGATGATAGCGATGCGATCAGGAGGACGTTGTAACAGGCAGCAGAGAAACTATCGATGAACAAAACCGTTCTTTATCATTCCACCTGATTTGGACAATTATATGGAGCGCACTCGTCTCGGGCGCGGCTCGGCGTTGTCTTGTAACATCTACTCACGCCGCGGCAGGCGAGGTACACGTAGGAAACGGCATCTGACGTTCGCACACAGCTGGGGGACAGGCAGTTCACACGCAGAATACCTATTGGGTGAGAGCTGCATCATTTGCATGTACCGGAACACTTAACGCGGTTCTGCTGCGGGTAACCTACATTTCGCAAGATATGTTGCAATCGTGACGTCACTTCTACTCCACACGCTGTATCTAAGAGGAAAAGAGCTGACTATCGACTGTCGTGATAGTACGGTTAAAAACACACGGGGCGAACAGGACGTACTGAACAGTAACATTTACCTCAAGAAGAGAGAACTGAAGATAACGCTTGTTCTTTAATGCATGGTAGCTGACCTGGAAGTTACGTCGTTTATAAATATGTAAAATTCTACACTCATGTGGACCGAGCTGTGAATAAGGGAAATTCTTGCCAGGAATTAATTCCGAAAATTACTGTTTTTCCTAATATGCCTTCATCAACTCCGAAAGTGAGACGATTTACTGCTTTAAAATTTAAAAGCAAAAAGAAAAAGAAGCTGAAGCCAGTCAGCACTGAATTCAGTAACTTAGATATTCAACAGCGTTCATTAAGATTTCTCAACAAAATAAGCATAATTTTACAAATTCTGAAAAATAGTTTCAGGAGTTAGTCTGTAATTAAAAAAGGTGGATAGCCATTCTAGCAGACGAACTAAAGTAGCACCTCATTTAATTCATGTCCAATGAAGAAATGCTGCTTCAAAACAATGCGAATCTCTCTAGAATGTGTTGGTACTGGTGAAATGTGTTGTAACAACATTATGAAATATGTCATATTGATGGTGGAGAATGTTAGAAATTTACTTTTACTGAAGAGGTTTTCATTTAGCAAAGAAGTATCCCAAAAGAATTACCTCGTAATTTTCTTTCATACTTTATGAATGGCTGAGACTAAGTTCCCTCTTGATTCTTTTCCAGATTTATCAGTCTTTTCTATGCTTTTGACTATGAGTGGTAGTTTGTTTTACCAGATGATCAACGTGTTTAGAACATTTATTTGCATTTGCATGTTCCATGGGTAATTTATAAATTACTGAAAATGACAATTCACTCATGAGACAGAAAGCACTCCGTCTTCAGGCCACAAGTGGCCCATCGGGATGATCCGATCGCCGTGTCATCCTCAGCTGAGGATGCGGATAGGAGGGGTGTGTGGTCAGCACACGCTCTCCCGGTATTTATGATGGTTGTTTTTGACCGGAACCGCTACTATTTGGTCTAGTATCTCCTCAGTTGGCATCACGAGGCTGGAAAATGGCAACAGCTTATGGCGGCCTGGATGGTCACCCATCCAAGTGCCGGCCACGCCCGATAGGGCTTAACTTCGGTGATCAAACGGGATCCGGTGTATCCACTGCGGACTCATGAGAGAGAGCACTCTTACATTCACATAACGTCGAATCTTACAGGACATACGTCCGTTAATTTGATAATGTAGTCCCAGAACCAACCTTTCAAAAAAACAGCAGGACAGGAACCTGCTACATAACCCCTCTAGACGCTGTAACTCTACGCTCATAACAACCACACCACGCTGCACTAGTCAAAAATTGTCCATTGTACTGTAATTTTAATCTCATGAAGGCTTTAATCGCCAACACGTCATTATGTGATGTTTAATTATTTCAAATCGTACCAAAAATGACACGTTTTCATAAATCGTCAATGTGCCAATGACTCTAAACGCAATACTTACATAACACGCAAGTTACCATAAGAAATTACGACATCCAATATGGATTATGCAGTTTCCCAACCACCAGGCATCGAATGTTAATGAAAGTAGATAGAAGTTCCTGCGGTGTTCGATATGTGCGTGTGACCTCAAAATGACGTCATGTTTGCACAAAGTCTTGTGAAATGTAGGTTACCTCTCTGCTGCTGGCAGAAGGCAGCCAGAGGTGTGTACTACAACCAGGTCGCTGAAAGAATGTCCGCCATATTTCTTACAGAGCGGCGCATTGTCTGGAGGAGACGTTCCAGCGTCAGTCTGAGCTCTGGAATTCGTAAACAATGCCGTGGTGCTGGAAGGGTCGTGGATCGTGAGTTAGCGATTCATTTCGTCTTAGCGGCGCGATGTAAAGTATCCCATTGTCAATTACATACATGTGATACGGCCTCTACGTCAAACCGCAGGAAAGTAAGCAGTGATATTACCTTAAAAATGGAGTATAGTGAACTCGTATGTAGAGTGAGGTGATAAAAGTCATGGGATAGCGGTGTAGACATAAATATATGATGGTAGTATCGCGTACACAAGGTATAAAATTGCAGTGCATTGGCGGAGCTGTCTGTACTCAGGTGGTTTGTGCGAAAACTTTTTCCGATGTGATTACGGCCGTACCAGGGAGTTAACAGACTTCGAACGCGGGAAGTGAGTTGGAGCTAGATACACAGAACATTCCATTTCGGAAATCGTTAGAAAATTCAATATTCGGAAATCCTCAGTGTGAATACCATATTTCAGGCATTACCTCTCATCACTCCCAACACAATGGCCGACGGCCTTTACTTAACGTTCGAGACCAGTGGCGTTTGCTTAGACTTGTCAGCGTTAACAGACAAGCAACACTGTGTGAAATAGGCGCAGAAATCGACGTTGAACGTGCGGCTAACGTATCCGTGAGGACAGTACGGTGAAATTTGGCGTTAATGGCCTGTGGCACAGGACGACCAACGTGAGTGCCTTTGCTAATAACCTGCAGAACTTCTCCTGCGCTCTTGACCATTTCGGTTGAACCCTAGACGACCGGAAAACCGTGACCTGGTCAGATGAGTCCCGATTTCGGTTGGTAAGAGAAGATGGTAGGATTCGAGTGTGGCGCAGACCCCACGAAGCCATGGACCCAAGTTGTCGACAGGGCACTGGTGGTGGCTTCATAATGGTGTGGGCTGTGTTTACATGTAATAGACTGGATCCTCTGGTCCACCTGAACCGATCATTGACTGGAAATGGTTATGTTCAGCTACTTGGAGACCATTTGCTGCCATTCATGGACGTCATGTTCCCGAAAAGCGGTGGAATTTTTATGGGTGACAATGCGCCATGTCGCAGGGGCACAATTGTTTGCGATTGCTTTGAAGAACATTCTAGACTGTTCGAGTGAATGATTTGGCCACCCAGCTCGCCCGACACGAATCCCATCTAACATTGATGAGACATAATCGAGACGTCAGTTCGTGAACAAAATCTTGCACCGCCAATACTTTCGCAATTATGGACGGCTATAGAGACAACATGACTCAATATTTCTGCAGAGGACTTCCAGCACCTGTTGAGTCCATGCGACGTCAAGTTGGTGCACTACGCCGGGCTAAAGGAAGTCCGATACGACATCAGGAGGTACATCATGGCTTTTGTCACGTCAGTGTATTGTGGAGAATATGAAGAGTAACATCATAGCAGAATTAAAAAATCTGTTGCTGACAACTCAACATACTAGCCTTATCTACGATTCTAGATTCAAGAACATAGAGTTTCAAAATGCTTTAGCATTTTCCAAGGCAATCATTAACATCAAGGGTTTGCTTGCACGTATTGAAACGACTGTCGGTGAGAATGAACAGCTCCGTGATACATTCCAGTAAAACAGATAAACTAACTTTTATTTATGGATTGGAGATAGCGCAAGAAAAGAACATTTTTGAAAACAGGAGCACACCTACCATCACATTTCAGACATTATTTGATTGACCGCCATAGATATTAAACAAGATCATATCAGTCGGTACTACCTATCAAGAGATCCAAAAAATATTTCAACTGGACAGTCACACTGTCAGCTTCTGAAAGAGTATCCAGAAAATCAACAAAAGTTCTCTGTCAACAACGCAATACACTGAAGGGTATCCCACCCTCCAGTATGTTATTTTTATAGTCTGTAGGCAATAATTTGTAGGAGATGTAATGTTAATTACAGTATTTTAGGGACTACGCGGCCCACTTTTTTCTTCGAAAAATTCCCTCCAAAATTTAGATGCTTCTTATACTCGAAATTAATATAAAAGTGTCCAGTGCTTGATTTAAAATTCCCGCCAGTCTTAAAAATGAGCAACTCTCGGTCCGGCACACAGTTTTAATCTGCTAGGAAGTTTCATATCAGCGCACACTCCGCTGTAGAGTGAAAATATCATTCTCGAAACAGCCAGGCGTGGCTAAGCCATGTCTCCGCAATATCCTTTCTTTCAGGAGTGCTAGTTCTGCAAGGTTCGCAGGAGAGCTTCTGTAAAGTTTGGAAGGTAGGAGACGAGGTACTGGCAGAAGTAAAGCTGTGAGGACGGGGCGTGAGTCGTGCTTGGGTAGCTCAGTTGGTAGAGCGCTTGCCCGCGAAAGGCAAAGGTCCCGAGATCGACTCTTAAAAATGCAAAATAATGCCTATGACAAGCAGAAAGTATCAGACAGCATCTGGTTAACAGATTAGTGGCAGACATATGGAGGAGGCTACTCACATCCTTAAAATATTTAAGAGATTTGCTAACAACAACGAAAACCTCATAAAAATATGTTGTATAATTCATCCAAAAACGTAGAAAAATATGAAGACAAAGAAGAAGTAAGAAATAATAGTTTATTGAATCATTTTCTTTTGTATTTCATGAATAAAACTTATCTCATTACACACAGATGAATTATTTACATTCGCTTAAAGGAAGAAGTTACTTGGTAATTACTGAAAGGAAACGGCAGTGGCGAAGAAACTCAAGTTTGACGAATGTGGGGAAGTATTGAATAGGAGTAACACAGCTCAAAAAGAGAAAAGAAAAAAAAGAACAGTGTATGAGTGACAAGCTGGGAATGGAACGATGTGGAGGTTGATCGCGAGTAGATCCTAGGGTCTTTGTTCTGTTACTCAAGGCTTCTTTCAGCTCTAGCATTAATTTATTTGTCTGAAAAATTTTAAATTTTGTTTCGATTCCCAGTAAGTCCGTTTTCTAGAAGTGTCATCCTACTGCTGCCCATAATTAGCTGGGCTGTATGACTGCGCTCTGTAGTAGAATTATACAACACTTCCTGTGCTCACCATAGACGCCGATTCCATGGGGCCTGAGGGGGCCAGAGCCCCCTCAAAAATTCGTTTGGGGAGGGGGGGGGTGGAGCCCCCCCCCCCCAATAATTTAAGAAAATTATTAGTTATATTATGCTCTGTAAAATCAAAAAATTATGTTGGAACTTTTTATTTTCCTTGTTTGATGACAGTTACCTTTTAAAATACATTCAGTAATGAGTTAAAACAAATAATTATTGAGGTAGGAAGTACGTTAAATGAAAACGAGAGGTGTGAATGATGATAGTGTTATGGTGCTGCAGGCACACTTAGAATTTGTCCCAGGGCGCGAACCTTTGGGTACAGTCTGGCGCCGGCGGGCCAGTGCAGCAGCTGCGGCGACATCAAAAAGACTGGAGCAGAGGCGCCTGGAACCCTCCTCCTCGCGTCGTCTTGACACTTCGAGACATTACGACGCCGCGGCTATATAAAGCCCACCCCGCTGTCGCAGTCATTCAGTGTGGATAGTTTCATTCAATGCATCCTGCAGACATGTTTAGTGTTCCGACTTTAGTGTCTAGTGGACTATTTTATATGACTACATTTTATTCGTTTTCTTTAGTCTCTTAGTGTATTGTGAATTAAGTTTGCTATGGATAAATTTGTTACCAAAAAGGCGCGCTTAGAAGTTGATGATACTGCAAGTCAACCTCCAACATGTATTGTGTGATCAACTACTTTGTCGTCTTCTGACGAGAACCGTTCACAGCTGAAACCTGGACAATCCGGTAAGGGTAGATGATTTCAGAAGTCTTGGTTGAATAGCTTGGCTAGAATATGAACCATCTACCGAAAAAAGTTTCTGTAAAACCTGGAGAGAGGCAAATGCTAAAAATCTATTACAATTTTCTTCAAAAAAAGAAGATGCATTTACTTCCGTAGGGTTTTCTAACTGGAATAAGACTCTGGAAAAATTCCGTCTTCATGAAAATACGTTTATATAAGGTGTTCTGAAACTAAGTTCCATCACTAACTGTAGTGTGGCCTCCCAACTGAATGAACAGTTAGATAATGATATGAAGAAAGGCCGTTTAGCTCTTGAGACAATTTTTGCTACGTGCAATTTCTATGCCGCCAAGGACTAGAAATGAGAGGGCACAAAGAAGTAAACTCAATTTTTTTTCAGTTGTTGAAACTCTGAAAGAATGACATACCTGAAATTAAAGATTGGTTATGTCGTTCGCGGTATAAGTGGACGTCTTATGATATTCAAAACGAGATCATTGATGTACTAGGAAAGTCTGTGTTGAGAAAGGTATTGGCCTTGATCAAGAAGACTGAACATTTTTCTATTATAGTTGATGAAACAAGTGATTCTTGGATTCACGAACAAGTGTCATTTTGTATACGTACTGTCGATCATTACTTAATCATCAATGAAGACTATTGGCTTATACCAGGCCCCCAACACTGAATCACTAAGTCTGTTTAGTATTTTAAAAGATGTTTTTGCTCGTCTTGATTTGTCAATGGATAACTTAAGAGGACAGTGCTATGATGGTGCCTCGAATATGAGAGGTAAGTTCAAAGGACTAAAGAAGTTAGTTTTGGATATGCAACCAAAAGCACGTTATGTGCACTGCGCTGCTCACAGTTTAGCCTTGGCAGTTGTAGACAGTCTCCACCATCTTACGTCTATGAGGGATATTATGGCTTTAACCAAGGACTTAATAAACACCGTAGGGGAATCCAATAAAAGGATGGGACTTTTCAGAAGCGTACTCTGTGAGGCTGCCTACGACCAAGCTGGTCCATGACCCCTTTGCCCGATTCAATGGACTATGCGAGCGTCTAATATCTTGAGAATATTGAAAAACTTTGAAGAACTTCTAGAGTTTTTTGAAACATTTTCTGCAGAGGACAAAACAGAGGCAGGATACAAATGTGCAGGCTACCTTGAGTCAATGTTACAATTCAAGACGTATTTCTTTTTACGTCTGTATTGCCATGCAATGAACCAAGTACAGGAGGCTAATAAAAAAAATTGAATGCCCTCATCTACGTGTTGCTGATCTGGAAAAATATATGAGGGTTTGATTTGTATATTGAATAGAAGGCGTGATAGTTTTGAACACTTTTGGGAATTGTGTTTAAAAGAAAAACCTTCCCAACTTGATGATCCTTCGCATCCTCGGAATCGAAGTATACCAAAGAAGTATGAAAACAACGAAGCCAGCTCACCGCACACTTTCAAAACCCCAAAGGAATACTACAAAGCTATTTACATCGAAGATTGTGAAACGGTGCAATCTTGCATTACTGAGCTGTTTGCTTCAACTGGACTCACACAGGTCATTGCAGTTGAACAAGAGTGCTTTCTTTTAGTAAACGGAGGTGAAACAAATTTGGAAGAATCAACTGAGTTTTTCAAAAATGACCTAGACATTGAGAGACGGCGTTTACACTTGAGTATGTTAGCCGATATCGCTAATAAAAAACAACTGGTCTTAAAAAAACATGCGTGATGTAAAAAAGTACATTACATAAGAGCATGCAGCTGGAGAAATGTTATGTGAAATAGTGAAGTGCATTAAGCTTCTCTAAGTACTTCCAATCACGACAGCAACAGCAGAACGGTCATTTAGCGCCCTTATACGTCTGAAGCCATGTCTCCGATCAACAATGGGACAGAAGTGATTGAACAACTTGGCTGTTCTTCATACCCACCGAGAAGTTTTGGATGAACTGTATACCCGACCAGTCTTCAATGATTTCATATTCAGTAATCCAGTCAGATGGTCGACTTTTGCACCTGTCTAAAGACATAATGTCTAATAATGGCATTTAGAGCAATATTACAAATATTTATAAAATAGAGAATTAAATACAAACATAATGTTAAATTTTCAGTTTCGAATTATTAGTACTAGTTTAGTACCGTACTACTATATTACTATAGAACTGTATTAATTATTTTCAAATATTTAAATATTTTTAGGGTGTAAGACCCAACTGAAACCCGCTATTTACTTACTTTTTGACTGAAAGTATTAGGCATACTGTATTAACTTCACCAACTGTATTGAAGCATTAACTTTGAGATATTGTTTTTAGTTAATGAACCCTGAGCCTTATTCAAAGTAATCTTAAATTAGCTATTTCATTTATTAATCAAAGTGCTATTACTGTGCGACAGCAATATTTTATGTTTTATTCTTTTAATGATAGTTTAGGATTTATTTAAATGTAGTTTCATTATTTTCAGAGCTATGTATTCACTGCTCTGTAATAGTGAATAAGGATGATTATTACTGTAAATTAAATTAGATTTTTACGAAAATACCATGCGTATTTATGTTTTGTTTCTTTTACCAAAGCCAAAAAATGTGTCAGTTTGTCGAGTTTCCCGGAGTGTCGAGTTATCGAGAGTTCAGTTTTCGGGGTTATAATGTTGATCATATTACTCCAAATGCTTAAAAAAAACTTTAAAACACTATTTCACATCTAAAATTTAGAAAATTTTCCGGTGCAAGCCCCCCAGTATGGGTCCCCCCAACATATTTATAAGCCGGCGCCCTTGGTGCTCACACGTTATTAGGGTTCTGGAGACAGAAAATCTCCTCCATAAAAACCAACATGAATTCTGCAAACAGAGATCTTGCGAAACACAACTCTCTCTGTTCGTCCAGAACGCAGTAGACAAAAGTGCTGTAGTAGGTGCCCATTCCTACCGTTTTGTCCGAATAGGTGGCCTTAAGACTTGTGGAGAGCCGTTGGATGCCAATAAAACGAGACTAATTATTATTCAGTTTATTGTTCAATATATCTCTCTCATCTGTGTCCTCAGCAATGGTATGTTGCCATGTAGGCTGTAGAAGAATCTGCTGTCATCAGTGGCAGACTCAAGGCTGCTAGAGGTCTCTGCGTCAGCCCACAGCATACAGTGGGGACTCATGGTCTGGCGGGTAGCCTGCACGTCGATCCTTCAGCGCTTCCCATGTGGCAGATCGCTGCGAAGATCGCACTACCGTGGGGCACGTTTAATTGATTGACACGCTGTGATGAGAGCGCTCTGTCCTTCTCTGGTCGCTGTCCGTGGAGTCCCATCAGATGGATCATGGTGTTCGATGACTTAAGGTCTGATGTCATATTGTATGCTGATTTCGGCCCACCAGATACGCCCTCTTGTACGTACGAAGCTGAAGTATCAGAGCAGCTCGCACTGTGAACAGTAATAGAGGGCGTGGACAACCCATCAGTGGCAGGTGCAGTCCTGGACTCAGGTGTCAGTTATCTGTGGTTATTGGACTGCTGTCATTATGCCAGGCAGTGAGATTATGACTGGCACAATGTGACAATACTGGTACAGTCGTACAAATGATGTTACAATACAGTAGCCAGGGAATTGAGTGCGAACGACATTGAAGCCATCAATCCTACTGATCGACTGTCTCTAAGTAGCGGAGGGATTTATGCTAAACTGTGGAGAGGCTTTGCTGTGAGACGTCGTTGGTAATGACCGAATCGGTCCCGTTTGTTACGAGCTGTCTGCAGCCTCTGGCTGTGCTACTTTTGCGTAATGGTTTATTACAGTATCGTAACTGCCCTGTCAGGTCCATGTTACTCATTGTTGCGTCCTATCTAGTACATCTTACTTGATGTTTCGAGGGCAATGAAGGCAGTTCGGTGTGTACTTGTCTCACACTTTTCTGCTGAGCCAGGCCACACCCACACACAGAAGTGTTGATGTTGCACTTTTGGAGAATGACTAACCACATCGAAATGTTTATGCCTTGGAGCTGGCTAGGCTGTGGGGACTTAGAAAATTTTTACTCTCTCATTCCCGTTCTACCTCAGTGCATACAGCGCTCAGGTTGACGTCTTCCCTCACTTTTGGAAACACTCGATACGGTTCCGCACTGTCGTTCACTGATCAATATACGAACTTAGCGAGTATCGGACCAAATCTGTGGCTGTATTCAGGAGTTTCTAAGAGATATGCAGTAATCAATACATTATTCTTAATGACATGAAATAGATAGATTTAAAGGTAATTTCTGCAGTAAACCAACGGAGTGTTATAGAGGCACTACTGTATACAATAGGTATAGATGATCTAATGGATGACACCGGAAGTCTATGATGCTTTTTCAGACAATGCTATTGTCTACAGTAAACTTGCGACACCATAAGACTGTGGCGAAAGGCAGGAAGACGTGCTGACGGTCGATGATTGGTATTGGGGCTGGTAGTTGACCTTGAACGTAAATAAATGTAACGTTCTCTTACACTGTTGGTGAAAACTCAATGGAAACAGTAACAACATCAATGGAAACAGTAACAACGATACACTACCAAGGAGTAAACATACGGAGCTACCTTAAGGGAAATGGTCACATAAAACAAACTGTTGGGCAGATGCCAGGTCGTGATTCATTCGAAGAATCTTAAGGAAATGTCATTCATCCAAGAAAGAAGTTATTTACAAAGGGTTTGTCTGTCCCAATTCATCAGCCTGGAATCCTTACTGTGTAGGATTAACGGAGGAGATAGAAAAGAGCCAACGAAAAGTGGCACATTCAGTTGTGGGTAAACGCAAAAGCAAAAAAAATGGTTCAAATGTCTCTGAGCACTATGGGACTCAACTGCTGTGGTCATAAGTCCCCTAGAACTTAGAACTACTTAAACCTAACTAACCTAAGGACATCACACAGATCCATGCCCGAGGCAGGATTCGAACCTGAGACCGTAGCGGTCGTGCGGTTCCAGACTGTAGCGCCTTTAACCGCTCGGCCACTCCGGCCGGCAACGCAAAGGCAGATCATGCCCAACACTGTGGTACTTGGAAATGGCTCAAGGTCGAAATCATGATTGTACAGTAGAATAAACTGTCTATAAAAATGGCGGAACTTTCATTTAAAAAGTATTACATGACTGTGGCCCCAAAATCATGATAACTCATCGCTAGTTCGCCAAAATAACGAAGTCCTATGGTTTGAACTAGCCACAAATAATCCCAGAACAGGAAGAATTCACGGCGAAGTTCGCCGAAGCACATCTTATGATGATCGCTCACAGTTAAAGTTCATACTAACTCACTGAGCCAAAGCCTCATATGCCTTTAAATTTCGCTAACTACGAACAAATTTTAAAGTATTTGCATCCGATAACCGCACATATTCTACCACTTTACTCCACTGACAGCTTTGCAACATCAAGTCTCTCATCTATCACGTTTCGGCAAGAAGTTTGCAGTGTGATAACTCCCAACTGAGTATTCCACTCTCCAGCACCTCTCGACATAAAGTGTTTCAACTCCCTACCTTTCCCAGAAATCGTTCCTTGCTCCCAAGAGCCACTCCGCGAAACCGAATGCAGCATCATTTCTAAATCTATAAATTGGACCACCATTTACGTAATAATAAAGTTACAGATTAGATACACGGCTTAAATAAAGGAACATTTTCTCCTGCTAAACACGATATTGTACTTATAAAAGCATAGATATAATCAATTATACATAATCTACTGCATAGGCGCTTACACTGAGGTAACAAAAGTCATGGGATACCTCATAATATCATGCCGCACTTACTTTTGCCCGGCGTACTGCGGCAACTCGACGCGGCATGTACGAAACAAGTCGTTGGAAGTCTCCTGCAGAAGTACTGAGCCATGCTGCCTCTACACCCGTCCATAATTGACATCGTTGTTTGGGAATATGAAGTCCATGAATGGCTGCAAATACTCTCTAAGTAGTCGAACAAAACCATTTTCAGTCAATGGACGTTTGAGTTGGACCAGAGCACCCGGTCTATTCCATGTAAATACAGCACACACCATTATGGACCCACCACCAGCTTGCACAATGGCTTGTTGACGACCTGGGTCCATAGCTTTGTGAAATCTACATCACACTCGAACTGTACCATCAGCTAACTGAAGTGGAGACTCATCTGACCAGGCCTCGGTTTTCAGAAGTGTAGGGTCCAGCCGATATGGTCACGAGACCAGGAGAGGCGCTGCAGGCGGTGTCGTGCTGTTAGGAGAGGCAGTCGCGTCGATCGTCTGCTGCCACAGCCCATAAACGCCATATTTCGCTGCGCTGTCCTATCGGATACGTTCGTCGTACGTCCCACGTTGATTTCCCCTGTTATTTTACTCTGTGTTGCTTGTCTATTAGCACTGACAAATCTACCCAAATTCCGTGCTCTGGGTCGTTAAATGAAAGTTGTCGGTTACTGTGTCGTCCGAGGTGAGACGTAGTGCCTGAAATTTGACATTCTCGACATGCCGTTAACACTGTGAATTTCAGAATATTCAGTTCCCTAACTATTTCTGAAACGGAATATCACATGCGTCTATCTCTACCTACCATTCCACATAATTCCCGTCGTGCGACCATAAGCACGTCGGAAACCTTTTCACACGAATCATATGAGTGCAAATACCAGCTCCTCCAATGCACTGCCCTTTTATACCTTGTGTACGCGATACTACTGCTACCTGTATATGTGCTATCGCTATCTCATGGCTTTGTCACGTCAGTGCACAACAAACAATTAACATTACAGATTAAAAATGTAAATGTCATGTGACTAGGGCCTCCCGTCGGGTAGAACCGTTCGCCGGGTGCAAGTCTTTCGATCTGAAGCCACTTCGGCGACTTGCGCATCGATGGGGATGAAATGATGATGGTTAGGACAACACAACACCCAGTCCCTGAGCGGAGAAAATCTCCGACCCAGCCGGGAATCGAACCCGGCCCCTTACGATTGACATTCTGTCGCGCTGACCCCTCAGCTACCGGGGGCGGGCACAGATTAAAACATATGAAATATAAGTTTGGCCTAGGCAACTAATGCGTCTTTTTAATCTCAATTTATTTATGGTATTAAATCTTGCGGAACATTTAACATTTTTAATATTGGGGAAAATAATTTTCAGTTATCATTCAGAACCAGTTAATAATCGAGATAAATGTAACATGGTCAAATATGGCATCTGTGGCGGATACTATGATCTGACACATTTTCATAATAAAAAGTTATGAAAGGCAATAATTCAGTAAATAGGTATGCATCAATGTGTGACATTCAGGGATGGTGGCTAGAGTACTGAGCTATCATCCAATACTTCGTTTATAAAGATCACATGAAGTGTTCAGCAATTATTAATTTGCAGTGACTCTTGTAGGAAGATTTGTTGTGTTCAATTTTTTAAAAAATTTTTATAGGGTGGAGCCCCTCCACGCTCACACCGGCATGATGGCCAACACGAAAGATCTACTTTCATCTCTACATATTGGTTAGTTTTCAGTAATTGAAGTCTCACAGGATGTTGGTAACGCTATGTTTGTGTACGTCTGGTTATGATTAACCATTAATACGCTCTCATCTGGGGAAAGATTGGGTCGAAAGTTGAACGAAGGGTAGCGATTTGATGGGCAGAGGAAAAAAGTGCCAAGGCGAGAGCCAAGGGGAAAAAAAAAACACTGCGGTAGTGGGGTCGGGTTGTAAGAGCAACAACTGATTTCTTGCTGCCTGCGACGTGTCATGCAAGTCATTGTTAGTAGTGGGTATCATACAGGTCGATCAATACCTTTGTCGTTGTGCGGTGGTGTTACTCGGCGGCTGCATCTGGGTGCCGGTGTTGGCTACTCGGTCAGCATCAGCATGCCTGTGACAGTTGGGTTCATCATCGTTTAGCATCCGATAGGTCTTATACCGGATTCACAGTGTAGGGTTGTGTTGGTGGTTTGTTTAGTGAGTGAGCTTGTCGGCTTCCCTGCTGTTGCCTGTTGGTAGCCTTTAATAGCAGCCGACATATACAGCCGGCGTTGCTGATGTGCAGGGGCTTGCCGATGTTATCGCTTGTGAGTATGTGTTAACTCACCATATGTGGTTATGCCGTAGCTAACACTGTCTTTGGCCGCTTATGCTTCCACCTGTGTTCGTGACCATGGTTTCCTAGAGTAAGGATGAAAGTACTATTTGAGTGTCTCGACTTCCTGTATAGTGGTGTGGTGAGTTTTTTGGATACTTCCTTGAGGGTATCAAGGCGGTATTCATTGTGAAGAGCCACGGTGCGGGTCTAGCGTGGAACATTGCTAATGATGCGTAGCACTTTGTTCTGTATGATCTGCAGACGGAGCAGGCGCGTAGGAGCTGCGTATCCCCAGACGGGAGGAGGTCTAATCAGTATCATGTATATGGACCTCGACACTCTCCCATTTAGTTGAGAATTAGGTAGAGCTATTTGAGCCTCGCGTGCGCTCTGTTGGCAACGTATTCAGTACGCCCCCCCCCCCCCCCCTCCCATGACACCGAGGTATCTGACTTTCTTCAGGAAACTTATTGGGCGTGTTGTGTTCAAGTAACTTCTACAGTATATTAGTAATATGAGGGTCTTAATAAATGCTCCTCACTGCCTCAAGCATGCTGATATGTTTTTATGGGTTGTACTGTGAAACATCGAATTATTACGGAATTATGAAGTGTGTCAAAGTGGTCACCTTTCATACTGTAGCAAAAGCCGACGCTCTAGCGGACTAGCACTATAGCCTTGGCTGGAGGCCCGCTGCTTTCTGCCTACTATTAGGGAGAAACCCCTACTATTGTTCGCAACTGGAAAGTCCTTTGTAGAGACACGTGAGCCTTTCAGGTAGTCTCTGCAGCCAGACGCCCCCCCCCCCCCCCCCTCCCTCTCGTTAGACGTTTTAAAACTTCTCTCTGGCTGATTTCTCGAGCAGATGCGTTATGTTACAGCCGCGAACTGACAGCGACGAGAAAGTGAGAAAATTAGAGCGCATACGGAAGTTAAGCAAGAGCCGTACTTCTCACACACCATTCGTGATGGAACAGCTGATGGAGAAAATGATAGTGATACCACGTCACAAGCTGTAACGTGGCTTACAGACGTAGGGGCAGCCGTAGAGGTCAATTGTGAAGTCGGAGAAAGGTGAGAGCATGTCACCCTAATAACGAACACGCGGTGTTGACGGCTTTACGTTTTTCCCTGTTTCTCTGCAGTCGCTGGAAGATGCAGACTTGCAGCTGGCTGGTGAATGCCGTGGGGCGCGCGTCAAGAGAATCGCACGCGGCCACCTGGGAGCGCGCCAGCTGCGAGCCATAAATAAGGCGTTCGCCTCCTTATTTCCTGTCGCCAGGGAGGCGACGAGCGCAGCAGCGAAGACAGAGAGGAGGAAGAGACGGGGCAGGAGCGGCGTTCGCCGAAACAAATGGCGCTGCGCGCGTCCGGCGGAGCCGCGCGCGGCGAGATTGGCCTAATTCGTGTGTGAGACAAGATGATGCACGGCCCGGGGTGGGGGCGGGGCCACCCCCACGCGCAGGATGCGATCCAATCCCGCGCGCCGCGGGGTGCCTGCCGGCTGCGGGGGCGGCCGTGGGGGCGGTGGGGGCGGCCTCCCCCTGCGTAATGCAGCGCGTGCCGGGGTAGGCGCGGGCAGCGCACAGCCGCGCCGTGACCTGCCGAACAAGTATGCGCGCCGCAGCAGCCGACGCTGGGGCCATTTTGTGCTCTGCACGCTGCTCGAGTGTCGGGCGCACGTCGTACCGACAGGTTCACTGTCTCCCTAAGGGACAGCCGTTTACAAGTGGTAAATAGGAAAGTAAGGGCCGATCGGTCGCGAAATGAAAACCGTAGTGAAAATCAAAAATTTTTTATTCGCAACAGTTAGCCACACCTTCCAGCTACCTCTCTACATAGTCGCCGCTCCACTTAGACGTTTGTCGTGGCTTTGCACAAACTTTCCAGTACCCTCGTCACAGAAAGCAGCCGCCTGTGCTTTCCGCCAATTCTCTACGCCTGCCAGCCTTTCGTTGTTTGTGCCAAAATGTTGTCTTCGTAGCCAGCGGTTCGTGTGAACAGAGATGAACATCGGAAGGAGCCAATTAAGGGCTGTATTGTGGGTGATCAAACACTTCCAATCGAAAACGCTGCAGGAGCGTCTTCATTGCCCTGCAGAATGTGGCTGAAAATTGTCTTGAAGAAAGAAACGCATGGCATTTATTTTATGCGGGCTGCATAGCTTCAGGCGCAATCTCTCATCAGATCCACATACTTGGCGGGAGACACTGTTGTTTTAGGCATTTCTACGTGATCAATTTGCGCTCTGAACTGAAAAGAACGACATGAAGCGATCGAGAGGCACACTAAAGCCACTTCCCAATACATCTGTGTAAAGTTCACAGTAGTTTCCATTTCGGGCCTAGTCTTACCTTGCTTTCTGAATAAGCCCCGTAGTATGCCTAGCACAGTAATTACCAACCTGAGAGTAATTACCCCTGAGGAGTAAAATGAAATTTTCTGAGGCGTAGAAACTAAACAGTTCGACTCTGTTTCAGTCGCGAAACTAAATCATTTTCAAAAGATCATTACTATTATCGCTATTTTGTAAGACTCTAATACTACTTATGTAAGTTATCAATAATTACTTTTTCTCAATTAGTGGCATTAATGCGGTGGAGGTTACAGGTTCCTCATACGTTGTGCTTTGTCCCGTACATGGTCGGTATATGACAGGCCATTAAGAAGAGTTTATAATTACTTTCTCTTAATTAGTAGCACTAATGCGGTGCAGGTCATAAGTTTCTCACATAGTCCACTCACTACAGACGTGTTGTGCTTTGTCCCGAACACGGCTGATGATAAAAGAGTGACATATGTGTAAGCATTGCTAAATAACTCACGAAAATGTCTTCTGCAAGTTGTAGATAGTACCTGAGGTAGTCCAGAAATTGCTTTATTACCTACTTCGAAACAGATAGATGAATTAATTGACAGCACGACACAACAGTGACCAAGTAAGGGCTACTACAGTGCTAAACACAGTATTTTTATTATTATTATTGTTGTTGTTATGGCTATTACTGTTAGTGGCTGTGTTCAGACACAAAGCATTAACAGCCTGAAGTCTTCTAGTTTCTGCAAGCTCAGAAGTAAAGAGTACAGCAATCAAATGATTTACGAATAGTAAGTATAGTGCACGCGTCTTAACTCGCTTGATTTTAAATAGCGTTGTAGTGTGCAGGTCAAGCAAGAGCCATAATGGAGTGGAGTAATTCAGGGGAAGTATGTTTTGCAACAAGTGTCCAGCCTCAATGTGTATAGTTACCTTTCTTATCTGAGGAGGAGTTGTGAGTAGCACTTGCGATGTACCATGAATTCCTTCATACACAACAAACGCACGAACTAAATATCGTTCATCTTTCATCATTTTAAAAATAAAAGTGTTCCGAGAAAAGCCTTTCATTCTACTGTTCAATTATTTTCTAAAGTGGGTGATAACATGGGGGAGGTGAGGGGGGGGGTGCAAGAGACGGTGGGGGAGGCAGGGTGTTTAATTGCACTCAGGTGTAATGGTCTAAGAGACGTTGGGAGTTACTGGCACTAGAATATACAAAACGCGACCCCCAAGAACCTGCAATATGATAAAAAATTATTTCGTCCGTAAAAGACGGTATCATGAGGGCTGTAACTGATAATCTGTCTACAACTCTAGATACAATCCGTCTATAACTTAACTCCCAGATAAAAAAGGGAACGCTTCACGCTCGAGATCCCAGTAACAATGAACTAACTAAAAAAGAACGGATAACAGTAACGTTAAGAAAACATGTTTTTAACTTTTTATAGCAGATGCTGGAAGTGTTGGCCAGGGTCATTCGGACATCGCTGGTTTCGTGTTGTGACGGCCACCAGAAACACGCTGCAATTCTGCAGGCGTGATATTGTTACGTTCTCTAGTAATGTTCCGTTTAAGATCGTCAACAGTGTGAAGATTGTCAGCATACACTTTGCTTTCTAGTGTGCACCATAAATGAAAATCTCATGATGTTAAGTCCGGGGACCTTAGGGGCCAGACTCTTCTAGTGACAAGTCTATCGTCATTGAATACTTGCTGATGCGGGCCATACTTTGGTTGGATGTGTGAGCGGTTGCTCCATCTTGTTCGAATACTGCATACAGCTTCTCTGCATCTGTTAACTGTGCAAAGAAAGAGTGAAAGACCTCTAGCTATCTGGCACTGTTTAAAGTGTAACTGAAAAATGTGGAGCCAGTAATGTGCATACCGGATAACGCACACCAAACACGTATCTTCTCTAGGTGGAGAGGTTCTTTGTGCAGAATATATGAGTTGCCCTGGGACCAGTATCTGCAATTTTGGGAGATTACATAACTTGACTAATCAAACCAGACCTCATCTGACATGAAGTACAGCGAGGACTGCAAGTAACGGTTAGTAATTGATAACAGCCAGTTACAATAATGAACTCTTTTTTCGTAATCCTCAGATTTCAACTCTTGGACCACACTGACACGACAGGATTTTAATTTCACATCTTTTAGTACGTATGATGTACCAGGTTCTGTTAGCCAAATATTCACTAAGTCACTGACACATTGGCGTAGTTAGTCCGTATAATAGTATCTTGATTAGGAGGCGAAGATGTGGAAATGTATCGAAGATCTTTCGGAAATCTAGGAAGGCGGAATCCACCTATCACCTGCATCTATTTTTGGTAGACGTCGTGTACGTATGAAGCAAACTCTAAACCATAAAAGACTGTTTCACTAATCCGTGCTGGTCCGATAAAAGCTTGTTTTCCTGCAGGACAGTCATAATGTTTGGTCGAGGAAAAGTACCCTAGGACAAGACGGACGGCAGACATACAGGTTAGCAGCATAATTCTCTCGATCGAATTTTTTTACGGTTTTCGTAAACAGGAGTCAGCTGCCTTTTCACGTAACAGAAAGCTATTAGCTGCACAATTGGTTCTCAGTAAGTATGATCTAAGATAAGTTCTAGGTGTACAATGTATTCCATATAAAATCTTACTGGAATTCTGGTAGGCTCTGTTGCCCTGTTCGCTTCAAGTAGTGCTAATTGCATTAATTTTCAAAGCCAGAGTGTTAATATCCATACGTCTGACGTGTGAGTCTGTGTGATCGAGCATTGACGTCGAGCATTAGTACGGTAGTATCCTCTTGCTTGAAAACATTGTAACGTTTTTTAATAATAACTTTGTGTTTTCCAGATTTACTGTGTGATGTGTTGTGTTGTTGAGCAAATAGTCTGCTTGATTGGTTTTACTGTAATCCAAAGAAAAATTAAACAACTTAATCTGGAAAACCAGTATGTAATGCCTATAATGAAATCAGTCCCTCTGAAATTTACTCAGTCTCGTGAGCACCGAGTACCATGGCCCTGTGCAATAATCTGATAAAATTCCCTTTGCAAATAAACAGTGAAGTACATTTTCCTTATCTCTTGAATCGCAACGGGTGTAATCTTGGTATTCTGATCTCTCCACAGTAGGCATACAAAATATTCTATCTAGGCTCAGCGAAATGCATTGCTGGCCGTAAAATAGCTTCATTCAAAGAATGTCACACGACATGGTAGAGGATGAGGTACTGATAACTGGATATGCTAAGACCGAATTCTTCATTTCGAAAATTGTATTTAAAATAAAGTTTCTCCTTCAAAAAGACATCGTTTGACAAAATAGATTCCATAATTTAACTCTGAATCAGGATCACAAAATATACAAAATATTACAAATCGAGCATACCAGATCAACCTATACATTAAATCTGATGGCAAATACTTGGTTCCTGCATTCACTGGTCAGTACTGAAAAATTAGCAAAAGCCACATTGCGTTGCTGCATACTTAAAACTAAATACACAAAATTTAATTACCTTACAAAACTGTATTATGCTGCGTCCATAGGCCAACAGCTAAATTCTCACAGCTATCCATTAGCTTAAAGTCTTACATTCCACCTTTAACAGAGTGCAGCGGCAACTGCTACTGCGCTTCGCGCAGCCCTACTTACAATCGATTCTCCCCCTCAGGCAACATCTTTTGTTCAGTGGCGTCAAAGATACAATCTCTTCTACATGTGATAACCACTACATGTCATTTTTCATAAAATATTTTAGTAAATCGGGCTCCACGTACAAGTGGACACCTCACAACATTTTTAAAAGAATCATTCTGTTAACTGTCAGGATATGAGTGTGAAAATTTTTTCAGGCTTCTCATGTGGCTTCACGGATGACTGAGCTGCTACCAACGTTTCTCTATGGGTGATGCACGGGAACTCAAGAGATTCCAGTATCTTTCTCATTATGAATCTAGGAATTACTACCACAATCACAAGTGGAAACATAACAGGCCATAAACACTTTTTTAGGGGAATCTGATCACCTCTGGCAATATGGATCTAACAGCGAAGACAACATGATGTGATCGCGCCCCTCCACGTCAGCAAAAATAGCTCGCAACACGCCTCTTGCTCTACACTTCTGTGATTTGTTCATATTTATGTTTGAATTTGAAACTCTTACGTGTTTGAGACCTTCTAAGACTGCAAGTGTAGGACACTTGGCTTTAAGTCTAATATGTGCCTGCAAGTTTACAGGCTTGCGAATCTACATGTCTGCATAGTCTATATGTCCATTAGTCTACGTTTTTGCGTTGCTACTCGTCTAGTCTACATGCGTGCGACAACAGGCGTGAGTCTCTACATGTCTTGGAGTTCTACGTTTCTTGGCACTGATTGTGTGAAGCTCTTGTGTGTGTGACACTACGCGCCTAGCACTAGAGGTGAGGCACTCTCGCGTCTGGGACTAGTGTGTATCTAAGCATTTACAGGTCCCAAAGTAAGTATGTCTGCTTGTCTACAAAGAGTGTGGAAAAATTCAGTGCTCAATCTAACAGGAATGATACAGGAAACAAAATAAACATATTTCGTAAAGCAACCACGTGTTGGAAACCCATATCGCGTGAGCACTGAGCATGCGTGGTTAATACACGAGTGGAGCAGATAAAAGACGTTGTGTCCAACGTAGTTACACCTAATGTTAGTGGTATGTGATAGCAGGTCACAGGGCTGCTGGAGTGAAATGTCAACTCAACTGAGGATACAGTATAACAGTATTCTTTATTTACCAAACCATAAATCACTGCACCTTGATAATAGCATTGACACATCCAGATTACGACAACCGGCGCTTACCCCATAAAAATTGGAAAAAATACAGTGCATAAAAACATGAGTATCGTCGTAATTTCTGAACGCTGTACGCTAGGACCTTCAAACTACGCGGCTGGCGGCGGGGCATGATGGGAATTGGTACGGTTTGGTTTAGTGACGATGTCCATTTTCATTTGGATCGGTTCGTCAGTAAATAAAAGTGGCGAATTTGGGGAACTGAGCATCCGCATTTCACGATCGAGAAGTCTCTTCACCCTCAACGGGCGACTGTGTGGCGCAAAATGTACAGTCACGGAATAATCGGTGCGATATTCCTCGATGGCACGGTGACTAGCGAACGGTAAGTGCAGGTTTTGGAAAATTATTTTATCCCCGTTATCCAAAGCGACCCTGATTTCGACAAGATGTGGTGCTTACAAGACGGAGCTCAACTCCCATCGAAGCAGGAGAGTGTTTGATGTCCCGGAGTAGCAGTTTGGGGACCGCATTCTGGCTCTGGGGTACCCAGAGGCTACCGGCATGGGCCTCGATTGGCCGCCATATTCTCCGGATCTGAACACGTCCGATTGCTTTTTGTGGGGCTATATTAAAGACAAGGTGTACAGCTATATAGCTCTAAAGCCATTGCTGAACTGAAAACAGCCATTCAGAAGCTCATCGATAGCATCGATGTTCCGACACTTCAGCGGGTCATGCAGAATTTCGCTATTCGTCTACGCACATCATCACCAGTGATGGCAGACATATGAACATGTCATAAACTAATCTGCAGTGACGTTTACATGTTGAATAAAGTGTGTGCACCCCGTATTTTGTAGCTACGTCTTTTGTAAATTATTTACGTTTGTTTTCATATAGTTCAATAGACTTTTTATCCAGTTATTTTATTTGGTTTCCTCTCCTGTGTCAAGCTCTTGAACTCAGAGTAGCGCCTACAACCAGCGTCCTCAATGATTTGTTGTATATACACTGAAGCACCAGAGAAACCGGTATAGGCATCTGTATTCGAATACAGAGATATGTAAACAGTCAGAATATGGCTTTGCGGTCGGCAACGCTTATACAAGACAAGTGTCTGGCGCAGTTGTTAGATCGGTTACTGCTGCTACAATGGCAGGTTATCAAGATTTAATTGAGTCTGAACGTGGTGTTCTAGTCGGCACACGAGCGATGAAGTGGGGATTTTCCAGTACCACCATTTCACGAATATATCCTGAACATCAAGAATCCGGTAAAACATCAAATCTTTGACATCGCTGCCGCCGGAAAAAGATCCTGCATGAACGGGACCAACGACGACTGAAGAGAATCGTTCTGTCATACGACCCTTCCGCAAGTTACTGCAGATTTCAGTGCTGGACCATCAACAAATGTCAGTATGAGAGTCATTCAACGACACATCATCGATACGGGCGTTCGGAGCCGAAGGCTCACTCGTGTACTCTTGGTGACTGCACGACACAAAGTCTTAAGCCTGGGACCGTCAACACTGACATTGGACTGTTGATGACTGGAAACATGTTGCCTGGTTGGACGAGTTTCGTTTCAAATTGTATCGAGCGGATGCACGTGTACGGGTATGGAGACAACCTCATGAATCCATGGATCCTGCATGTCAGCAGGGGACTGTTCAAGCTGGTGGAGGCACTGTAATGGTGTGTGTGCAGTAGGAGTGATATGGGAGCCCTGATACGTTTGGATACTACTCTCACAGGCGACATATACGTCTGATCACCTGCTTCCATTCAAGTCCATTGTGCATTCCCACGGACTTGGGCAATTCCAGCAGGACAATGCGGCACCCCACACGTCCAGAACTGCTACAGAGTAGCTTCAGGAACACTCTTTTGAGTTTAGACACTTCCACTGGCCACCAGACTCGTCAGAAATGAACATTATTGAGCATATCTGGGGTGCCTTGCAATGTACTGCTCAGAAGAGATCTCCACCCCCTCGTACTCTTAGGGCCTTATGGAAAGCCCTCCAAGATTCAAGGTGTCAATTCCCTCCAGCACTACTTCAGACATTAGTCGAGTCCATGCCACGTCGTGTTGCGGCACTTTTGCGTGCTCGCGGGGGACCTACAAAATATTATGCAGGTGTACCAGTTTATTTGGCTATTCAGTGTATATTCTAGTGTCTTTCTTGCATAGATTTCGCTCTCTACGTCACCCTCCAGTACCGTCAGTGTCATTCCCTCATATCTTCACACAAGTCCTAATTACAGCTTTCCATATAATACTTTCCTCACCGGTTCCGTGAAGAACTTAGTCATTTCCTGTCTTTCCACTCCACTAAATTTTAATTAACCTAATGTAACACGTCACTTTAAACGCTTCGGTTCTTCTCCGGTTCTCTCACAGTCCATGATCCGCTTTTATTCAGTTCTGTGCTCCAGCAATACATTCTGAGAAATTTCCCTCTGAAATTAAGGTCGTTGTTCGATAGTAGCAGAGTTCTTTTGGTGACGAATGCTCTAATCAGTTAATCATTTCTTAGGCATCGTATCTAGCTTTCAAGGTGGCAGAATTCCTTTGGTTCATTTTCTACGTGATTCTGAATTTCAATGATAACATTTTAGCTTATCTAATTCCAACACTTTCTTCTTTCTTTGCTTTACTTCAAATGGCTCTGAGCACTATGGGACTTGCCATCTGAGGTCATCAGTACCCTAGAACTTAGAACTACTTAAACCTAACTACCCTAAGGACATCATAGACATCCATGCCCGAGGCAGGATTCTAACCTGCGACCGTAGCGGTGGCGCGGTTCCAGACTGAAGCGCCTAGAACCGCTGAGCCACGCCGGCCGGCTTTGCTTTACTATCTGCGGATATTCTGTGATCAGTAAACTGTTTAATATTTCAACACCACCTGCAACTTTTTCTCACTTTCACTGAGCATAGGAAAGACCTCTTTGAATCTTATCGCTGACATCTTTTCGGCCTGAAATTTAAACGCGCTAATGAATCTATTATTCACTGCCATCATTTCTTCTTGGGTATACAGGTTTAAAAATAGACGAGAAAGTCTGCACCCTCGCTACACGACCTTTCTAAGCCGAAGGCATCTCTCTATGTCTTCCATTATTATCATTACCTCTTTATTCTCGTACATACTGAGAATTACCAACCTTTCCCTATATATAAAAATTTCATTATATTTGTAAAGTGTTTTTTCTACGTCCCAAATCCTATAACAATGTCTTCAACTTTATTAACGTTTCCAAGTTTGGGAGAAGCATTTTTGTCTCTTTGTAAAGACACTTACATAAATGAAAGAAATTGTCATAAATTTTATTTGTTGCAGACTGTTGAGAAGGCTTGCTTTCATTGTTATAACGTCCCATGCGTTGTAACAATGTACGTAAACGTACCTTTGAGCAGGAAGAGTATTGGGAATATTTACTGCTGCGTGTATCTGTTTTGTTCCCAATATTTTGCTGCGTTTTTTGGAGATTTATGTCGTAAGAAGAAGAAACAGTTTCGTATTACGTATCGAAACACATTTAGACATTTTTATATTACTTTGGTTTAAGTTGCTAGATAACAGGGAATAAATACGTGGTCCAGTCACAGTATTGTGTCCACCGCCTTTGTTCGGCGCAATGTGCAATAACCGCTCACAGACCACAGGTGGAAACACTAGCAGTGTAAAGTGTGGCGGGCGGACGGAGGAAAAACAGTGCAGTCGTTGCCGTAATGTGGAAACGGAGCGATTTGTATGACGTCCATAGGCGGATTATCGACGGCTTTCGCGCCAAAGGTGGAAGCATTTCCGAAACGGCTAAGTTTGTAAACTGTTCGTGTGCCGTCGTGTTTAAAGTATACCGTGAGTGACAAACTGGCGCTATCAGAAACCGACGCCGAGACAACTCTGGCGCACCAGGGTCGTAGATAACAAGGGTGAACGAGGGCCGCGAAGGTGTGAACAGCAGAACAGACGTACAGCTGTACAACTACTGACTGACAGAAGCACCAAGGAGCTACCAACAGTATCTCCTCAACGACCGTTCAGTGAACGTTACTCTGTAAGGGCCTTCGCAGCAGGAGCCCGGTACATACTACTATTCGTGACTGCTGTTCATTGCCGACGAAGGCTGGAATTTGCAAGCCAAAAGGCAACTCGAAGTCCATTGAGTGTTGACAGGTGACCTTTTCAGTTTAACCACGTTTTATGCTGCATGGGACAGACGGCTTTTGGCATGTACGGCCCTGCAGGAATCGTCGGAAGGGTACCGACAGGCGGAGGGATCGTTATGGTCTGGTAAATGTTAACGTGGCATTCCCTGGATTATCTTGTCATTCTGGAAGGCACAATGGATTAACACAAGTGTGCAACTATCCTTCGGGACTGTGTCCACCACCTTATGCTGTTTGGTTTCTTCCTTAGCACGACGGCATCTACACTACTGGCCATTAAAATTGCTACACCAAGAAGAAATGCAGATGATAAACGGGTATTCATTGGACAAATATATTATACTAGAACTGACATGGATTACATTTTCACGCAGTTTGGGTGCATAGATCCTGAGAAATCAGTACCCAGAAGAACCACCTCTGGCCGTAATAACGGCCTTGATACGCCTGGGCATCGAGTCAAACAGAGCTTGGATGGCGTGTACAGGTACAACTGCCCATGCAGTTTCAACACGATACCACAGTTCATCAAGAGTAGTGACTGGCGTATTGCGAGGAGCCAGTTGCTCGGCCACCACTGACCAGACATTTTCAATTGATGAGAGATCTGGAGAATGTGGTGGCCAGGTCAGCAGTCGAACATTTTCTGTGTGCAGAAAGGCCCTACAGGACCTGCAACATGTGGTCTTGCACTATCCTGCTGAAATGTAGGGTTCCGCAGGGATCGAATGAAGTGTAGAGCCATGGGTCGTAACACATCTGAAATGTAACGTCCACTGTTCAAAGTGCCGTGAATGCGAACAAGAGGTGACCGAGACGTGTAACCAATGGCACCCCATACCATCACGCCGGGTCATACGCCAGTATGGCGATGACGAATACACGCTTCCAATGTGCGTTCACCGCGATGTCGCCAAACACGGATACAACCATCATGATGATGTAAACACAACCGGGATTCATCCGAAAAAATAACGTTTTGCCATTCGTGCACCCAGGTTCGTCGTTGAGTACACCATCGCAGGCGCTCCTGTCTGTGATGCAGAGTCAAGGGTAACCGCAGTCATGGTCTCCGAGCTGATAGTCCACGCTGCTGCAAACGTCGTCGAATTGTTCGTGCAGATGGTTGTTGTCTTGCAAACGTCCCCATCTGTCGACTCAGGGATCGAGACGTGGCTGCACGATCCTTTACAGCCATGCGGATAAGATGCCTATCTCGACTGCTAGTGATACGAGGCCGTTGGGATCCATCACGGCGTTCCGTATTACCCTCCTGAACCCACCGATTCCATATTCTGCTAACAGTCATTGGATGTCGACCAACGCGAGCAGCAATGTCGGGATGCGATAAACCGCAATCGCGATAGACTACAGTCCGACCTTCATCAAAGTCGGAAACGTGATGGTACGCATTTCTCCTCCTTACACGAGGCATCACAACAACATTTCACCAGGCAACGCCGGTCAACTGCTGTTTGTGTATGAGTAATCGGTTGGAAACTTTCCTCATGTCATCACGTTGTAGGTGTGGCCACCGGTGCCAACCTTGTGTGAATGCTCTGAAAAGTTAATCATTTGCATATCACAGCATCTTCTTCCTGTCGGTTAAATTTCGCGTCTGTAACACGTCATCTTCGTGGTATAGCAATTTTAATGGCCAGTAGTGTACTATCAGGACATTGCAACGTGTCACGCAGCTCGTAGTGAACGTGCATGCTTCGAAGGGAGCACCACCATGGCCACCAAACTCCCCGGGTTTAGACCTAACAGAGAATCTATGGGACCATGTCAATCGGGCTGTTCGCGCCACGGATCCTTAACCGAGAAACCTATCGCAGCTGGCCACGGCGTTGGAGTCGGCACGGCTTCACATCCCTGTCCGTACCTTCCCGGACCTTACAGACTCTCTCCCTGAATGTCAGCTGTGCAAAAGGTGGTTATTCAGGCTTTTGATGGGACCATGAGCTCACTGTCTGGTCCTCCCTCCCAAATCAACCAACCAATCAAGCTTCTGACAGATAGTCACATTAGTGTGACTGGACCGTATGTGTACCCCTATGCTCTTCAGAGGTCAAAGTGGTGCTTCCATTAGCACGGGCACGTCAGAACTGCCTCTTCGTGCCGTCACCATCTTTAAGGGGGATAGGACGTCAAAAGGGCCGACTTACAGCAGGAGAGGCATCACAGGACATTTTAATTTCCAGTGTCTATACTTTTACAAATAAATTCATAAAACTTTGTCAGCATCACCAGGAAGGATTCAGGATTCACACTCATTGCAGTGGAAGTTCAAAAACATAACAAAATAATTTTTTTACGTGTGAAATTTCATCATTTTTTCACTTACTAATGGCTGCATTTGTTGCTATAGGTACACTTTTCTTCATAAGTTAGAGAGATTCTTCGATGAATTTTGCACAGCATATATACCATACTTACAGGTGTATGAAACTCTAGAATTTATTTAATTTCTGAAAAAACGAATTATCTGTTGTATTTTAAACTTCATGTTTAAAAGAAACACAAATTTTGTAGTTACTACCTCAATTTTTACCACAGTTTTTAATAGATTTCAAAAATTCTAGAGTTTCATATACCTTTAAGTATGGTTTGTATGCCGTGCAAAATTCATAGAACCATCTCTCTTACTTATGAAGAAAAGTGTACCTATAGCAACAAATGCTGCCATTAGTAAGTGAAAAAAATTATGAAATTTCACATGTAAAAAAAATTTCGTTATGTTTTCGAACTTCCACTGCTATGAGTGTGAATTCTGAATCCTTCCTGGTCATGCTGACAAAGTTTTATGAATTTATTTGTAAAAGTATAGACAGTGGAAATTAAAATTTCCTGTGGTGACTCTCCTGCTCCAAGTCGGCCCGTTAGACATCCTACCCCCCCGTAAACCCATACTCGATGATACAATCCACTGCAGAGGGTCGTGAGGCTTCTGTCGATGCCGATGGAGTATGTCAGCGGATAAAGGAGAGGCGGCCGTCCACTTACCCTGTTTCTCGGAACGATGAAGAATTTCAATTACGAAGGTGTAACTCTGTTCCTAGAAATCCCGCACGTGTGCTCATCTGCTTTGTGCCCTCGTCTTATTAATCGCCATGTGCGACGGCGTAATGTGTCCGGAGAGCGAACGGTGTCGGTGGCTGAGCCGACAAATGAAGGCGAATTACAGTGGGGTACAGGGTGAGATCTCCGGCGGACCGCTTCCCAGAAGGCGAGGCCAAGCAGCTCATCTAAAAACAGCCTGTGTTTACGCGACCTCTCCGTCCGCCGCAGTTGTTTCTCCTTTATAATTTCTTTCGTGTAAGGAACACAGAAATACATTTAACATTTTGGTAAAAGCGGCGCAAACACGTCAAAAGGCTACAACAGAGGCTTAATTTAAAATCCCATTCCGGCGCGCCCGTGACAAAGTGCAGGTAGCCGGCCCTCGCCCTCTCGGAACAAACGCGCGGAGCGGCGTCTGTTTTATTTCACCGGACGCGGCGGAATACAAACATATAGCAGCCAGCGGCCAGCGCCGCTTTTATTGCTCGGGACGGCGTTCCGGACCGCCACGTCCCATCCTCAGCGTAAAATAACCGACACACAAAAATTTTTACATAAAACTTTCTCTTTGTCAAGCAGTTTCTTTCAAGAGATGCAAATGAATGAAATTGTGAAAGGAGGCAAACATTTTCTTGAGCGTAGGCTGTCCCAGCCGGATTCCGCGTCAATGAGATTCTTCTGGGTGTTTGACTGCGTGATGATCGATAACACTATCGACATTTCAGCTACTATCCGTCAACCTAATGAAGGCTGTCTTTAATAGTTGCCAAAATTTAGATGTGAAGTATACTCCTACATCCATTTTCAATAAGCTACCACAAGAATTCAAAAATCTTAGCAGTAATTCGCGCGCTTTCAAATCGAAACTGAAGAGTTTCTTCATGGATCGTTCCTTCTATTCTATCGAGGAGTTCCTTGAACAATTAAGCTGATTTGTGTGCTATATTGATTGCGTTTATATAAACTAACGGCTTGTCTTTTTTTAGATTCATAAACATTTTCTTTTATCTGTTATTACTTTTGTGTTGTAATTTCACGACTGACACGATACATGACCTCGAAGACTTGCCCCTCAGTTTGATACTACGTAGCTAAACGTGTAAAATAAAATAAAAAAAGTATCATGACGTGGACATCCAGAAGTATCTTATTGTGTTACCACCTCGTCCGCGCATATGCTACAATCGACCGTGATTATGTGTATTTAATTTTTCGGAAAGACGTCGATTCCCGATAAAAATGCACTGAGACGATGTGGAAAGGTGTACAGCCGCGCGGAGTGACCGCGCGGTTAGAGGCGCCATGTCACGGACTGCGCGGCCCCTCCCGCCGGTGGTTCGAGGCCTCCCATCGGGCATGGGTGTGTGTGTTGTTCTTGCACAAGTTAGTTTTAGTTTAAGGTGTATGTCCCTCGGGCAAGGGTGTGTGTGTTGTTCTTAGCATAAGTTACTTTAAGTTAGTTTAAATGGTGTGTAAGTCTAGGGACCGATGACCTCAGCGGTTTGGTCCGTTACTAATTCACACACACACACACACATTTTGAAAGGTGTACAACTAATTTTTGAAAAGACAAGTAGACCCACTGCCCTAATAACAACTCAGTGCAAATATACATAATTACAAAGATTAATTTTGAATGGTTGATCGAGTTTGTTTTCAATGACAAAATAGCTATTTTAATGAAATTTTAGTCGTGCAACGAGAAGGCACAGTCATCAGTTGTAATTCGGCAACTTTATACCCGAAATCTACTGGTCATAATGGAATTTACATTTTACGTAAAAATTAATAACACGCATACAGGTGATCTCGGTCATTAATCATAGGGTACTGAATTTATACATTCAAGTGGTCACAGAAATAGTTAGTCAAATCCAAGCACATATCCAAAATTTTAGAATTATTTAAAGAAATTATAGACAAAATCAAAACTGAATTAATTGCTACATTAAGGAACACTAAAATGCCAGTCCAGATGTAGAACGGGTGCCTCCGGATGCTACGAAGAGCACAGGGTGCAGCCAACTGCTCATATCGGTACTGAGGAAGTGGGTCATTTTGAATCGGAAAATATTCCCTCTGTTTCCGGGTGGCTAGCTGACGTCGTAAACACTGCCAGTCTACCTTGCGAGATGAAGTTCACCGTCTTTAGCACCGTCGGTAGAACTGACTGAGGTCCTTCGCTACAGAGCCGAGTGGAAGGTCTGAATCAGAGATATAGACGATTCTGCGAACGTATAGGCTCCAGATTCCACGACTTTCGTCACAGGATGGTTCGTTTGCGGGTTTCGCTTAGTAAGAGAGGTGTCCACCTAACACAGGAAGCAGCTACACGGTTATCAGGGACAGTGTGGAGGAGACTGGGTGGTTTCTTAGGTTAGAGGTCTCGGAAAATTACAGATAGGGCGTCAGTCCAAAATGGTGCAGGGCATACACAGGAAGGTAGACCTAGCAACAATCTGTATTGTAATTGTAAACTGTCGTAGTTGTGTTTCAAAATAACCAGAGCTCCTAACGCCAATAGGAAACATTGGAGCTCAAATTGTTACAGGTACGAAAAGCCGGCTTTATGTGTGAGTCCGCTATCTGTAATGAAGTTCCACTTGAAGTTGTCCTCATTAAAGACGTCCATGTTACAAGTGAATAAAACCAAAGCAAATAATATTACCACGCAACCTGACTACCTTCATTCGTTGCAGACTCGCATACGTAACGCGACGCAAATTCTCTTGGAATTGAAAACATCGATTATTGATTATTGTGACTTAGTAATGTAACGTTACCGCGGAACATAATGACAAGATGACGAAATAGCTACTGCTCTGAAGCTCTCCAGGCACACTTACCTTCCGTAGTCTGAAATAGATACTAAGGTAAAGGAATTGTTTGCTGAGCCTTACAGCTAGTGTGACATGATAAGTTCAGCCGAAATGCCGGCCGAAGTGGCCGTGCGGTTCTAGGCGCTGCAGTCTGGTACCGCGAGACCGCTACGGTCGCAGGTTCGAATCCTGCCTCGGGCATGGATGTGATGTCCTTAGGTTAGTTAGGTTTACCTAGTTCTAAGTTCTAGGGGACTAATGACCTCAGAAGTTGAGTCCCATAGTGCTCAGAGCCATTCAGCCGAAATTTTTACGATGGACCTTACCGTGTTCAGGACGGATAGATTAATTAAAGTTCGTCATGGAGTGTTTATTACTGTCAGAAGTCGTTTAGCTTGTTGTGAAATTGAAGTAGATGGCTCCTGTGTGTTAGTATGAGTACAGTTTAAACTTGACAACCAGAATAAACTAATAATTGGCTCCTTTACCAATCCTCTGAGTCAGA
Organism: Schistocerca americana; assembly: GCF_021461395.2. NCBI lineage: Eukaryota > Metazoa > Arthropoda > Insecta > Orthoptera > Acrididae > Schistocerca > Schistocerca americana. The sequence continues at coordinate 275,946,386 of NC_060120.1, read as the reverse complement.
TGATATGGTTGCTGAATAGTTCAAAGAAAACTTGGGCCTCATTTCAAATGGGTACCCCACTCATACAATTGTAATTGCTGGTTATTTAATCTACCCCAGATATGTTGGCGACAAGAAATGTTTAAAATCGGTTGTCGGCATAAAACTCGTCCGAAATCGTACCGAACGCATTCTCAGAAAATTATTTTGAACAATTTGTTCAGGAGCCCACTCGAAGTGTAAAGGGTTGCGAAAACATACTTGACCTCTTAGCAACAAATAATCATGGTCAAACAGGGAGTACCACAAGGTGTTGTAGCCAGACTGAATACTGTAACATCTAAACCCACCAAAAATAAACGCAAAATACACTTGTTTAAAAAAGCAGATAAAAAGTCGCCTGACGCCTTCCGAAGAGACATTCTCCACTCCTTCCAGTTTGAATAAGTAAGCGTTGACCATATTGGTTTGGGTTCAAAGAAATTGTGTCGACAGTAATTGAGAGATATATACCAAGCAGATTAATAAGAGATGGTAGTGATCCCCCTTGATGCACAAAACAGGCCAGAACACTGTTGAAGAAACAACAAAAAAAGTATGCCAAATTTAAAAGAACGTAAAATTCCCAAGATTGCCCAAGTTTTACACAAACTCGAAATTTAGCACGGACTTCAATGCGAAAAGCTCTGTTTCGAAATTTGGCAGAAAACGCAAAGAGATTCTGCCCGTAAGGAAAGCACACCAGTTGAAAGACACAGTCAATACCGTCACTCCGCGGTAACAATGGTGATGTTCAAAATGGTTCAAATGGCTCTGAGCACTATGGGACTTAACATCTGTGGTCATCAGTCCCCTAGAACTTAGAACTACTTAAACCTAACTAACCTAAGGACATCACACACATCCATGCCCGAGGCAGGATTCGAACCTGCGACCGTAGCGGTCACGCGGTTCCAGACTGAAGCGCCTAGAACCGCACGGCCACACCAGTCGGCAATGGTGATGTTACTAATGACAGTGACACTAATGCAGAGATAGTAAACGCGATTTTCCGAAATTCTTTCACCAAAGAAGGTGAAGTAAATATTACAGAATTCGAATCAAGAACTACAGCCAACGTAACTTAGAACCGATATCAAAGTGTAGTGAAGCAGCTTAAATCACTTCATAAAGGCAACGGCTCCAATCCAGCTTGTATGCCAGTCACGCTCCTTTCAGAGTATGCAGATACAATATCTCCATACGTAGCAATCGTATACAGTTCTTCACTCGTCGAAATATCCTTGTCTTAAGACTGGAAAGTAGTACAGATCGTACCAGTACCCGAGAAATGAAAGAGGAGTCATCCGCTGATTAAAGATCCATATCACTAACATCGATTTGCAGTACGATTTTGGAACATACACTGTGTTCGAATATTTTGAATCATCTCGACAAAACGATTTATTGACAAATACCTGACACGGATTCAGAAAATATCGTTCTTGTGAAACACAACCGTACTATCGACAGGGGTTGTGAAATTGATTCCATATTTTTAGATTTCCAGAAGGCTTTCGACGCAGTTCCTCACAAGCGACTTCTAACCAAACTTCGTGTCTATGGAATATCGCCTCAGTTGTGCGACTCGATTCCTGATTTCCTGTCGGAAAGGTTCTAGCTCGTAGTAACTGACGGAAAGTCATCGAGTAAAAGAGATGTAATATCTGACGATCCTCAAGGAAGCGTTATAAGCCCTCTGCTCGTCCTGATCTACATAAATGATTTAGCAGACAATCTGAGCAGCCCTCTTAAATTGTTTGCAGACAGTGCGGTCATTTACCGTTTTGTAAAGTTGTGAGATGATCAAACCAGTGCAAAATGATTAACTCAAGATATCAGCACAGAGCGAAAAGTGGCAAGTGACTCTACATGATGAAAACTGTGAAGTCATCCATATGAGTACTAAAACGAATCCGCTAAATTTCGGTTACAAAATAAATCACACAAATCTAAAAGTTGTGAATTTAGCTAATTTCTTCGGGATTACAATTACAAATAACTTAAATTTTGGGGAAAGCAAACCAAAGACTGTGATTTATTGGCAGAACACTTAGAAGATGCAACAGGTTTACTAAAGAGACTGCTTGCTTAAACTACGCTTGTCCACCCTCCTCTGGAGTATTGCTGTGCGGCGTGGAATCCTTATGTGATAGGATTGACAGAGGACAACGACAAAATTCAAAGAAAGGCAGCTCGTTTTGTACTATCGCGAAATAGGGGAGAGAGTGCCACGGATACGGTATACGAATTGGGGTAACAGTCATCAAAACAAAGACGTTTTTCGCTGTGGCAGGACCTCCTCATGAAGTTTCAATCACCAACTTTCTCCTCAGAATGTGAAAATGTTTTCTTGGCGCCCACCTCCATAGGGAGGAAGGATCATCATAATAAGAGAAGAAAAACTCAGAAGTCGCACGGAAAACTTAAAGTGTTCGTTTTTCCCGCGCGCTTAGAGAGTGGAACGCTAAACAATTAGCTTGAAGGTGGTCCGATGAACCCTCTGCCAGGCATTTAAATGTGAACTGCAGAATAATCATGCAGATGTAGATGTTGCTGTTGTGTCGATATCGGTTGGCGGCGTAAGGGAGACAACTGTCAAAACCAGGAGAAGACAGAACTTAACAAGAAGAGCTGAAGAAGAATTTCATGGATGCAGCAACAGTACAGCAATCCACACATATAAGACATTCATCTGCAAAGTAGTGGTATATGCCACAACACAGGCCGGAAAGAAATATGCTAAAACTACACTTTATAGAATAGTTAACGAATAAGTATATGGCACATTACGAACAAGGCTTGCAAAATTAAGAGTCAACTATGGCATGTTTATTCTAAAACACAAACCAGACCTTATACAACTCTTACTAAGATACAAGACAAAGCCGAAATTCAAATATGTCTATGGACTGAGGACAATAGGACAAAACATAGCAACTGAACATGCAGACCTAATAAACAGAGACATTAACAAAAAGACGAAATACTAGCAATGACAAACATAATTTCCACACCTCCACAATTCCCACGCTTCCACAATTCCCACACCTCTACACCTTGCAAAACAGAAAATGCAGATACAATACCTTCTGCACCATCCAAAATTTTTCGTCGCTTAATATCCGTTGATAACTTTAACTGTACTACTAATTCTGTATTTGTAAGCTTTATTACCGAAACAGTAAGGTGGCAGAATAAATGAAGGTTAATTTCGCACCTTACATAAGATTTTATGCATCGTAACGGGAAGGTGAATATGACATCGAACTTACTTCGGCAGTAATGAGCAGATTTGCCTATAAGTATGTAATGCAAAAGGGATGACACTCAATCGATGGTATTAACACACCGCTCCTATATAATGCATGTCAATGAGCAGAAGGTGAAACAAGCAGTGAGAGGAAATGTTTTGTGTGGAAGCGGGCACGGGCAGAAGCAGAGGCTGCACCACGGGAAGCACCACGAAAACCTCTTAGAGGGCGTCCCTCAGTGGGAGTCAGCGACCGGACTGGTGACGCATACTGGAGAGCAAGTAACGGGCCACCAGAAGTAGGACAGAAAGAAGCTTCAGGAAAATGCATTTCGGTATTCCAAATGGATACGAACAAAACCAGTGACACGGCTGATCACGTGAACAGCGAATGGTGCACATGTGATGTATGCATGTAACTTTTAGGCATCTGGAACGGGCACAAAACATCCGATTGGCGAAAACGAACTAGGAAGGAGTAAAGTGCCGACATTTCGACACATTTCAATGGTAGGGCCCTTGTGATTGGCAGAGAGAGTTTCCACAAAATAAGAGGAACACTCCCATTGGTCGAAAAAAACCATGACAAGGAGTATGAAAGAACCCAGATAGGGAGACAGATCGGCTACGAGAAAGACAAGAGCAAAATTTTCGAGGACTCTTCTCTGAACTGGTGTCAAGTGCAGAACAGGGCGCTTAACGCTCTGTACAACGCAGAGGAGAACACTGCATTCACTGCGGCTGACATTCAGTTAGATATTAGCTGTAGTGTCGTTGAGCTCCAACTGTGGAGAAACGAACCAGCCAGTTAGTTAATTGTCCTTGCGAGGACTGAGAGGGCATTTCAATACGCACGCTGCTCCAGCCATGCATGTGCATATCGCCATATCCCAAGACTAGGGATGAGTACATGTTTTCCCACATAATGAGAAACATAGGGAGAGTTTCTGCTGGAGAAATCAGCAAGGGCTTAATTAGTTTTTACAGGAATTTCAGAGGACGAGAACAGCCATGCAGACGACAGCTAATCGCATCTAAGGTAAATACGATGAACAGTGGCATAAACTTGTTGGTTCACCAGCTTGCGTCCACTGTAAACTCGAGCGACCTTAGTTAATATTTTTCTCAGGCTTCACAAAACTAACCATCCTCCGTAGACTTGATTGTCATTCTAAATAGTACCGAACTTTGGAATAGGATGATTTATTGTAGTACTGGCCAACATCATGACGTAGTCGTAAGAATAATTTTGTAAATAAACTTCTAGTTACAATTTGGTGTTTAGGATTATTTCACTTTCTGTGGACGAGATGGTTCGTTTGACAACTGTTGTAACACCGTCACATTGTAAACTGCGTAAATGCATGTATTTCTGTGAAAAGATTGCAACATTAAACCAAAAATGTTTACAGCTTACACAGTTGTTGTTCTGTCCTCAAAACCTTACTAAACTATATTCATCGTATCTAATAGTATATTTATTTCCGGCTGTATATAATTGATTGTAATTACAATTGAAATATTGTAAATTGCTGGATAGTAACCAAGGGAACTCTATTGAAACGTATCGATAGTAACGACGAAATGACAGTAGCTGTACCGTTGTTTAAGTTTGCGTATGGAGAGTCTGCGTCGCGTTACGAGCAGAGAGGAAGCAGAACAGCTTGAGTTCTGAAAGAGTGCGGAAGTATTTGTAGGGAGCTCCCACAGAAGCGGGGTGCAGCTATGCTCGCGCCAGTGTAGAACGCACCTACTTTGTTAACCCGCGAGTTTTGAGAGCGGGAGGAGGAAGCTGCAGTTCTATTACCTGTCCCATAATTATCCGTGGGGTACTCCAAACGACTCGTGGTTCACAGCCAGAATCAGCTGCAGCAGCAGCAGCTCAACTATGTCGTCGGCTGCATTCTTCATCATCCGAAAAGTTGTTACATTGTAGGAGTCTTAACTGGCAAAGTATAAGTATTATTGTACAAGCATTACTCAGTAGTATTTCTTTAACAAACTTTAAAAACTGACTTTCTTGAATAATATCCTGCAATACTTATAACTGGTAGGATAGATGTGTTGTCATTGTCCTCAGACATTATTACCAATCAGGGTTCCTTTCGTTTCCATGCAGTCACCAAGTGTCGTAAAAATATGAAAATTTTTTAACTACACTCCTGGAAATTGAAATAAGAACACCGTGAATTCATTGTCCCAGGAAGGGGAAACTTTATTGACACATTCCTGGGGTCAGATACATCACATGATCACACTGACAGAACCACAGGCACATAAACACAGGCAACAGAGCATGCACAATGTCGGCGCTAGTACTGTGTATATCCACCTTTCGCAGCAATGCAGGCTGCTATTCTCCCATGGAGACGATCGTAGAGATGCTGGATGTAGTCCTGTGGAACGGCTTGCCATGCCATTTCCACCTGGCGCCTCAGTTGGACCAGCGTTCGTGCTGGACGTGCAGACCGCGTGAGACGACGCTTCATCCAGTCCCAAACATGCTCAATGGGGGACAGATCCGGAGATCTTGCTGGCCAGGGTAGTTGACTTACACCTTCTAGAGCACGTTGGGTGGCACGGGATACATGCGGACGTGCATTGTCCTGTTGGAACAGCAAGTTCCCTTGCCGGTCTAGGAATAGTAGAACGATGGGTTCGATGACGGTTTGGATGTACCGTGCACTATTCAGTGTCCCCTCGACGATCACCAGTGGTGTACGGCCAGTGTAGGAGATCGCTCCCCACACCATGATGCCGGGTGTTGGTCCTGTGTGCCTCGGTCGTATGCAGTCCTGATTGTGGCGCTCACCTGCACGGCGCCAAACACGCATACGACCATCATTGGCACCAAGGCAGAAGCGACTCTCATCGCTGAAGACGACACGTCTCCATTCGTCCCTCCATTCACGCCTGACGCGACACCACTGGAGGCGGGCTGCACGATGTTGGGGCGTGAGCGGAAGACGGCCTAACGGTGTGCGGGACCGTAGCCCAGCTTCATGGAGACGGTTGCGAATGGTCCTCGCCGATACCCCAGGAGCAACAGCGTCCCTAATTTGCTGGGAAGTGGCGGTGCGGTCCCCTACGGCACTGCGTAGGATCCTACGGTCTTGGCGTGCATCCGTGCGTCGCTGCGGTCCGGTCCCAGGTCGACGGGCACGTGCACCTTCCGCCGACCACTGGCGACAACATCGATGTACTGTGGAGACCTCACGCCCCACGTGTTGAGCAATTCGGCGGTACGTCCACCCGGCCTCCCGCATGCCCACTATACGCCCTCGCTCAAAGTCCGTCAACTGCACATACGGTTCACGTCCACGCTGTCGCGGCATGCTACCAGTGTTAAAGACTACGATGGAGCTCCGTATGCCACGGCAAACTGGCTGACACTGACGGCGGCGGTGCACAAATGCTGCGCAGCTAGCGCCATTCGACGGCCAACACCGCGGTTCCTGGTGTGTCCGCTGTGCCGTGCGTGTGATCATTGCTTGTACAGCCCTCTCGCAGTGTCCGGAGCAAGTATGGTGGGTCTGACACACCGGTGTCAATGTGTTCTTTTTTCCATTTCCAGGAGTGTATTTATAGCCAGTTTTGTTTGTTTACTAATGGCCAGTTACAGTCTAAATTTTGCTGCCTCAGTAACAGTTCATTCTCACACAGAAGAGCCAAAGAAACTGATACACCTGCCTAATATTATGTAGGGCTCCTGCGGGCATGCAGAAGTGCCGCAACACAAGGCGGCATGGACTCGACTAATGCTTGGAGTAATGCTGGAGGGAACTGACACCATGAATCCTGGTGGGCTATCCATAAATCCGTAAGACTGCGGAGCGGCGGAAGTCTCTTCTCAACAGCACGTAGCAAGGCACCCCAGATATGCTCAATAATGTTTATATCTGGGGAGTTTGGTGGTCAGTGGAAGTGTTTAAACTCAGAAGAGTGTCCCCGGAGCCACTCTGTAGAAATTCTGGACGTGTGGGGTGTCGCATTGACCTGCTGTAATTCCCCAAGTCCTTTGGAATGCACAATGGACATGAATGAATGCAGGTGATCAGACAGGATGCTTACGTCCGTGCCACCTGTCAGAGTCGTATCCAGACGTATCAGGGAATCCATATCACTCAAACTGCACACGCCCCACACCATTATAGAGCCTCCGGCACCTTGAACAGTCCCCTTCTGACATGCAGGTTCCATGGATTCATGGGGTTGTACACGTCCTTCCGCTCGATACAACTTCAAACAGACTCGTCCGACCAGACATTTTTCCAGTCATCAACAGTCAAATGTCGGTGTTGACGGGCCCAGGTGAGCCCTATAGTTTTGTGTCGTACAGTCATCAAGAATACACGAGTGGACCTCTTCCTCCGAAAGCCCATATCGATGATGTTCCGTTGAATGGTTCGCACGCTGACACTTGTTGATGATCCAGTACTGAAATCTGGAACAGTTGCACTTCTGGCACGCTGAACGGTTCTCTTCAGTCGTCGTTGGTCCCGTTCCGTTCTTGCATGAACTTTTTCCGGCCGCAGTGATGTCGGAGATTTGATTCCTGATATTCATGGTACACTCGTGAAATGGTCGTATGGGAAAATCCCCACTTCTTCGATACCTCAGAGATGCTGTGTCACATCGCTCGTGCGCCGACTGTAACACCTTGTTCAGACTCACTTATATATTGATAACCAGCCATTTTAGCATCAGTAAACGAGGTAACAATTACGCCAGAAACTTGTTGTCTTATATAGGCGTTACCGACCGCAGAGTCGTATTCTGCCTACTTATATATCTCTGCATTTGAATATGCATGTCTAGACCAGTTTCTTTGGCGCTTCAGTGTACGTTGCATAACAGAAGCTTAACTAAATTGGAATTTTGAGTATAAACTTCACTCACTTAAACCAATGTAAAATTTCACTGGCAAAACTAATAACTGAAGACACAGCACAAGTTAAGAATGCAGAATTTCATTTCTTCTGTATTTAGCCTAGCGAGTGACTTCTGCTGTCTGGGAATGTATTTTATTGTTCTTACGTTAAAAGTAAATTAGTTGCTCATTTGGTTAAAGCAAGTTCAGTTTAACCTTTCAATGATCAACAGTAAACTGCTATCCTTTTTCTAAATTTTGCATTACTTAGGCTGAGTTTACAGAAAGTCTTTTTTTACGTAGCTAAGTTTCAATTACAGCGAGTCTTTTATTTAACCAACAACTTCATTTAACTTTGCCTTCACAATTCAGGCCTCAGAATTGTAACTGCAAACTCAGTGCCTTCTGATTCATTTATTTTCTTGTGAACTGCTGTGTTGCGGAAAAGCGTGACAATCTTCTGTTGCCACGCCAGCGATTATTCGTTTAATTTCTTTGTAGCATTACCATTCTTGGGATTTTGGATATTTATTGCCCTAGTAGGATGGCGACCGTTTATTTATTTATTTATTTTTACTAATCATTATTTTTGCGTAAAATATTACGTGGTACCCTTTCACCCTAGTGTTATTCGTGAACGATTGCAGTCATTCCACCACTTCAACATTATCACTATTTAGATTAGGTTTAGAATAATTTTTCCTTCAGAGGGGTCTGTAGTACACTTTCCTCCTACTAACTGGCATTATTTTCCTTCGGTAACGATGACCATACTCACTGTAAAATGTCATTAGGGATACGTGATGACGGTTATTTATATCGCAATCCAATAGGCCGATTACGAAGACGACAATCCAGAATAGTCGATGAAAAACGCAATCAAAACTTTACGATTAAAACATGTGTTAAGAGTGTCCCAGCGATGTGGCGACAGAGTTTGAGGGCTTGTAAAGGGTGTCCTGAGGAACAAATCGAGGATGGGAACCCGTGATCGGAAACGTCCCCAAAGACGTAGCAGAGCGTTGAAATTACAGGCCCCGCCGCCTGCCGCTATGTCACCCCTTCGGCAGCAGACGAGACCTTTTACGCTGACAGACCGTATGCGGAACGTCTCGCAATGTCGTTTGCTGTTCAGTGATCACGATCGCCAGTGGAGAAGGTGTAGTTAGTTGCCGCATAGAGAGGCCTTCTCTCCTATGAATGCCATACCCTGTTGCCTTGGTGTATGACGGTTTCGGACACGGGCTTCCATCTTCAGTTTATTTTTCTCCTGTAAAAACATTTTGGAGGGTTCCAGGTTAGAAACAAATTGCCGTGTCCGAAACCATCATCCATTGAGGCAACAAAGCATCGCATTCATAGGAGACAAGGGCTTTCTACACAGCACCTAGCTCCATTTTCCCCTCTGGCGATCGCGGCAATCAGTCACAATCATTGAGTAACGAACAACATTGTAAGAATGAGATTTTCACTCTGCAGCGGAGTGTGCGCTGATATGAAACTTCCTGGCAGATTAAAACTGTGTGCCCGACTGAGACTCGAACTCGGGACCTTTGCCTTTCGCGGGCAAGCGCTCTACCATCTGAGCTACCGAAGCACGACTCACGCCCGGTACTCACAGCTTTACTTCTGCCAGTATCTCGTCTCCTACCTTCCAAACTTTACAGAAGCTCTCCTGCGAACCTTGCAGAACTAGCACTCCTGAAAGAAAGGATATAGCGGAGACACGGCTTAGCCACAGCCTGGGGGATGTTTCCAGAATGAGATTTTCACTCTGCAGCGGAGTGTGCGCTGATATGAAACTTCCTGGCAGATTAAAACTGTGTGCCCGACCGAGACCCGAACTCGGGACCTTTGCCTTTCGCGGGTAAGCGCTCTACCATCTGAGCTACCGAAGCACGACTCACGCCCGGTACTCACAGCTTTACTTCTGCCAGTATCTCGTCTCCTACCTTCCAAACTTTACAGAAGCTCTCCTGCGAACCTTGCAGAACTATCACTCCTGAAAGAAAGGATATAGCGGAGACACGGCTTAGCCACAGCCTGGGGGATGTTTCCAGAATGATATTTTCACTCTGCAGCGGAGTGTGCGCTGATATGAAACTTCCTGGCAGATTAAAACTGTGTGCCCGACCGAGACTCGAACTCGGGACCTTTGCCTTTCGCGGGCAAGCCCTCTACCATCTGAGCTACCGAAGCACGACTCACGCCCGGTACTCACAGCTTTACTTCTGCCAGTATCTCGTCTCCTACCTTCCAAACTTTACAGTAGCTCTCCTGCGAACCTTGCAGAACTAGCACTCCTGAAAGAAAGGATATAGCGGAGACACGGCTTAGCCACAGCCTGGGGGATGTTTCCAGAATGAGATTTTCACTCTGCAGCGGAGTGTGCGCTGATATGAAACTTCCTGGCAGATTAAAACTGTGTGCCCGACCGAGACCCGAACTCGGGACCTTTGCCTTTCGCGGGCAAGCGCTCTACCATCTGAGCTACCGAAGCACGACTCATGCCCGGTACTCACAGCTTTACTTCTGCCAGTATCTCGTCTCCTACCTTCCAAACTTTACAGAAGCTCTCCTGCGAACCTTGCAGAACTATCACTCCTGAAAGAAAGGATATAGCGGAGACACGGCTTAGCCACAGCCTGGGGGATGTTTCCAGAATGATATTTTCACTCTGCAGCGGAGTGTGCGCTGATATGAAACTTCCTGGCAGATTAAAACTGTGTGCCCGACCGAGACTCGAACTCGGGACCTTTGCCTTTCGCGGGCAAGCCCTCTACCATCTGAGCTACCGAAGCACGACTCACGCCCGGTACTCACAGCTTTACTTCTGCCAGTATCTCGTCTCCTACCTTCCAAACTTTACAGAAGCTCTCCTGCGAACCTTGCAGAACTAGCACTCCTGAAAGAAAGGATATAGCGGAGACACGGCTTAGCCACAGCCTGGGGGATGTTTCCAGAATGAGATTTTCACTCTGCAGCGGAGTGTGCGCTGATATGAAACTTCCTAGCAGAAAGGCAAAGGTCCCGAGTTCGAGTCTCGGTCGGGCACACAGTTTTAATCTGCCAGGAAATTTCACATTGTAAGACAGTCCGACTACGGTCACGTTCGCTGCCGAAGCGGTGGCCTAGTGGCAGGCGCCGTCCCCTGTAACTTCGACGCGCTCTACCGTCGTTGGTGTTTTTGGCCACTGGTTTCTATCCTCGTTTCCTTCCTCAAGATGCTTTCTATGACCTCCGAAGGTTGTAGCGATATTTCTGGGACACCTTGTAGGAAGAATGGAGGGTTGTCGATAAGTTGTAGAATTTTGGAACACGTATTATGTTCGAGTATAATGACTTTTCTGGGGACTAGAAATCTACTCTGTAGGAATCAGCATGGGTTTCGAAAAAGACGGTCATGTGAAACCCAGCTCGCGCTATTCGTCCACGAGACTCAGAGGGCCATAGACACGGGTTCATAGGTAGATGCCGTGTTTCTTGACTTCCGCAAGGCGTTCGATACAGTTCCCCACAGTCGTTTAATAAACAAAGTAAGAGCATATGGACTATCAGACCAATTGTGTGATTGGATTGATGAGTTCCTAGATAACAGAACGCAGCATGTCATTCTCAATGGAGAGAAGTCTTCCGAAGTAGAGTGATTTCAGGTGTGCCGCAGGGGAGTGTCGTAGGACCGTTGCTATTCACAATATACATAAATGACCTTGTGGATGACATCGGAAGTTCACTGAGGCTTTTTGCGGATGATGCTGTGGTATATCCAGAGGTTGTAACAAGGGAAAATTGTACTGAAATGAAGGAGGATCTGCAGCGAATTGACGCATGATGCAGGGAATGGCAATTGAATCTCAATGTAGACAAGTGTAATGTGCTGCGAATACATAGGAAGATAGATCCCTTACCATTTAGCTACAATATAGCAGGTCAGCAACTGGAAGCAGTTAATTCCATAAATTATCTGGGAGTACGCATTAGGAGTGATTTAAAATGGAATGATCATATAAAGTTGATCGCTGGTAAAGCAGATGCCAGACCGAGATTCATTGGAAGAAGTTTTTGTACGCAATCTGACTGCATAGAATAACAACAAAGAATGAAAGAAAATTTCCGTTAACACAATTAATTAATTAAGTCCCCAGCAACTATAAAACGTACGAAACCAAAGCACAAGTGTAACTGTTCTGTGTGTGGAAGTGTGATTCAACGTACACATCTGGCACGATTCTTCTTCAATAAGACAAGAAATTTTAAATATCATTTATACTGAAGTAATAAAAAAGAAATAGAAATACTATAATTGCGCAAGAAAACCAGAATTACACTCTAATACAAGAACACAAGCCAGATGCTTTGTTGACTGAACCTGTAATGACGCATTATTTAAGACATTGAAATAATAAAAAGAAAAGGGAATTTTTTTACCTTCATATATATTGACGAGAAGCACTCTAATCATTACAATATCTCCATTCGAACAACATCTGCTATCTAGCCCATCAAACAACTGCATAAAACATGGAACAAGCACTCCCTGCTACAACATCTCAACACCGACTGACTACTGCCACATCTCGATAAGCACTCTCCACCACGACTTCTCGACCAGAACTGCCAGTGGAGGTGGCTGAATAATACTCTTTGGCGCAATCTCTGGCGCTGTGGCTCAGTGTAGCCACCTTTCATATGCCCTTCCTCCACGGGCCAGAATGTGATGGTATTTTTGTCAGGATTGGTGGTGAAAATACCACCAAATTCGTCCACAAAAATACAGACAAAAATAAAAGATAATATTAATACGTAAATATCACATAATTAGATAAAATTTTGGCTTTTCACTGACCTTTCAATAACCTAATATATAAAATACAGTAAGCAATACAAATTCTTTCATACATGTGCCTTTACATAATAGTTTACACAATACACAAAAAATCAGTTTATACAAATGTTCACATAAAATGCTTTCAATGATTAGTTCCAGCAGTAGCACCCAGCAATGGTCAACAGGTGCAAACAGCAAGAAGTAACATCATTTCAGTAGAAACAGTTCCATTTGTGGCACCCGGCAATGTTGAACAGGTGCAGACACCAACAAGTGACATTTCAGTAGAAGCAGTTCCATCAGTGGCACCCAGCAATGTTGAACAGGTGCAGACACCAACAAGTGACATCTTCTCAGTAGAAGCAATTCCATTAGTGGCACCCAACAATGTTGAACAGGTGCAGACAGGAACAAATGACATTATGTCAGTAGAAGCAGTTCCATTAGTGACACCCAGTAATGTTGAACAGGTGCAGACACCAACAAGTGACATTATTTCAGTAGAAGCAGTTCCATTAGTGGCACCCAGCAATGTTGAACAGGTGCAGACAGCAACAAGTGACATCATTCAGCAGAAACAGTTCCATTAGTGGCACCTGGCAATGTTGAACAGGTGCAGACACCAACAAGTGACATTATCTCAGTAGAAGCAGTCCATCAGTGGCACACAGTAATGTTGACAGGTGCAGACACCAACAAGTGACATTATGTCAGTAAAAGCAGTTCCATCAGTGGCACCCAGCAATGTTGAACAGGTGCAGACAGCAGTCCATAATATTCACTATCACTAATCACACAGTTCATCAGCAGAAATTAAACATTTCTAAGTGGCACCCATTATGTTGAAGAAGTGCAGGTAACAGTCCATAATATTCACCATCACTAATCAGACAGTTCAGGCATGAACAATAGTTTGAATGCACACACAATTGCTTTTACAAAATTATTATCAATGCTCTTACACTAAACATACAAACTATAAGAAACACACAAATGATATCAGATAATTGTCATACTAACTATTACAAATGCACAAATATCAGTAAACCTATAATATTTATGGGTGTCAGTGCAAGCCACAACAAACAAGTAAAATAATATTTAGGAGATAAGTCGGTACCACTTATCTGGGATTAGGAAGGGAAAACACACAAAACACACTCACTCATCTTTCATCCACATTAAGTACTACTGTGTATTTTAATAGTGTTAACTGTGTAAATGCAATTCTGTCAAAATTTGATGTTCATCATGTGTATCAAGTAGTAGTGGCAGCAATGTATAACAGTCAATAATAGTTAGTCAACTCATAGTCATCATGTCAAGACCAATGTTTGCCAAGCCAGATCAAAGTGTACGGTTGCTGAACAACTGTCAGCGAGCCAAGATATGCAATTACTTCCTCTCTCCAAAAAAAAAAAGTATGTACTGCTTATTGATTTAACAAAGTGTGTGTAGACAATCTTTCTTCCACTTTAGTGTTCTAGTCTGCCACCTTCATCCTCCTTGTTCCATATAAACCAACAAAAAGAATATGCACCTTACTTACTTTACCTCTTATCCACCAAAACTCCAATAATCGTCAGCATCACATAATCTTAATACTTCAATGATACCTCTTACGTCGATACATATAAACCTTATCATCAATAGCATTTACCTTACCTCTTGTCCACCAAAACTGCAATAATCATCAACTTCACATAATCTCAATACCTCAATAATACCTCTTCAATATGTCGATACATATAAACCTTATTACCAATATAATTTCACTTCCATAGCAACTCTTTCCTCTAGTCAGTATCCTCGAACAAGTACAGATAAAATTCTAGTGCAAACTTCATTTCATCATCCCATACAATCCGAAGACACAATGTCCACACACAACCTCTGTGTAGTCCACCTGACCCATATCTTCTACTCATTGTGAATCATAAAATACATTTTGGTTACCTTGTCCATCATTAAATAAAAGAAATGCATACATGACCTCTAACAGACTTTAGTTCGAATAACTCTCAGTAAGTAAGTACGAGTACGTAGTATGAAAGATCACATAAGACTTTGAGTGAATAAATCGTAATATTTCACAGTGTGTACACCACTTCAAGAATCATGGCAGAAGCAAACATGTGGAGTATTTTTTGTGTCAAGTGTCACTTGCTATTTCAATTGCTCACGAAGAATGCAATGTAATAATTGTTAATGGTCTAAACCTAGTATTGGTATGTCATGTCGTTAGCTTCCTTCCTATTAGCATAAATTTATACAGCTTCCATAAAACCTCAGCTCATGTGACTTGTATGAAGTTTCTTGTACTAATGCCGTTCGTCGAATTATAGCACTTCATTTTCTTATCTTAAAATATAAGGCACTGAGTGTAAGCAAAACATGCACTAGCGAGTAAATATACCAGTGGAGAACAGAATGTCAGCAAGTGGATGCAGCACAATTCCTACAACGAGGCTCTGCCAAGCAAACAATCTATAATTAATACCATAGTGTGACCTAAACTCCATGTTCGTACCCAGTATATCAGCATTTCTATGTACCAAATTAAAGAGTAGTTATGACAACAAACAGAAACGTATAAATATGCAATCGATACGCTAAGCAGCAAATACATATCTTACATAATAAACAGGTCATTAGTGTCATATCAGCATAAGCAAATAATTGTTCATACGTAATCTTAATAAGTAAACATGAAGGCGCAAGCAGATAAATCACAAAGTATAACTTACATACATAACCATATCAGCACAACTAATCAGGTGACAATTATAATTTAAATAAATAAGCACAGCTGGCACATAATAAAAAAATATGACATTAGTGAAAAAGCAGTGCAGCCAAGCGATGCATAATATATACAAATAACAACCCTGTTCATTAATCCATCATTGTCAAAATCAGCAAATGTACACAAGCACGTCGCTTCACAAGTAAATTCATAGAACATAAAATTTAGCACAAACTATGAATCACATAATCGTGAGCAGCAAATTACGTCTAAAGTACGTACCAAAGTGGAATTATGTTACCTGAAAAATAAACTCAATTAATAGTTACCTTTTTAGTTTATTAGTTTCTTCTTCGAAATTACATTCTTCCTGAAAATTTCTCGATAGCAAGTCCTCTTAACGTGGGACACACACAGAATTTACCTGAAGGTCTTAAATATTTTATACAACCGTATCCTGAAAAATACTGAACGTTAATAACATAATTTATCAAGTTACTGTAGCTTTATACTGAATTTAATTGGAGAAATTAGACTGTGTATTTGTTTACGGCTGTCAGTGCATTTGCACTGAGCGCTCGATCAGCTGTAGGCGCGTGACGTAGGAAGTAATTGTTTGCGGTCAACGACTGCCTTGTGCGGCGCGCAGACTTGACTGTAGCTTTGAGTCTGTGCCGCTGCCAAAACACAGCGCGGTATCCTTGTATTCTCCGTGTGTTTACATGTAGCTGTTAGTTTCTCACAAGTATGTCATTCCACAAAAATTTTTCAAAAGTATATCATTCCACAAAAATTTTAACGTTCGATATATAATGTATTCCCTTAGAGCGTCGAGATTTAAGAGTTTCTACTTCGACAGTATTATCATGAATAATTTTGCGAACTCTATATGGACCGTTATAAAGCAAAAAAAATTTGCGACACAAGCCTTTTCCTTTGTGAGACAAACGATGAGACTTAATTAACACCTTTTGACCAACTGACAAGGCTTATAAACGACCAGGACGTTTAGCTGATTTCTCTCTTCTAGCAGCCGCAGATGCAATATTTTGTAGAGCCAGGTTGACAACTTCAGAATGCCGCAGTTTCCGTGTAGGCGGAAAAGGAACGATTTCAGAAATGCGATTTGTCGGTGCTTTATTTTTTAATATCAATATAGGCGGTAAAGAAGTTGAATCATTAGGGAGTTCATTCAGGATGTTTTGAAAAATGTGAAGATACTGATCCCACGTTCTGTGATTCTGATGACAAGAAAGTCGACACAATTTATTGATTTCCTTCATCCATCTCTCTGAAGCGTTAGATTGAGGATGAAAAAGTGAAATGAAAACTGGTTTAGTCTTACGACGCCGTAGAGTACGAAGCCAAATTTTAGAGCGAAACTGTGATCCATTATCTGATATAACCTTATCAACATGACCCACTTCTTTAAGAAAATGTTTGATGAAAGCATTAGATACTGAATGAGCTGTAAAACACACATATTTTGATGTCAATTCCACTGCTACCAAAATGTACGCAAAACCATTAGTAGAACGAACCACTGGACCAAACAAATCGACTGCAGCCACGTCTTTTAATTTCGCTCGAATGATAGGAAACAACGGTGCTCTGTGAGAAATAGTTGGCGGCTTAGCCTTTTGACATAATTTGCATTTGGCAGGAACAGATCGAATACGTTTTTCCATATTACTGAAGTAGCAATTTTCTCGTAATTTATGAAAGCATTTTCTGGGACCAAAGTGTGCATAACTGAAATGTGTGTACCAAATCAATTTATTGACCCACTCATCAGGAATACAAACTAACCAGACAGAGTTGCGAAGTAAATAATACTGTCTAATCGCTACGCTTTCCTTTTTCCTCCTCTTCTCCTTAATGTCCTTCCAGATTGGATCTTTATTTTGCTCCTTAGCGATGTCCTGGAGCGAAGACAAAATAAAATTCTCAAACGCAACACCTTGAATATACATCAAACAATAATTGTTTTCTTTGCAGTCCTCCTCAGCACTTTGTTTCAAACCCATAGGTGCACATGATAAAGCATCAGCAATAATATTTGAAGATCCCTGTATGTAAACAATACTAAAATCAAATTCCTGTAGGTACAGCGCCCATCGTGACAATCTTCCATGAGTTAATTTTGTTGACATAAGAAATTCCAGAGCTCGATGATCGGTGTAAACCTTAGTACGTCTGCCAAACAAAAATGTGCGAAATTTTGTGAAAGCCCAAACAACAGCCAAGGCTTCAAGTTCCGTAATCGAATAATTCTTTTCTGATTTAGAGAGAACACGACTTCCAAATGCAATAGTTTTCTGTACTACAACGCCGTCTTCTTCTGTCTCTTGAAATAAGTGTGCACCTAGGCCTTTGTATGATGAGTCCGTCGCCAAACAAAAATCTTTAGATAAATCCGGATGTGAAAGAAGTGGAGCAGCAACTAAAGCATCACGAAGCTGTTCAAATTCTGACTGAGCTTCCTCATCCCAACACCAATTAGATTTCTTTCCAGATAGTTCACATAAACGAGGTGTGGCCAAATCGTCCAATCTAACATAGCGTCTAAGAAAATTACAGACACCAAGGAAACTACGAACATCACGTTTTGTGGTAGGGACAGCATAATTACGAATAGCGTCTAGTTTCTCTGGATCAGGAAGAATACCTTCTGTAGAAATAATGTGACCAAGAAATTTCACCTGAGAACGACCAAATTCAGATTTTTCTAAGTTCACTGTAATGCCAACTCTTGCAAAAATACGTAATAATGAATCCAAAATTTTGTTGTGTTTAGCAATAAGAATGTCGTCCACATCTGAAGTAATATTGTCACGAAGATAAACAGGTAAGATTTCGTTTAAACTACGAATGAATGCTGCTGAAGGTACAGTAAGTCCAAACGGTAATTTCCGAAATCTCTTTTGGGTAAAATCGTCATATCCGGTTAATCTTTACCGATTCTCTAGATAGACTGATAGTCGAAGAGCTGTTTTTATAGATGCAAAGAATAGTAAAAGAGTAGGCAGCGGCGCAGAAAACTAAAAGGGAAATAGCACCTCTACAGCTCGGGGCCCTATGCACGCTACGGCACATATTCACTTACTGTAGTGAATCCCCTGAGGACTTTAATAGCCGCACATAATTTCCAGTTTGTGACTTAGTGGCAAGTTTCGTGGAAGTGCGTACATAAATTGATCTATCCATGAACATGGATGTATGTCATTCTTTGAATTACGAAAGATCTTAAATTTCCGAACAGTCAAGAAGTGTTTATAATCAAAGTTTTCGCCTCGTGGCGGCAAAGACCTACCGCATCTGTCCCAGTCCCAATGTCGATTATTGTCAAGTTCGCGCGCCTGGCGATCTCTTGTTGCATCTCGTAAATGAAACAAATTATTTTCTTCAAACCCCTCTGCTATCTGTGATTCTAAATTTCTTCTACTGTCTTTTCCTACGATTTCGCTTTCAATTTGTTTGACTTCCTTTTGTAATGCCTCAACTTCCCTTTTAACGCGTTCATTAAATTTTCCCTGATTTTCAACATGTTTATTTATGTTCTGGTACTCTTCAGTTTCCGCAGATGGTAATGGAGCTGTATCATCCGAATTTCTGTCCCCATTTAAGCTAAGACTTGTCAATTTATCTGAAATCTCCTCAACTCTTTCCGATAAGTCACCTAATTGTTCTTTCTGTTTATTTACGTCTTCTGTAAGTGTCGCGACTCGGGTTTCAGTATTGACACATTTGGTAGTTAACTGTTCATATTGTTGTGTTAGGTTATTTAATCTGTCATTTGGTACGGATTCCTCGATTCTCTCAAATATTTCTTCCTTATCGTGTGCACGTTGTAAATTTAACTCTAAAAATTTTTGTACTATCACGTAATCTCTTTCTTTCTGTTCTCTATCCTGTTCCTTTTGTCTAATCTCTACTGCAATTAATCTATTATTGTGAGCATTCAAAATCGGTTGTACTTCTTCTCTGATTTCTTTCTTTAATTCATCTTTCATATTTTTTAAACATGTCCCTATTCGTGAATCTAACCGTGTTTCCATTGTTTCCATCTCTGTTTTAATTGTTCCTATTTGTGATCCCACTGTTTTTAATTCAGATCCCAACTGTGATCCCAGTGAGTCTAACCGTGTTTCCATTGTTCCCATATCAGTTTCTAACCGTGTTGCCAAAGTTCCCATCTGTGTTTTTAATTCAGATCTTAACTGTGTTTCCATTGTTCCCATATCAATTTTAATTTCAGATCGTAACTGTGATCCCACATTTAATATAGCACTCATCAACTGCTCCATAGTAACTGGTTCGAAATTCTTTTCGCCCCTAACATTTCCCGCAAAACCAGTTTCCTTCGTCATAGCTGTAAGGCTATCTGTGTTCGATACTATTACAGAATCTTCTGTCGTTAATCTCGTATTCTGAAAATTTTTTGATTGTGAAAAGTTTTGAAATGGTTCCGGACTATTTTCCCTGCTTATTAAATTATTTTCTACTTCATTATTCATCATACTGTTCTCCTGTGTTGGCGAGTTCGCCATGTTAACAATTTCGTCATTCTCACTATTCATCATTTTTACCTTTTTCATCGATCGCGTAATCATTTACAAAATATACAAAACTCGTCACTATATAAAAATTACACACAATGACACTTTATCATCAACAATATCATTCACATGAAATGCTTCCCTCAACCACGATTAACGAACAATTGAAATCTTCCTAACTGCACAAAGTTGTCAAACGCGTATACAAGACATCAAAAATTAAATTTTGCAAAATACCATTAGAAGAATCACAATTACCAAATCTACACATACAAAATAGACTACAATTACTAAACTACAAATTACTACAACAATACTACTGTCTACTATTTTTACAATCAGAAGAATTCCAAGGGACGATTCGAAGCAGCGGTCGCCACGTGCATGGGGGCTTAATTATATATTAATGCAAATACTTTTAATTTTTTGATTTAGTAGCTGTATGTCCGATTACCAGGTCTCGTAAACGGTTGGCCCTGACTAGTTTTTGTACGCAGTCTGACTGCATAGAATAACAACAAAGAATGAAAGAAAATTTCCGTTAACACAATTAATTAATTAAGTCCCCAGCAACTATAAAACGTACGAAACCAAAGCACAAGTGTAACTGTTCTGTGTGTGGAAGTGTGATTCAACGTACACATCTGGCACGGTTCTTCTTCAATAAGACAAGAAACTTTAAATATCACAAGCCAGATGCTTTGTTGACTGAACCTGTAATGACGCATTATTTAAGACATTGAAATAATAAAAAGAAAAGGGAATTTTTTTACCTTCATATATATTGACGAGAAGCACTCTAATCATTACAATATCTCCATTCGAACAACATCTGCTGTCTAGCCCATCAAACAACTGCATAAAACGTGGAACAAGCACTCCCTACTACAACATCTCAACACCGACTGACTACTGCCACATCTCGATATTCACTCTCCACCACGACTTCTCGACCAGAACTGCCAGTGGAGGCGGCTGAATAATACTCTTTGGCGCAATCTCTGGCGCCGTGGCTCAGTGTAGCCACCTTTCACAGTGTGGGATCAGTACCAGATGGGGTTGATAGAGGAGATAGAGAAGATCCAACGGAGAACAGCGCGCTTCGTTACAGGATCATTTAGTAATCGCGAAAGCGTTACGGAGATAATAGATAAACTTCAGTGGAAGACTCTGCAGGAGAGACGCTCAGTAGCTCGGTACGGGCTTTTGTTGAACTTTCGAAAACATACCTTCATCGAAGAGTCAAGCAATATATAGCTCCCTCCTACGTATATCTCGCTAAGAGACCGTGAAGATAAAATCAGGGAGATTAGAGCCCACACAGAAGCATACCGACAATCCTTCTTTCCACGAACAACACGAGACTGGAATAGAAGGGAGAATTGATAGAGCTACTCAAGGTATTCCTCCGTCACACACCGTCAGGTGGCTTGCGGAGTATGGATGCAGATGTAGAAGTAGAAGAGATGTAAAATTCAGAATATCAAAGCCACAACATTAATATCAAACAAATAAATAAAAATAACAAAGTATGAATGTAACTAAAATTATACTAAAGAAAAGAAGAACAACATGTAAACCATCACGAAATCAAACAAAACAAAAAAATCAGAAACTAAATGTCAAAAAAATATGTATAGCCTGTGCTATTTGTAAGTTTTTTTAATCAATATGGTAAAATGAAACAAAAATTGCAAATAATTTCAGCTAGAAGTAAGCTAGAAATAAACTGGGTTAAGAAAGAATATCAAAACAAAAACCTTTTAACCACTTGCCTCCCAGAGTTAAAAATCACTCATTGGCCGGTCCAATTCCCTAAGACTACGAATCAAAATGTAAAAAAAAAGTCTTGGAGGTTGTCTGGGATGAACACAAATTCTATGCGTTGATCACCTCAGGACACCGGCAGCAGTGAGGGCAAGTGACCTTCTTGGTCCTATTTAGAAACTCGGTCCCAGCGAGGAAACAACAGACTGTCAGGGTAGGAACTGTTAATCTGTTAGGTTTCCATAACATGTTTGGCCCTAACAGCCATCTCCTTCCCAGTAATGTATTCCCATACTCCTGGCGTCCTTCTACAAACCAAGGAGCTTTTCTGTCACAGTCGTTTTTGTGACCACCTATAATTACGGTTTGAAAGGAAAAGCCTTAAAATTAACCAATAAAATGAAAAGGCAATAACATTGCGCCATATGGGCTGTGCTTAAAACTTTCTGAGCCACCTGAATTCTTTAGCAAAAAACACATCACACTGCTGTAACAATTTACCTGTGTTACAGCAATATTGTACATCTGTAACAACCCATATTATAGCAATAATGTTATAACTGTCACAAATTACAGGAATTCACATGTGAGCGATACGTTCCTCGGGGAATCGCCTACCATCTTGCTACTAGCTGACTTAGCTGGCAGAATGCTATTACACATACTGTTTCCACATCTGCTTCATTAACTAATGGTTCAAATGGTTCTGAGCACTATGGGACTCAACATTTGAGGTCGTCAGTCCTCTAGAACTTAGAACTACTTAAACCTAACTAAGTTAAGGACATCACACACATCCGCGCCCGAGGCAGGGTTCGAACCTGCGACGGTAGCGTGCTTCATTGACATTTCAGTCTGATTTATACATTCATTAAATTTCCTCTATCTCTTTGTAATGCTTACACTGTGGGGCAACAACATTATAATATATGTTTTAGAGGAAATACGGTTTTCCTCAAGTCTTGACTTAATAAGTCTCAACTCGCTTTTGCTTGTTGCAACGTTTCGAAACAAGCCTCAACTTGCTTGGTCGTGTTTCGCTGTCACAAAAATAGCAGCGAATTAATACTATCTGCTACTATTTGTGATGCTTTAGAAACTATAGCGGAAACGTTACGGTTGGTGATGAAATACACTCACTGTACTGAGTAGAACTCTGAATAAATATTACACGCTAAGTGGAACAAACTTACGTGGATGGGGCCTACTGTGTAGAAGATGACTTCTGTTAGTAAATAACTAATCGATTCAATCTCCTTAAGGAGACCTTCACGTAGAGGAGCTAATCGTAAACGTCTTACATCCGTGAGTGGTGTGTTGTCAGATACGTTAACAGGTGGACTGGTCCTAACGTGTGGCTGTTCAAACTTTCATCCAAAGGAAAGTATCCATCGTACCAGTGGCTTAGGTCGTGTGTGTGTGTGTGTGTGTGTGTGTGTGTGTGTGTGAGAGAGAGAGAGAGAGAGAGAGAGAGAGAGAGAGAGAGAGAGAGAGAGCAGTTTATTTACACGGCGTGATGGCTGGCGGGCCGCATTGTCAAACACGCTGGCCGCTCGGCCGTTAGGAAGCGCGCGGGCGGCCTACATCGGACAGAACACTGTGCAGCGCCGGCCGCCAGGCAGCAGCGACGCATCGCCGCCACACTTGTTGCTGGCAGGCGGGCGGGCAGCCCCTGCGGAGCAGCCGAGTGGCGCTCCCGCAGCGCAACACTCGCCGTGTTGTCACCGCGAGGCACGCGCGTCGCCCAGTCTGTGTGGTCAGAGATGGGGCTCTAGGGGGAGCCACTGCGGCGGAAGACGCGCCGGGGAATGATTCTCGATACAATTTAGGTGCTGGAGACTAGGTAATCAGTGACCACATGACGTTGTAGGGACTAATGTAGCACTGTCCATGATAGTAAACAAATTACGAGGGGCCTTCGATAAGTAATACAGCACATTTTTTCCCTGACCAGTTTCGGTTGAAAAAATGCGGAATTTGTTGTAGGACATCCAGGAGTATTCCCGCTTCAGCCTCTATAGTTTAATGAAGTTCGGGTAGGTGGCAGCACCATACATAGTTTTCAAAACGTCGTCTGTAACGGAGGTGCGTTCCAAGCAGAGAGCTTTTGGCAGGAAACTAGAGCATCGCAGATATTCGAATGGACTTGCTAGACTGTCCACGGATATCTGGCAGTGAACGAAATCTGTCCTCATCGCACCCAGGTGGTGCAAACCTGTCTGATCTCCTGCAGACTGGCCAGCTGCACACAGCTGTGACTTCTGAAATGTTGGAACGTGCGGACACTCTCAATCGCAGTGCTCGACGGAACGCAATCAAATGTCCCCCTGCACAACTGTCCTCACACAAGTCTGCGCACCAGGGAGGAGCTCACAAAACTTCATTGGACTGTTCTTCCTCTTCCGCCCTACCACTCGGATCTCGCACCTTCCGAAGTCCATCTCTTTGCCCCAATGAAAGATGCACTCCGTGGTAAGCAGCACGTGGATGATTGGGACGTTATTGATTCAACAAGACGTTGGTTCCGATGTCGACCAGTACAATGGTAACACGCGAGCATAAAGGCCCTCCCAATGAGGTGGCGTAAGGCCGTCGTAATTAAAAGAGATTATGTTGAAAAATGGAGTTTTGTATCCAGAAGACTGGGGAACAATATGGTGTATTGGAATCCGAAATAAAAGCAATCTGCTTTCAGAAAAAAAGTGTTGAAATACTTATTTAATGCCCTTCGTATATACTGACCGTCGAGTCCTATCACCTATTTTAAAGGTTGCTGGGAACCAACCAGCTGCAGGTAAACTAATAAAGGTCGAATTTACAGAATCGACAATAGTTTATATGAAGGAAATACGGAAATACATGCATTTTTGAAAAAAGTTGTTATGAGTTTTTACTTTGCATGAAACAAGGAAACTGACTCATTTTCTGGTACAACTCAGAGTCGTTTGCCCTGGATGAGAGATAAATTACGTAGTAATCATTCCTTATGACCCCGTGAATGCAACTGTGTAATAGATATGAACACACTAAGAAATGTTCCAATGTGTGTTAATTCCTAAGGGACCAAACTGCTGAGGTCATCGGTCCCTAGACTTACACACTACTTAAACTAACTTATGCTAAGAATAACGCACCCATCCATGCCAAAGGACTCGAACCTCCGGTGGGAGGGACCGCGCAATCCATAACATGGCGCCTCAAACCGCGCGGCGAACACTCTGAATGGGCAATTGAGAGCCGTGTAATCTGAGTGAAAATTACCCATTGTGTTGTGTTGTTGAGATGCTACCGTGCTGGAGTTAGCCGCTGGCACGGGCTTCCCAGCCGCAAAGCGTCTCTGTGCCTTGCCTCTCGAACGTGTGCATCTAGGACGACAAGGCAACGGGAGATGATTCTGCAAACAAGCCACTGTTCACAGAGCCCAGTGGTCTCTTTCTCCGTATGTGTGTGTGTGTGTGTGTGTGTGTGTGTGTGTGTGTGTGTGTGTGTGTGTGTGCGCAGACCTCCTAAGTTATGTTATTCACTCTCCCCCGTCCTCTCTGGGCTGTTTTCCTCCATTTCGTGGCACTGGCTAGAAGTAGTAAGTTTTTCCACCATTTATTGACGGTTTTGCTGCTCATTCCAGACCACTTACGTCTTTACAATTAATTGGCGGTTGTCTTCCGTCCCCACAATTTATTAGATGTCCCAAGTTCATCGGACAATACCACCACAGTCGCCGGCCGGGGTGGCCGAGCGGTTCTAGGCACTACAGTCTGAAACCGCGCAACCGCTACTGTCGCAGGTTCGAATCCTGCCTCGGGCATGGATGTGTGTGGTGTCCTTAGCTTAGTTAGGTTTAGGTAGTTCTAAGTTCTAGGGGACTGATGACCTCAGAAGTTAAGTCCCATAGTGCTCAGAGCCATTTGAACCATTTGAACCACCACAGTCGGCTTTCATATGTTGCTAAAACTCATGTATACTGATTAACCAAAACATTATGAGCATCTCGTTAGTAAAGTGTTGATCAAATTTTTACAGCAGCTTTTCAGCTTGTTAAGATTTCGGTAAATTCTTCGTAGGTGTCCAGAGATATGTGGCATCACATTTTTACCCACAGGTCATATATTTCCTGTGAATTACAGACCAGTTTGTGGGGACACAGCTGGCGTCCCATAGTGTCCCAGATGACACCTGTCGGGTTCAGATCGGACGAATTCGTTGGTTAGGAAGTCAATGAGAGTTCACCATCGTGCTACAGCACGATTCTGGCCTTGTGACAGAGACTGTTATCCTGCTGGATGATGCCATCCGCATCTGATGAAACATATGCCTGAAGCGATGGAGGTGGTTCTCAGTGTATTCGTGCAGTCAACAGCTGTCGTAGGGAGATTACTGGTAGCCCAGGGGAATGTTCCTCATAGCAAACATTTCTTCGCCTGTCAGCGCCTGCGGCGCGGTGCATTTTGAGCAGCCGTTCACCTAGACGAAAGCGTATTTCGACAAGACCATCAACCTAGT
This sequence comes from Schistocerca americana, assembly GCF_021461395.2. NCBI lineage: Eukaryota > Metazoa > Arthropoda > Insecta > Orthoptera > Acrididae > Schistocerca > Schistocerca americana. The sequence goes on along the minus strand of NC_060120.1, from coordinate 275,919,845 downwards.
GCAGGAAGAAACGTGATTCATCCGATCAGACCACACATTTTCGTTTGACCCACATCCGATCCCTATAACCGTATCCATTGCTATCGTAACTGAGTGTGTCGTTGGGTCAACATGGCAACGCATAGGGGTCTTCTCTGCGAGGCTTCTAAACGCTTCCGCCTATAGCAGCATTGCACTCTTTCACCAGATCTGTCACATCGCCGCCTACCCCACTTTACAGAGCGGGCGAGCCTCTAACCTTCACGATCTCTGATGAGTCGTAAACGTCCAACTCTTGCCCCCTATTCGTGATTTCGCCGCCCTTCAGCCACTTTCCACACATGTTAACGACAGTATCGCGGACCAGCTTCGCAGTTACCGAGATCCTCGATCTCATGTATCGAGCCACAAGAGTCTCCCCTTTGTCAAAGCCGCTTATGTCTGTGAATTTCACTCCGCTTACCTACTTTTCCTACAGCGTCACGCGCTAGCAACGTCTCCAGTCGCATTCAACCTCGCGGGCGCCAGCGGTCGTAACGTTTCGGCTCATCAGTATATCGATTCGTATTGAATGCGCGGGCTGGGTCCACAGATGTGCTTCAGTTGTACCCCGTGGCGTTTGGTGTCCTGATATCTATCTGCTCCCATTAAAATCTGTTGTAAAGGGGGCTAGAACCACATCAGATGTCCCATCTGTCCCAGACTTCAGAAGGCCGTTGGGTTCTGTACCGAAAAAGGAATATGGCAATGATGTTATGGTTGCTCGTCGAATGATTTACAGCTGTCCCGCTAAAAGCAGTTCTCACATAAGAAAGCATGCATTAATGCATGTAGCAACGGTAGCTGCACGTGATAAAGGGCGTGTTAGGGAGGTACGAAGATGCTTATTCTTAACAGATGCAAGACGAAATGCTTGGAAGATTGCTTAAGAAGTCAGAATCAAATATTCAAAATCTGTCACCCTAAAAATGTCAATGCGTAACAGTACAATACGTTTTACATGAGCTTCCTTGGAATTCCCGGGACCTGTCTGTCCTTTGTTCGTTCGCTCCTGAAATGTTCTTGTTCTGGTGGAGGCGTACGCCTCGCGGCGGCAGCTCGATTTTAGTGACGGTGGCCGCGAGAGGGCGCTATCCGCTGCACGGCAGATGCGGTGATCGATGAAGAGCAGTCGGTTGAAGCGGCTCTGACCGGACGGAAGTTGCAGCAGGAGTTTGGACGCGGCCACCAGAACAAACAGGAGACGGCCCCATCGTTTTTCGGAACAAGAGGACCATAGATGTTTGCGTCCGGTTGAAGGGGACCATCGCTCGCCCTGGTCGTTTTTCCACTACTTAGTAATCTTGCTTAACTTCCATCAGCTGGTGGAGTTCCTGTTGTGCTGTCATTCCGGACATGTATTTTGATCCTAGTTACAAACTTTGACTTACAGCTTATCAGTTTGCTTAAGTGAATTCCTGAAAGAATGAGCCTGGTTAGAGTCACCCTGTTGGCGGTTGTAATACGCTGAAGAAACTGGTACAACTGTGTAATATCGTGTAGGGGCGCCGCGAGCACGCAGAAGTGCCGCAACACGACCTGGCATGGACTCGACTAATGACTGAAGTAGTGCTGGAGGGAATTGACACCATGAATCCAGCAGGGCTGTCCATAAATTCGCAAGAATACGAGGTGTGTAGTGATCTCTTCTGGACAGCACCTTGCAAGGCATTACAGAATTACTCAATAATGTTCATGTCTGGGGACTTTGTTCTCCGCTCGATAATGTTCATATCTGGGAAGTTTGGTGGCCAGCGGAAGTGTTTAAACTCAGAAGAGTGTTCCTGGAGCCACTCAGTAGCAATTCTCGACGTGTGGAGTGACGCATTGTCCTGCTGGAATTACCAAAGTCCGTCGGAATGCACAATTGACATGAATGGATGCAGGTGATCATATAGGATGCTTCGTTACGTGTCACATGTTAGAGTCGTATCTAGATGTATCAGGAGTCCCATATAACTCTAACTACACACGTCCCACACCGTTACAGAGCCTCCACCAGCTTCAACAGTCCCTCATTGACATGTAGGGTCTAAGGATTCATGAGGTTGTCTCCATACCTGTACACGTCCATCAGCTCGATACAATTTGAAACGAGACTCGTCCCACCAGGAAATATGTTTCCAGTCATTAACAGTCCAAAGTCGGTGTTGATGGGCCCAGGCGAGGCGTAAAGCTTTGTGACATGTATTCATCGAGGGTACACAAGTGGGCCTTCGGCCCCGAAAGCCTATATCGAAACTTGATGGCCCAGCATTGAAATGTGCAGCAATTTGCTGAAGAGTTGCACTTCTGTCACGCTCTTCAGTCGTCGTTGGTCCCGTCCTTACAGGATTTTTTTCCGGCCGCAGCAATGTGTTCACTGTACACTAGTGAAATAGTCGTACAGGAAAATTCCCACTGCATCGCTACCTCGGAGATGCTGTGTCCCATCGCTCGTGCACCGACTATAACACCACGTCCAGTTCAACTTAAATCTTGATAACCTGCCATTGTAGCAGCAGTAGCGGGTCTAACAACTGCGCCAGACACTTGTTTTTTATCGGCGTTGCCGACCGCAGGGTTGTGTTCTGCCTGTTTACACATCTCTGTATTGGAACAAGCATGCCAATACCAGTTTCTTTGGCGCTTCATTGTATTTATCCAGTTAATCTGAAGGCCCACCCAGTATTCTATTCCGGATATTTTGTGCCTTCTTCGGGGTAATGGGTGTGCGTCATTAACTGCACTGTGCAAGTTGCTGCCCCCTCCGAGGTGACCTACGTTGGGCGAATGTTTGCTTTGACCTTTGCATCTACCAGCCACCTCTTGAATTGTTCTGGGTCTCCGTAACCTCTCTGGTGTTTCGGTTCGACACGGCCGCGTGGAGTTGCGGGTCTTGGTTTCTGCCCGTTGCTTTTAGAGCCCCTGGTAGCTCGGTGATTCAGTATTGTCTGCGGTTTTTCAAAGGCACTGTGTTATTTCGCACCTAACTTATATTTTTCTCCCGTATGTGTTTATTGATACTACTTCTCGGCTAGTGGAATGGAACCGACCGTTAACACACTCCTTAGTGTGTTCTAGTTTTGCCGGTGTGAGTGCCATGCCTTGTAGAAGACGATGCCTGTTTGACGGGGTGGAAGGACGCCCGCATCTCTGACAAGCGAGGGACGGTGGTTCGGGAGACAGCTCGCCCAATCAGGAGTTACGTAATGCAATTATACAGCACTGAAACCTTGCCATGAAAGTGTACACTGGGCGGGGGCTCTGAAATGTTTTTCTTTTTCTGTTTGTCTCAAATTATAGATACTTTTGCGTCGACTCTTTGTCACTGCAGGCTTGTACCCTGGGAAGAAAGGAGAGGATGTTGCTTCGTGGCCGGTATCCTCTTCTATAACACAACCGCACACATGTATTAACAGGGTTTTTTATTCATAAGAATAAGAAATTTACTTAACTTAAACTAGTTGTCGTGGTACAACCTCTTCCCTAATATTCCACGTTAGCCTCACTGCTGGTGTAGTACAAGTCGGCTATATACACTACTCTGGTCGCCAGGTGCTGACTGACTCTGAGCTAGAGGCTGAGCCAACCGCACTTGCGACTCCCACTGGACTGCAACTGATGACTCCGCTCGTTGACTCACTGGATGACTGACTCGAACTGACTGGACCCTCTGGTCATCGGCGGCGATCTAAATACTGGCCGCCGAGATGGCGCTGTCGGCACGTTTCTTGCGAGTCCGTCTTTGGCCCTTCTCGCAACCTCTTTGCTGCTTGGTGTGCTGGTGACAGCTTATGCAAGCACAGATACTTAGAGAGTTTTCTTGTTGTTTCTTAACTGAAAGAAATGGTAAGATTTTATTAAGTATGGTGGAATCATGTAGACTTTAATATGTTAAAGCAATCATACATAATTCGTAGTTTGTCTTGAAAGTATATGTTGATTGTGTCTCTTAAATGGCTGTTTTTCTTAAACAGTTCAAGCCTTTTTTTAGAAAAAGTTGTTGCTTTTAACATTTATCTGAAGAACTGGGTGAACCTTCCTCGAGTGCTTGAGGTGGCTGTGGATCATGGTACGTGTTCTTAAGTGAATTATATTTCTTAAAACACTGGGATTTTTCTAATTGAAAAAATCGTTAACACTTTAAGTACAGTGTGTAAACTAAAGGGTAAAAGATGTTTTCCCTGAATCTTGCCTACGCGTTTCATGCTCCCTTGGACTTGTTTCTAAAGGTGTTATTACGTTTTGTTTGCCATCTCAGTGAGTATGTGCTGAGTAAGGATCTGTGCGAAGTGAAAACCTTCAACATAGCTAGATAGTGCTGGATAGTTGCTTCGAAAGCAAACAGAGGTTCATCACATATTTCACCGAAGACGTAGCCATTTGCAGAAACAAAAGCTGGCAAAAGAAAATTGAGCGTAACGAGAGAATTGCGATTAAAGCTGACCCTGTGGACTGAGTTTATTTGGACGTTCTGCACCCTTCTCTCACACACATCACATTCCCCACGCTGTATGCCAGTCTGATAAATTACATACTATGCCATGTAATCAGCCCAACACAGTAATTGCTAATAAATCTACAATACATCACAGAAAACTACAGGAATTTCCTGATTATTCGATCGGCATACGAGTGATAAGGAAAATAGCGTCGTCACCAGCGCAATATCCTCTGATGTTTCATTAATTTAACTAGCACAAGGTCCAGCATCCTTTTAATACATGGTGTATTCAAGGCTCATATCATCTACATTCCCGGGAGTTTCAGAGAGACTAGGTGGGGAGGCAGTTATCAAACCATGGGTCATCTGGAAATCTGTAGGTCATTAAATTATTTTATCCATGGGCATCAATATGGAGACCTTTACAGAATAAAGTTCAATGCAAGAGCTTAGAAGAACACGGCAACATATCGTGCTATAATGATCCCTTGGCAAACAATTACTCATGAAATGTTAGGAAACACAGTAGGTAAAATAATCAAACACAGCCCGCTGCGTGGGGCTTTGACAGTCAAAATGGGAAACTGGGGTGGGGGTACCCGTTTCAATGATTTGTACACTGATTCATCCAGGATCTCAAACATTCTCATCTGTTTGGTTCCATACTCGCCAAGACCTAAAGTGTGCTGGAGTGTGCCAGGCGTGTACACCTAGGTGGACTAGTGGAGTCCACAAGGAACACATATAAGGGGGCTAAAATGTGAGATCATTAATGGACAGAAATTTCCCACAAATCCACGCAACCATTTTATTTACTCTTGAGCAAGTTCGTGTCGTATTGCAGTAGTATCTGTATTCACACCATGCAGTTGACTCAAGGTCACAAATATGTTCATTTTTCATAACTTCAGAACCTGCAAAATAAACAAGAATTACACCTGTGTAATTCTCAGTGGATTGAGACCTGTCGCTTAAGCATAGCCAAGGGATGATAACCTGGAATTGAGAAACACGTGGATGGCCGGTAGCCAACATTCAGTCTATTTGTGTGTGTGTGAAATCTTATGGGACTTAACTGCTAAGGTCATCAGTCCCTAAGCTTACACACTACTTAACCTAAATTATCCTAAGGACAAATACACACACCCATGCCCGAGGGAGGACTTGAACCTCCGCCGTGACCAGTCGCACAGTCCATGACTGTAGCGCCTAGACCGCTCGGCTAATCCCGCGCGGCAATCTATTTTTCATAAATTCAGAATCCTTGGAATAAGTAAGAGGTACACGCATGTATTCATACTCATTACACTCAGGGGATTGAGATATATTGTCTAAGCACGGCCAAGGGTTGAAAATCTTGAACTGGGAAGCATGTGGTTATGTGGTTGACTGAGGGCCAGAATACAGTTTATCTCTCATAAATTCAGAATCCGTGACATAAATAAGAATTACAAGCATGTATCAATACACACTGGACTCAAGGGATTGAGATCTATTGTTTAAGGGTAGCTATGGGCTGGCAATCTCGAACCGAGAGGCATGTGATTCACTGATGGTCAGGATTCTATCTAACATTCACAAAGTAAACTGTATTAAAACTAGGAAAAATCCAACAGATAAAAAGCAGAATGTGAATAGTAGGAACATGGGGTAAGTTGGAAGTAGAATTACCTCTTTACACCGCCATTACCACTACGAGATAGCAAGCTTAATGGTCATCTTCTCGATACAAAGGAAGACCCATGGAACTGCATTTAACGTAGGACTTTACCCCCAGAAAGATTTAGAATAAACAAGAGTCGCGAAACCTTTGCATTATCTTCCCAAATAACTGTACCAAATCTAACTCTAAACTCAAATAGTTTTTCTAACCCAATTCTTTGTCCATGATACTAGAGCAGTGATCAAGAAGCACGTCTGTAACTTAACAGGCCATGTCCAAAAAGTACGTCTGACTTCCTTGTTCAGAAGCACGTTCACCGCGCACTAGTCTGGGGGGAAAGATCTATTGCCAACTAGGCACCGGTATCTCGCGAAACGGCACCACCGCCCACCGTCACTGACCAGCGTCTCTGGTTACAGCACAGGCTATTTAAAAGTTAGGTTAACACTACGAAACTACGGCTCTACGGAAGCTTCCGAACACGCTAAAACAGATTTGAAATTATTCGTGTCTTCTCATTTACGCACATACATCCAGATAGGGTAACGGTGAAAGAGGAAACGGACTGTATAAGGGGAAAATAAACAAACACAGACTGATTGTCCATCTCTACAGGCTACGTGTAGATGTGGCAGGAAAAATACAAACAAATAGCCCCTGTCAACATCTCAAGGCAGAAACCCCTTTCAACGAGAAGAGTTTAACGCATTCGACAATAAATGTCACTTGGTAACCATACTGCCACTAAAACAGCTGTAAAAGCAGGGATGGCCTAAATACTGTGTTCAGTTTTCCGGAATGGTTTCTCCAAGGTAAATTCTAATATGTTCATCTATACATAGTCGACTATCTCTATACTCCAATATTACATTTTATTTCATTTAAAACTAGCATATCTATGTTAAATGTTTTAATTGGGACTTGATATTCTGAATACAGACAATGGGACAGGATTCACGTCCGATGTGGTCCAACAAATGTTGTATTTGGGACAGATCTGGGATCTTGCTAACTACAGGAGCACTTCAACATTACTACCGGTAAGACTGTTAGTAGAGACACCTGCCATCTGCAGGTGATAAAAATGATATTAAATAACTTCGCAAATATACAAAACTGACATCGTAACGAAATATGTTATTGCGTGAACTTTCAAACATAGGAATATTATTTCTTCTCGGAAAAATAACAGAGACTCTGTAATCAATTACTATGATCTGCGAATGTAATTGCAATCTCGCAAAAAGATTCCTTCTCTTCCCTTTTGCTTTTTAGTAGTGTAAGAAACCATTTTGTGACGAGGCACGAAAACGTGTAATTTTCATGTATTAGCCCAAATATAATCAAATATTACTTAAGAGTGTTGTCAATTTTTATATGCACCAGCTCCTATATTGATGAAATGGTAGAATTAATTTCTTTACGCAAATTTTGTAGCGGAACATTGGTTTAGAGGTCATCGCCATCGTTCTAAATGAGAACGGCCCAGAGTCGTAATAAATATCTTAATATTCTCTAATTTTGACAAGTAAAAATAAATGTAAATGTAGGAGATTTCTCTTGATTAGCGGTTCATCCTTTGCAACAATAAAAGTAATCAATATTTGCAATATTGAATCATATTTTAGTAACTGTTCAGTAAATATTTTCGATCCCCGCTTAACGAAATCGCGAGATTCTTTTTAGCGTTGCATTTTCACAATAATAAAAACAATTATCAAGAACTCAGTGCCAATAGCAAATGTAGTCATATATCTGGAAACTTGTTTGCATATTGGACCAGGTGAATAGAATCGTATGCATAAACCATACGCACTAATTTGAATAATACACTAAAATTGTGAGGGGTGGCATCTTTTAATATAAAAACACTGTGTCGGGCAAATTAACTGCGAGAAGCAGCGCAACTGAGTCGCTTACGTAAATAATTTTCCAGTTGTGAAGCAGGCACTAAGAGTATAACATTAAATAACATAACTTCAACTTTTCCTAATATATAAACTACTGGCCAGTAAAATTACTACACCAAGAAGAAATGCAGATGATAAACGGGTATTCATTGGACAAATATATTATACTATAACTGACGTGTGATTACATTTTCACGCAATTTGGGTGCATAGATCCTGAGAAATCAGTACCCAGAACACCCACCTCTGGCCGTAATAACGGCCTTGATACGCCTGGGCATTGAGTCAAACAGAGATTGGATAGCGTGTACAGGTACAGCTGCCCATGCAGCTTCAACACGATACCACAGTTCATCAAGAGTAGTGACTGGTGTATTGTGACGAGCCAGTTGCTCGGCCACCATTGACCAGACGTTTTCAATTGGTGAGAGATCTGGAGAATGTGCTGGCCAGGGAAGTAGTCGAACATTTTCTGTATCCAGAAAGGCCCGTACAGGACCTGCAACATGCGGTCGTGCATTATCCTGCCGAAATGTGGGGTTTCACAGGGATTGAATGAAGGGTAGAGCCAAGCGTCGTAACACAGCTGAAATGTAACGTCCCTGCCAAAGTGCCGTCAATGCGAACAAGAGGTGACCGAGACGTGTAACCAATGGCACCCCATACCATCACTCCGGGTGATACGCCAGTATAGCGACGTCGAATACACGCTTCCAATGTGCGTTCACCGCGATGTCACCAAACACGGATGCGACCATCATGATGCTGTTAACAGAACCTGGATTCATCCGAAAAAAAGACGTTTTGCCATTCGTGCACCCAGGTTCGTCGTTGAGTACACCATCGCAGGCGCTACTATCTGGGATGCAGCGTCATGGGTAACCGCACCCATGGTCTCCGAACTGATAGTCCATGCTGCTGCAAACGTCGTCGAACTGTCCGTGCAGATGGTTGTTGTCTTGCAAACGTCGCCATCTGTTAACTCAGGGATCGAGACGTGGCTGCACGATCCGTTACAGCCATGCGCATAAGTGCCTGTCATCTCGACTGCTAGTGATACGAGGCCGTTGGAATCCATCACGGCGTTCCGTATTATCCTCCTGAACCCACCGATTCCATATTCTGCTAACAGTCATTGGATGTCGACCAACGCGAGCAGCAATGTCGCGATACGATAAACCGCAATCGCGATAGGCTACAGTCCGACCTTTATCACAGTCGGAAACGCGATGGTACGCATTTCTCCTCCTTACACGAGGCATCACAACAACATTTCACCAGGCAACGCCGGTCAACTGCTGTTTGTGTATGACAAATCGGTTGGAAACTGTCCTCATGCCAGCACGTTGTAGGTGTCGCCACCGGCGCCAACTTTGTGTGAATGTTCTGAAAGGCTAATCATTTGCATATCACAACATCTTCTTCCTGTCGGTTAAATTTCGAGTCTGTAGCACGTCATCTTCGTGGCGTAGCAATTTTAATGGCCAGTAGTGTAATAACCAATACATAAAACACCACCATAAGGCGACCATTGTTCTATTGAAAAGCGGCATCACGATACAGTCGCATGAGAGGTAACACTTGAAGATGCATGTTGTCTGCGACACACTGCTGTGTGACAGTTCCTTCAACAACTACCAGCCGTGACGTGAAGTCATAGCCGATGGTACCCCACATCACGATGCCATGCATAACACCGCTGTGTGCTACCAAAACATTAGAAGAATGAGACCTCTCCCCAGGTCTCCTCCACACTCGCTAACGGTGGTCATCCGGGTTCATCGCTTAACACAACGAGACGCAATTCATCAGCAGTCGATGCTTCCCGGTCACGGCACCATTCCGAACGCAACCGTTTGTGTTGCGGTGTTAACAGCAGCCTACGCAAGGGACAGTAATTCCCTAGTCCGGCTGCTCTGAGTATCCAAGTAGGGGTGTAGGATGAAGCGGAATGTTGCAGGAAGTCCATTACTTATTCTCGCATGGTAGATGTACATGTGAAGCGGTTACGTTGTGCTTGGTGACGAGTATTCTTAAGCTCACTCTCCCATGCGGCCCAGCATCAGGCCACTGTCACATACAAATGCCCCACAAATCTAGGTATTGCACGATTCGACCAGCCGGCCAAATGGAGGCCCACAATGAGGCCCATTTCAAATTCTGTCAGGTGCTGATAACGCTGTCTCACACGAATATGCGGCATTCCATGTCTTTCACTGTGATGGCTCAACATCTGACGCTGTTCACGTCCTTTATACACGGATGAGCTAAAACATCATGACCACCGACTTCAAAGGGTGTTGTCCATTTCTGGAACTCAATTCAGCAATGATTCTGCGTGTCACGGACTCGACAAGTACTTGTCAGGTTTCCAGAGGTTTGTGGCACCAGATGCCTACGCACAGGTCACACACACTTCCCGCGATTTACGGGTGGGTGGTTTGTGGGCGCAGAGCTGGAGCTGGCGCCCGATAGCGTCCCATTTGGTTGGTTCTGAGCACTATGGGACTTAATATCTGAGGTCATCAGTCCCCTAGAACTTAGAACTACTTGAACCTAACTAACCTAAGGACATCACACACATCCATGCCCGAGGCAGGATTCGAACCTGCGACCGTAGCGGTCGCGCGGTTCTAGACTGTAGCGCCTTTAACCGCGTGGCCACACCGGCCGGCGTCCCATTTGGGTTTCACAAGATTCAGATAAGCCGAATTTGATGGTCAAGACATCAAAATGCTCCTAAAACAACTGCAACATGGTTCTGGCCTTGTGGCACCGACTGTTATCCTGCTGGAAGATACCATCGCTGCTGAGGATGACATCAAGCATAAGGAGCTACAGGTGGTCCTTAATAATGTTCACGTAGCCCACATCTGTCATGGTGCCTCCCATTACTACCGCAGGTCCCTTGGTAGCCCAGATGAATGTCCCCCCACAACATAGTACTGCTCCCACCGACCTGCGTCCGTGGTACGCTGCATGTTTCGAGAAACCGTTCGCCTGGATTACGGCGTATCTGGACATGACCAGGCTACACGATTCCATTGATCCGCGGTCCAATTTCGATGATTCCGTACCCACTGTAATCGTAATTGACAATGCTGTTGGGACAACATTGTAACACGTAGGGGTCCTCTGCTGCACAACACCATGTTAAACACTGTGCACATAATGGTGTTCTCCAAAACACTTGTACCTGCGCCAGCACTGTACTCTGTCGTCAGATCCCCGCCTGTCCTGCTTCAGAGAGCGGGCAAGCCACCGATCCCCGTGCTCTGCGATGAGGTATGGACGTCCATCTAGTCGCCTACTCGTGGTTTCACCATTCTTCACCCTCTTTCCACAGACGCTCACGACAGCAGGACGCAGACAGCAGACCAGCTTCGCCGTTTCCGAGATGCTCGCTCCCAGGCACTGGGACATAACAATGTGGCTTTTGTCAAAGTCGCTTAGGTCGAATGATTTACGGATTTGCGCCACTAATCGTCGCTAGAATGATTCCCCATTCGTCTCTGCTCCGCACATATACTTCTCTTAGTGCGTCAGACAGCGCCAAGAGACAGCATACAGCCGGCCAGTGTGGCCAAGCGGTTCTAGGCGCTTCAGTCTGGAACCGCGCGACCGCTGCGGTCGCAGGTTCGAATCCTGCCTCGGGCATGGATGTGTGTGTTGTCCTTAGGTTAGTTAGGTTTAAGTAGTTCTAAGTTCTAGGGGACTGATGACCTCAGATGTTGAGTCCCATAGTGCTCAGAGCCATTTGAACCATTTTTTAGACAGCATACAACCTCGCGGTGGGCAGTGGTCATAATATGTTGGCTCATCACTGATTCACGACACTAATGTAGTGCGGCGGCCGTTCTATCTGTGAACAAGTATTGCAACCCCAATCATTTACTTACACGCCGATAGTGTGTAGGTGTACGGAGTTACATTGACATCCGGGCATGTCTTCTGGGTGTTCCACTTTTTCTGTCAGGCACTGTAGTAGCCCTACATTCCAAACTCACAACCATGCAGAAGATGTACTCGTACGTGCTGTCTCCCCTTTATGAGGCCTGTAACAGCCCACAACATTTCATCAAAATTATGGGAAGCCGTACATCTAAATGTGTACTCCACATATTACCCACAGGTGAGTGGTGGAGAGTTTCTGCTGCCACTGTCTTTTCCCTCCTTTCCTGTTCCTCTGACGAATGGCGCGTAGCAACAGTGTCAATAAACCTGCGTCTGGTTGCTTTCTCTCATTTTCTGGTCGTGGCCATTCTGCCAGACGCAGGTGCGAGGAAAGATTATGTTGGTCGACTCTTCTAGGAACGAACACTTTCGAAATTTCAAGAGTAAACTTCTCCGTGATTGTCAACCCTTCTCTTGTATCGTCTGCCTCTGTAGTGTTGTCAAACCTCTCCATAACTCTCTTTTGCCGAGCAAACGAACCCGGGACGAAACGCGCCACTTTTCGTCGGATCTCCTTTATCTCTCCTCTTAATCCTACATCGTAAATCTCCCATGCTGAGGAGAAATTCAAGAATCGCTCAAACGAGTGTTTTGTAAACAACTTCTTTAGTGGATGAATTAGATTCCCTTAAGATTCTCCCAATGAAACTCAGCCTAGCATTTGCTTTTCTTGCTCTTTGCATTATGTGGTCATCCCACCTTAGGTCGCTCAGAATGTTTATTCCTAGATATTTTACATCATTTACTGTGTAATCGAACGTTCCTCTCGATATCAAGACAAATATGTGTCTAATGAAGCCCAGCTAGGACGTGGGAACATATTGTGCACATTTTAATTTACGTCGCAAAAGAATATTAGTGCTGGTGCACCTGAAAGTGGGACTGTTCTCCTGAAAGCTGGTCGTGGCTTCCTTTTATTGGAAAAGAAAATTTAATGCAACTGCATGCTAATGTTACCAATCACGTATAATCTATACAACAGTTATGGATGTCCTATCAAGAAAAACATGACATCTGCTCCAACTTCGTGTATTCCGAGCTGCGTGTCGTTTCTCGACAAGTCTATCTATGCCTACGTACTTGGATATCGATTCATTCGCCGAAACTTCGTGACACATCATGTACTAAGGGTGTATATCTGACCTTAAGCTTTCCCGATATAAAGGAGGCGAAAGGTAGCAAAAACACGCATCAGCTGAAGATGACAACAAGGTACATTGTCGAAATATCGTATACCAGATGGACACATTTCCCTGAAACAGTTAAATAGTGAAGGTGACACACGTTTTTATTTCAAATCGGTGAGATATTTTGTGTATAAATATCACTTTTGATGTTATGTTTAACTGTGTCGTGAATTATGTTAGATAATTAAGCTTTAATTCTCTAATGTTTTTGTCAGTTGTTCATGTGTCACTAAGTCAAACTGAAATCATTTAATGTTTAATATTATAGATTTACTAGTTAACATTCTTTGGCACATAGCTGATTTTAAGTTAAAGATATGTTCTGTGTAGGACCTTCCCTTTCCGAAAGCACCCTGATAGTCTTCCGGTTTTTAATCCAGAAATTTTTCAGTTCCATTCAGGAATAAATTTAAATATATTTTGTATGCTACACTGTAAGGCCTGTCACACATATGTTTATTACAATTAAAATGATTTCATTCGTAATTTCAGGTTCTGTCTTTCATGGTACGCTATGTTCCTGAAGAGAAAACGTGTAATGTAAAACAGTTGATTTTCATTCTTTTAATTTAAGTGATGGCCCTTGTATGAACTTAAAAATAAGTTGTATTCAGCCGCTTCACTTTTTATTGACCAAAAAGTTATATAGTCTAAATCCCCCCCGGTACTGTTCCGGAACTACTTGTTTCTATTGCGCCCGCAAGACGAATTCGAAGGAGAAGAAATGGCAGCACCCAGAAGGTGCACCTAGAGCTGAAGGTTTAGTGAAGCACTTCCTCCGAAGAAGGGGATTGATTAATGCCCCAATTACGCAATGGCTGAATTATTACACTGTACGGGCCCACGTCCGCCCCACGGAGAGAAATTCTAATTAATTGTGCGGCAGTAGTTATTAGCCGCAGCAAACGGCAGCGGCGTTTACTGGCCGCCTTCCAGGGCCAATTAAAAACGCTCCGGTAAATATGCATGCCGCGCACTCCATCCTGAGGACAGCGAGCGGCCGAAACGCTGTATAGAGCTGTAACTCTGCGCCCGCCATCACAACAACGCCCCATGCTCGGATACCATCTATTCCCGATACGACTTCGTCTGACCGACATATTTCTTAGAGTATATTTCCCTTCTTCGTTTTTACCTGTCCTTGCGTCTAGCCGTTGCCGACTACAGGCAGGGTAGTGGCTGGAAGGGAAGGGTGAGGGGAGAGTCCAGAAAAAGTCGCATCGCAGGTACAGCAAGTAAAACAAGGATGCAGCATCCTCTGTGGGGGGTACGTAAGTGGAGCTCAGTGTAAATATTGGCCCATAAATAACACTTTTATGCGTTATATTTTACGAGAAGCGTTTTTATAGTACCGTCCGTGCGAGCGCTATGCAGACACTACTGTGCAGGTTTCTTGTTGTAATGCTGTCAGAGGAGGGACACGTGTCACATCAAATTCCGTTCACTAACGTTCCGCCAAGAAGTAATTCTGCAGATATTACTCGAGAGGTGCACATGTTTTGCTACAGCGGATTCAAAAGTAAGGCGACGTACTGCTACATGCAAGTACGTGTAAACGGATTGTGGCAGAGGATATATAGCATTTTTTGAGTAGTATCCCCCCCCCCCTCCCCTTCTCCTCTCATTCCTTTGGCGAGGGATACACAGCAAGAAAGATTGTAAGTACTCACCAATATCAACCCAACTAACTGGTTTTAGAGTCGTGAATTACGTTCTCCATATGTTGGAGGAGGGAGCAGTGTGTTTCTTGACTGATTTTTGGAATTTTGTCATTAAGACTGTCCACAATGTACAATGTGTCTCTTGCGCCGTGTCCATTCGCAGTTTGTTGAGCGTCTTTTGGACTCACACGTTGAATGAAGTAACCCGTGAAGATTTGCGCAGTTCTTATCTGAACATTCTCTGCCTCTTTCGCTACCACAAACTGGTGAGGATCCCAGATCGATGAGCAGTACTCAAGAATAGATCGAATAAAGACCAAAATGTGTTCCCTTACGAAGCTATTTGCGGACGATCCAGACGTATGCAGCAATCGTTAGAAGCTTGCAACGAAATGCAGACGGTGACATCTTTTGATCTACACATCCTTAGGGTTCTACCAAATAAATCCTCACAGCTAGACTTGTATAACTATTGCGTCTCAAATAATTACAAACAGAAACTCCTGGACACTTGACGCCTATGACTCATTTTAGTGACTTATCACCGATAGCCCAGTAAAACAATATATGTTTCTTTGGTCCATTTAGGCCCACAACATAACATATCGTTACGTTAAGGCCCAGGTGATGATCTATCGAGCAGGTACTGATCACCTGCATGTCCCCCTGAATGTCGCCGCCTTCCCCTTTTCCAGGGCTCGAACTAATGTCCCCCCAGTACTGCCTCACTAGGGCTTGACACAGCCAGCTGTAGCCGTCCATCCTCTGGTACGGAGTTCTGGATCGCCCTACCAGCACTTGGGCGCCTTCCTTGCGACAACAGCGGACACCTCAGTCAAGTCTGCTACGGGCTCGCTTACACGAGATGACGACGGGGCACGACGCAGCATCAGCAGGTGTTTGGTACGCATTGCCGACGTTAATCATGGCAATGGGAGGTCAGACGCAAGGGGCCACGCTCCGGCGGCATACTTTCTTCACTCCCAGGAATCTATAGGTCAATGCCAGTGGCCAAGAAGACTGAATAAGTAATAACTGACTAGTAGCAAGCCTACCCAAAACCATTTGTAGTGAAATCTTGACCCCCACTCTTCATACGCCCCGTTCCCAGAGCTCAGATCACTGATGCGCTCTTGGCGAAAGACTTAACGGGTCGGGAGCAGTAGGGCCCCATTATACTACGCCGAGGTACTCCAGGTGATACCTCCCGGAGCTCCGGTCCCTGGTGCACTCTTCGCAAAAGCCTTTACCGGTCGCGAACGGTAGTGGCCCCATTATACTGCGCTGAGGCACGCCAGATGATACTACCATTTCCGTCGATTCCTCTCCATTGTGAGCAACAAACTGAGTGCGTCTCCGTAAACTTTCCCGGCGTAGTAATTGACGATATTCATATCGGATCTCCAGCCGGAACACAACGTCTTCTTGACACAATATTTCGGCGGTCCACCTGGCCGCATCTTCAGGTGAGTAAGCCGTCGCACTTTGTTGCCGGAGCTGAAATCATACCGCAGCGGCGGCCCCTTCATACACTGCCTATAGGTCCACTGCGTGGGAGCGAACTAACTACCTTCTAGCGCAAAGCACGACAGCGCACCTGTGGTGAAAACCCGTGGAAGTCGATACCAAGCACTGTTGTCACCTTTTGATGACCAAAACAAATACCGTTGTTTTTTAATGTCAAACAAAACAGGGTTCCAGTTCTTACTTAAAGGATACCCCGTACCTCTGTTTATAATACTGTCAAATAGCCAGATTTCAGTATCTTCTGTCACTACACATTCCCAACAAACCGACGCAGGGACAACCACTTGTGTCTCATCATGCAACATGAAATGTCCTTCAGCTACACAGTGTTCCGCAGCCGCAGAATTTTCTGGCTGAAATATAGGCTTGTGGCGATGTTGCTCCACGCACCGATCCTGGACCGTTTGTCCAGTATAGGCTTTCTCGCAATGGCGGGGAAATCTTGTTGACACCGGGTTTCCTCAGACCCATATCATCGTTAACTGTGCCAAACAGCGCTCTAGTATTAGCTGGCAGACGGAATGCACTTTTAATATCAAATCTTATGTCAAGATTACTTTATGTTGTGACTGGAGACCCGATATCATCAAACTGAATATTGATTATTGCGGAGTCTTCATTCCAATCACGTATGGGTTATGATATGCCGTACGCAAGTATCTTGTTTGCTAGGCAACCGTTCGCCTTTCTAAAGTCAACGAACACGCCATCAACGCGCAAAACCAGCGAGGGTGGCGCGACCTACGGATTATGGCTCGGAGGAGCCCTGACAGCAACGCCACCGTGTTGAATGATGCTTTTCGTGCAGCCACAGAACGTCGTGTTACGACTCAAAATGTGCGCAATAGGATGCATGATGCGCAACTTCACTCCCTACGTCCATGGCGAGGTCCATCTATGCAACCACGACACCATGGAGTGCGGTACACATTGGCCCAGCAACATGCCGAATGGTCCGGTCAGGATTAGCATATACCTTCAACCAGACAATCGTCGGAGATGTGTTTGGAGGAAACCCGGTCGTGTTGAACACCTTAGACACACTGTCCAGTGAGTGCAGCAAGATGGAGGTTCCCTGCTGTTTTGGGGTGGCACTATGTGGGGCTGACGTACGCCGCTGGTGGTCATGGAAGGTGCCCTAACGGCTGTACGATACGTGCATGCCATCCTCCGACCGACAGTGCAACCATATCGGCAGCATATTTCCAAGGCATTCGTCTTCATAGACGACAATTTGCGCCCCCATTCTACACATCTTATGAATGACTTCCTTCGGGATAACGACATCGCTCGACTGGAGTGGTCAGCATGTTCTCCAGACATGAACCCTACCGGACATGCCTGGGATGGATTGAAAAGGGCTCTTTATGGACGACGTGACCCACCAACCTCTCTGAGGGATCTACGCCTAATCGCCGTTGAGGAGTGGGACAATCTGGACCAACATCGCCTTTATGAACTTGCGGATAGTATGCCACGAAGAGTAGAGGTATGCATAAATGCAAGAGAAGGTGCTATTGGACATTAGACGTACCGGTGTGTACAGCAATCTGGACCATCACCTCTGAAGGTCTCCCTGTGTGGTGGTACAACATACAATGTGTGGTTTTCATGAGGAATAAAAAGGGTGGAAATGATGTTTATATTGATCTCCATTCCAGTTTTCTGTACAGGTTCCGGAACTCTCGGAACCGAGATGACGCATAACTTTCTTTGATTTGTATAGTTTTCCGTTTTCTTCAATATATCTGTCATTACGGTTATCTAAAATGAATGAAGCGTTATGTAACTGATTAATAGCCACAATACAACCGCCATCATTTTCGATATGTCTCATCGAAATCCGGTGTCGCCTATTATGATAGCTCATTATTTATTAGAGTTACATTTGAGATTTAATCTAGGCGATTACCGGTTTCCCTTATTAACTAGACCTACACACATATTCCAAAAGCCACCATGCGATCAATGGCGGAGTGTCCGCTGTACCACTATTACGCAATCCAGTTTCCACTCCATTCGAAAAGCGACTGTCGTGTTCTTTCGGACGAGCCTTGATTTTTATTATATTGTGTTCGCGGGCCTTGCAGGAGATATACATTCGTCGAAGTACGATCTTTCTGCGGTCTGTCGCAAACGAGGGATTCTGTAAATTTTCCCAATAATATTTAGCGAAAAGAATGTCGTCTTACCTCCAGGTGTCTGAATTCACGTAGTTTTTCCGTAATACATACGTGTCGTTTGAACGTACCGCTAACAGATCTAGCACACTCCTCTGAATTTCTTGGATGTTTCCCTTTAATCCTGCATGGTGGGAAGCCAGACACTCGAGCAGTATTCAAGAAAGTGTCGCGCTAGTGTTACATACGCAGCCTCCTTTATAGATGAGGTACACTTTGCTAGAATTCTCCCAATAAACTGAAACTGACCACCCGCCTTCCCTGTAGCATGCTCGTTGCATTTCATATCCACCTGCAACGCAACTCTTAGATATTGAACGGACGCGGTTGATCAAGCAGCATACATTCTTACATTACAGGGCTAACAGGTTGTAGTCGATGTATAAAACTTTCTCCTAACGTTTCCTCTCCGATTACGGGTCACATCTTCACGGGTACAGTGGTGAACTGAAACCAGAACTCGAGAGATTTCGCCACTTTACTTCTGAAGATGTTTCCTGAAGTTTCATGCATCAACCACGGCATATTGGCCCGGAAGTTTTAAGTGATGACAGTACCATCCGTGAAAATTAGATTGTAGGATTACAGGTTTGTTTTTCCTACTCATCTGCGTTAACTTACATTTTCCCGCATTCACATCAATCTACCATTCACCACACCAGACAGGCGTTGTTATGTGACATTGTCAAATCGGGAGAAACGCGATCTGTTACGTAAAAACACGAGGATAAAATATCCTAGGTCAAGATCGCTAAAACTCCTTTATTTGATAACTAGTTTCAGCTCACTGACGAGCCGTCTTCAGTTCAAAAAAATTTTTTATGTTTGATTCCGTGTATACCAGCCACCAGGCACGGAATCATAAATAATAAATTTATATTAATCTGAAGATGGCTCGTAAATAAGCTGAAAGTAGGTATCAAATAAAGGAGATTTAGTGATTTTGACCTAGGACTTTTTTTATTCTCAGATTTCAATACCTGATCGAAATTGTGCCCAGTTCACAAATCTGAAAAGATTTGTAGTTGGTCCTCGACGGCGAAAGAGCATCGCAGACAAGCATCAGTAGTACACCACGGAAATGTTAGAACGCTACGTTCTCTCTCGCTCTCTCTCTCTCTCTCTCTCTCTCTCTCTCTCTATATATATATATATATATATATATATATATATATATATATATATGGTGTTACAAAACGGTACGGCCAAACTTTCAGGAAACATTCCTCACACACAAATAAAGAAAAGATGTTATGTGGAAATGTGTCCGGAAATGCTTAATTTCCATGTTAGAGCTCATTTTAGTATCGTCAGTATGTACTGTACTTCCTCGATTCACCACTATGATTTCATACGGGATACTCTACCCGTGCTGCTAGAACATGTGCCTTTACAAGTACGACACAACATGTGGTTCATGCACGATGGAGCTCCTGCACATTTCAGTCGAAGTGTTAGTACGCTTCTCAACAACAGATTCGGTGACCGATGGATTGGTGGATTGGTAGAGGCGGACCAATTCCATGGCCTCCACGCTCTCCTTGACTTTCATTTATGGGGGCATTTGAAAGCTCTTGTCTACGCAACCCCGGTACCAAATGTAGAGACTCTTCGTGTTCTTATAGTGGACGGCTGTGATACAATACGCCATTCTCCAGGGCTGCATCAGCGCATCAGGGGATTCCATGCGACGGAGGGTGGATGCATGTATCCTCGCTAACGGAGGACATTTTGAACATTACATGTAACGAAGTGTTTGACGCCACGCTGGTACGTTCTGTTGCTGTGTGTTTCCATTCCATGATTAATGTGATTTGAAGAGAAGTAATATAATGAGCTCTAACATGGAAAGTAAGCGTTTCTGGACACATGTCCACATAACATATTTTCTTTCTTTGTGTGTGAGGAATGTTTCCTGAAAGTTTGGCCGTACCTTTTTGTAACACCCTGTAATATATATATATATATATATAGAGAGAGAGAGAGAGAGAGAGAGAGAGAGAACGTAGCGCTGTAACATTTCCGTGGTGTACTACTGATGCTTGTCTGCGATGATCTTTCGCCGTCGAGGACCAACTACAAATCTTTTCAGCTTAGTCACAGCGTAACACGTCAGCTTCTTCGTGTGTGTGTGGCGCTCTCACTATTAACGAACAATTATCATGCTGTTAAGACAGCCCCACAGGGCGACGGCGACGGAGTTGACGAGTTACGGTGCAACTGAGGACAGCCTATAACGGCTGTAACCGGTAATCCCCTGCATAAACAGTTCGAATACGTCTGTGCAGTGAGTTAGACGGCACGTAATGCTGGCAGTACTTGGGTCCCTCCGGGGCGCCATGTTGTGCAGAGCGGACTGAGTGCGAGGGCGTCTTGCGGAAGGTCCGGGAGGCGTGCGGGCAAGAAGGAGCGTGGAAGGGCGGGAGGGTGGGAGGGAGGAAGGAAGCAGCGCGCCGCGCCCTGGTCGCCATGGCGACGCCGCGGGGGGCGGGGCGGTCGATACGCGGGGGCGACGCCGAGGTGCGGGCAGGGCTGCGGCCGCCTCTGCAACAGCCGCGGCAACTACCTGCTGGCACGGGTCTCCTTACCAGGTGGCGTCTCGCCCCACACACGCCCACAACAGGCGCCTCTGCTATCGTGGCTGCATACGGTAATGGCAGTCAGCGATACGACCTGGACTCATAAGTTACACTCCGAAAATCGCTATAAAGAGCGTGGCAGGGCTTACCTTCCCATTACTCCATGAATCACTCTTATGACCATTCGAATGCAACACCAGGTCAAGTAGAAAACAACAAAATTTTATTTATTGTGGGTATACAATAAATGTGATTAAATTTGTTGGTAATTTAGGTATGTGCAAGGCCTAAAATCTGGTGCACGGAGATATCACATCACGTAGGAACAACAGCTCTACAACTATTAGGTGTCCACTCGATCTGTGATTGGATGACACACGCGTGTTCGTCGTGCTACAGGATGTTTCCGTAAGAGCGTGCAAAAATTTAACAGGACATAGAGAATGCTCCAGTGAACAATTTGAAGTAGGAAACCCAGGGTCGGAGAAGTCAGCTTAAGGAGATGATAGGTATAAAATCACATGACTGTATTTTTTATCTACATTAGTTACAGTTAACTGCAAATACCACCACTCACACAATGAACGTACCATCTGTACTCTATTGCCATTTGTACTGTATCTTACAAAATGTGCTGAAACTGACGGCCATCAACCTCAATACAACCATGACATAGGCGAGCAAGTTTCTGACGCACAGTGATAAATATCCCTGGTGTGTCTGGAAGCACATCACAGGCAGCTACAGTTCTGGCAACTAATTCATCCTCCGTATCCACTTTAGATAATCAAGTGGATTCAGGCCACGTGACCTCGCAGGCTATGGAATAGGACCTCCCATTCCTATCCAGCGAAGAGGAAATACTGTATTGGTACTGCTCCACCGTATTAGATGGTACGTCTCTGAATATCACCGAATAATGAATGGGTCTGTCGTTTATTCATAGCACGTTCTGTCATAGAACAATGTAAATACGACACAAAAGAACCATCTTATGGACAAGTAAAGTAAACAAAACGTGCATCATGACCTCCTGGTAACCAGGCCCGTTTTCATTGTTTCCTCGCACGAAATAATGAATTACATGTAAATGAACAGCACAATACATGTAAACTTGTACACATGTTAGTTGTAACTAAGCTGGAAAACAGTAATGCTAGACAAAACGGTAGACAACTATAGTTCCAAATCTCCTTAAGCTGGCTACTCCAGGTTCCCTACCTCAAATTGTTCAGTGGAGCATGCTCTGTGTCTTGTTACATCTTTTCACGCTCTTACGGAAACGCCCTTTATAAGTGGCAGGCAAATGAAAACAGGACAGCCGCAAAAAGTAAGTAAACTGTCTATTATTTCTAAAGCACGTACTGTAACTGTTAATATACTTATCCTAGCGTGAGAAAAGATGATCAGTTCCTTCGTGAAAAATATTTCTGGTTACCTACCGAACCGCAATTGCACCCAGCCGTGCATCTCTTCCTCCGAAGCAAATCGACTGCCCGAATATCTTTGTTCAGGGCTCCACAAATGTGGAACCTGGAGAGAGGTAGGGACTGGATGGAGGATGTATAAGGGCTTCGAAACGTAACTTCTGCAGCGGATTCGAGATGACCGTGGTAACATGTGGGCGGGGATTATCCTGTAACAGAATGACGCCGTCGATCAACGTTCATGTGCGTTTGGACTTGATGCCGTGCTTCAATTTTTGCAAAGCGTCCTCATACCGTTGAGTGTTAATTGTGTTCCAGAAAGGCAATAAGCAGCGGGCGATTGCAGTCAAAGGTAAACGTCATGATGCCTGTCCCTGAGATGGCGTGCCCGTTGTTTCGACTACGCTGCAGATTTCTTCTGGGAAGCCGTTACAAATCCACCACACAGTCCGGATCTCTCCCCATCCATTTTCAAATTTATGGAGTCCAGAACAGAGGCATTTGTAGTCGTCGGTTTGCTTCGGAGGACGAGGTGGACACCTGAGTGTAATCATGGTTCCGTAAGCAACCGTAAACATTTTTACGCCAAAGCATTGACAGTATTGTCTCACAGTAGTAACAGTTATGGTGGTTACTCTCGAAATAACAAACGGGTTATTTAGTTGTTGCTTTCCTTGCATAAGTCTCGTTTTATTTGATGTCCCTTCTATAACACTTCAGCGCTATACCAGACTTCATCAGTGGCAGTGCCAGGTTAGTAGTAGCGTGCCAGGCTTTCGGCGATCCATGACCAGGTTTTTTCAGTGGGTGAGAGATCTGCAGGACTTGCTCCGGGGAGTAACTGTCGGGCACCTTCCGTGTCGAGGCAGGTCAGGACAGCAATGGCGTCACGTGGTCATGCTTTACCCGTTGAAAGATATTCTCGGAGAGACTTCAAAGAGAGGGCACAATCTTAACACATCAGAAATCTAATGGCTGCTATTAAAACTACCGGCTATGCGGAACACAGGTGATCGTGCTGTGTACCCAGTCGTAGCCAGTACCATCACGACAGCAGGGATTTAGGAAGCATTGAATGGTCTCTGTTGGATTCCTTTCATGTTTAATTTCTTAAATCTGTTGTCATTTACGGCATAAATTCCTCTTCTACATTTACTGTGGCGTTTCTGACTATTTGGGAGGAGACTGAGTAGTGTAACGTGTTACTTTTACACATAAACAAGAACGATCTGTCACACTACTACACTTTAAAACACAGTTTATATGTAATTTATGTCACACAGTCTCATACGGAACCTACATCCGCTTTCTTTTATATACTGAATATGATAAGATACTGTCATCCCCCTTCCCTTCTGTGTGAGAGGATGAATGAGCAAATGTATTTCTAGTTGCATGCTTGAGGGTAGCAGACAAGCCTGTCTGCTAGAGAACAGTAGGACAAACGTCGGAACAGGTAGCTACGCTTTCTAAAAGCAAAGAGGTTTCTATCCTTAGTATGGTCCTGTCCGTCCGTTGTCATGTTGGTATAGGAAGCTGCCCCTCTGGTCACTTCCGTTTGTATTTGTGAGCCACCCCTCAGGAAGGGACCAGTCAGTCTGTCCGTGGCGAGCGTCTGAAGGGGTAAGATCTCCGGCTAAGCGCGTGTCTGCTAAGTCCGTAGGACAATGGATTTCTTAAGTTCACCCTAACTGAAAATTTAATCACCTTTATTTCAGGTTTAGCTCTAAAATATCTAATGTTATCTTAAATTGCAGCACAGTGTAATTCTCGTGTGAAGTTCAGAATATATTCCGGTAGTTGCTTTGTCACTACTTTGTGAGTAAAGTGGAACCACGTGTTGATCAGTAACTCTAAGTTCATCAATCTTAAATGCGAATGTGCGTGAGATTATAACGTCTCGTCTTGACAATATTTTTCAATATAGCAACTTTTCTTTATGTTCAACCCACGTGGGGTGTACTTTGTGAGACCACTACCACGTGCTTATATAATTGTTTGACCCATCAGGTTAATAGTAAGGCGTTAGTAACCAGTTCGAGATTTTTCTTTTGTAAATTGCTTTTCGATCTAATTTATTTTAATTATCAAAATTATTGTGGAGTTATACGCTTTGTGTAAACCAAGTTGACCACGTGAAGCATGTGGTGTAATCATCAAAGTAGCCCTCAGCTATTCTTTTTGGGAAGATTTCACAGATAGTATGAATGTAGTATACCAGTGTGTGGTAATTACATGACGGACAGGATTGTGCTACGAACGTAACTTCTTTGGGTGAAAATTGTATCGGTTGGTTGTGGTTAATTTCCTCTTGCATATGTTTCAACGTTCTTTGTGTGTTATTTTATGAATGCAGTGTTTTATGTAGCCTCCCAATCTTGGCTCCCTATTTGATGTGTTCCGTAAGATTACAAACTCACATTTTCACAGTCCTAAATAAGGCACCAGCTTAGTTATGACTCACGTTTAATATGCTGAAATTTCAATGATCAATGGTAAAATAAATTTCCAAATATAAACTGATTTATTTCTTTTTATTTAAATTCTCTTTATATATATATATATATATATATATATATATATATATATATATATATATATATATATATATCACCGGTTGTCATATGACTATTAAAAGATTATAATTAATGTTAGTCTGGTTGGTAATTCGGTATTCTAGACTGGATGCCTGGTGAAACAGTTGCTCAGTAATGCAAGGTTAACTTCACCAGACAGCTCACAGCTCTTAACCAGCTTTTATTGTCTATCAGCACCTCTTTCATAGCAAAATAAAGCAACAACGTTACACATGGCGACCCTGTTCTGTGATTCCGCTAGACTCTGGAATCTCTGAAACGTTAGATTGCGAGCTTGTTATAATCTTAATTTTTTTTCCCCTGCAGCGCTCAAACAACTTCTGCGTTGTTTCTGAGCAGACTTTCAAATGATTCACGGCGTTGTTGAGCGGCGTTGTGTTGTTTGTCTTGTTGTTTTGTTTTCTTTATTTGTGTGTTTTATATGTGTGTGTGTGTGTGTGTGTTTTTTTTCTGGCTTGTAAATTCCACTGTTTCGATCAAAGATAAACATTTGTTTTGCGTGTGAAAAAGTGCGTACTAGGTTGGGTATCTTTCGTGTGACTGTCGTAATTTTTGGGGGACACATTTATTTTGATTAGTGTGTCGCGTACCGGTTATAAATTGCACTAATGCAGACACGTAACCAAGCTAAAAGTAAGCGGTCCGACAACTTAAGCAACATGGACCAAGGGGATAATTTGATTTCGAATATTAACGCGTGGGACAGTTCCGAAAATACAATGGGAAATACTTCAGACGAAATGCAAAACAGGACGAACGGGCTCACAGCAGAGCCAGAAATTAGTTTGCCTCCAACTAACCAAATTGATTTGGCAGAACTCATGAAAGCCTTATTGCAACAAAATAAAGAAAACGCAGAGAAATCTGAAAAATCTATCCGAGAGCTAGGCGAACAAATGGCGCAGAAATCTGAAAAATCGATCCGCGAGCTAGGCGAATAAATGACGCAGAAATCAGAAAAATCTTTCCGAGAACAAAAAGAATCATCCGAAAAATCGATCCGTGAGCTAGGCGAACAAATGACGGAGAAATCAGAAAAATCGTTCCGAGAACAAAAAGAATCATCCGAAAAATCGATCCGAGAGCTAGGCGAACAAATAGACGAAAAACTAATCCAGCAGACAAATAAAGTCGACAAGTCGATGCAGAGTGTGTCCGATGATATCTCACAAAGAATAAACAATCTGGCAAGTGAAATAAAAAGTGATATTATGAAAGAATTAGGCCGTACATTTGAACAAATCGATGATCGTCTGCAAGCCTTAGAACAGGGCAAGCGGAGTCGCGATGCGGAATCGAAAGAGAGCGAAGAACAGCTACTTAGGAATCTCCAAGCGCTGAGAGAAGAATGCCGAAGGGAACTCCAGCAGGTACTCTCGAGGGTCCAGGAGGCGGAAACGCATTGTCCCGCGTCCGTTAGCAACACAGTAGCGGACAACAGTCTAGCGATTCACGTGCTGGAACAGCAAGTAGAACAACTGAAGCAGACTGGGGCGGAGGACAACAGACAAATACATGATAAGATTGCAGCATTAGCGGACATCGTAGGCACGATGAAGGTGATGGAAAGCGAGAACAATACTACACCAGTAGCGGTCGCAGAGACTGAAGAAGTGCGTTCGCTTCTTAGATTTCAGAAGGGACAGTTCGAAGTGAACAGGCGGCACAAAGCTGTAACAGGCGAATTACAAGAATGTGTGGCACATCTGGAAAGCTGCATGGGGTGTGATCCCGAAGTCGCCAATAGCACTAAAAATAACTGTACGAACAGTGCAGAGAGGGACTCCGGCCACGAGGGAGATTTTGACGACAGGGAAGAATGTATTTCGAGGGGCAGACATGAGAAAAATAGAAACATTCAAGGGCCTCGCCGGGAGGAAATGCGGGGATTTGATTTCAAACATTTCCTTACGGTGAGAAAGTTTGAGATATTTCGAAATTCGAAAAACGGAATACATCCACGAGCATGGCTCGAGCAATTTGAGTTTTGTCTTCCCCCCGACTGGGCAAGTTCACATGGGATAGAATATATGTGTGGCTATTTGGAAGGCGAACCGGCGATTCGCATGAGGTCGGCAGCGCGTCACTGCAACTCCACTCGGGGGTTTCGACAAGCCTTTCTGTCCGCCTATTGGTCGGATGTGGCACAAGATAGGGTCAAACATGGCATAATTATGCTGCCAAATTTGAACCAGTCTGGTTTCGGCAGCCCAGCACGCCTATTCGACCACATGCTGCAGGCAAATCAATTTTTATACGACCCATACGGGCCTGCGGAACTAATTAGGATATGCATCACCAAATTGCCGATGCACTTGCGCCACGTCATTCTTGCGCGACGATGCAAAGAGGACGTGGAAACGTTTAAGACACTTCTCCAAGAGTTGGAATACAAAACAGCAGAATGCCCGCCTAATCGGGCACAAAGTTATTACGGGGCACAGCAGCGCGATCGCAGTCCTGGCCGTAGCACTAATCAACGGCGTGACTGGTCGTCGCGACGCGAACGGAACAATAATCGGGACCGGCCGTATAGAAACTGGGGTAACTGTCGCGAACACAGGTGGAACAACGGAAATGATCGAGGACGTGGACAAGATCGCGAACGCTACAGGTACGGCAACCAGAATCGATACGACGATGAATACGGTGGGAATAGGACTGTAGGCGGAGCACCTCATGATGTTGAAATTCGGCCGGCTAACCCTAGACATAATCCAGCAAATGGAAATGAACAAAACCGGCAATGACAAACGATCAGCGCAGAAGGCGCCCAATCGGAACAAGTGAGTGACATGGCAAATGAGTAGAAAGGACAGTGAGAAGTAGAGAGGACGGTGAGGAGAAAGACTTGATTAGTTTAAATTTGTGACGTATGCATTTTGAATAATATGTTGGTAAAAATAATGATAAAGATGTTTCTATGTGATTGATTGAAGTGATGTTTTTAAATTTTTTTTCTTTCCTTGTGCAATTAGGATTTAGGTTGTTTCAAAGGTGAAGATAAAAGGTTCCTTTGCGAACAAGTGAAATGCCGTTTTTTTTTTTTTTTTTTTTTTGTAAATTGAAACGAGTCGCTCCTGAGGGAAGCAAGATCTGTGTTGAATTAATCCAAAACTCAGGGGAATATCCGATCTGTGGTTATTATGGGTCTGGCAAACCCAGGTCCCCAGCTGTTAGTAGCCTTGTTTCCGATTTTCTGCTTTCAGTGCTACTATCTATCTATTACTATTCTGTAACTGTCAGTATAAATGAGGATCTCTTACTATAGTATGCGTGCTGTATGAATATTTTAAGATAGGAGAACTCTGAGAAAGGAATGAGTAAGTTTGGAATCTTGAAAACAGGATGCGGTAATACGATTGTTTAACCAATGGCTTCCCAATATGCGATGATATGTTAATATTGATGATATATGTCTTTTTTGTTCTTTATAGCTGAGTATGTATAGTGCTGTCTGTGGATTTCGTCAGTATATTGCTTCCCTTCAAGGTGAAAGAAGAATTGTGGTTTGTGTAATTTATGTGGCCCTGAAATATTATTGTGGTAGTCAAATACGAGCAGTTTTTCAGCAAATGGAGAATGGAACAGAAATATGAATCCTTTCTGTAGTCTTGATTGATGTTGAGTCAGAGCCTGAAAAATTATTCTGCGTTAATACTTGTCCTAGAAAAGACACGTTTATGTGTTTTGCTGATGCTGTGAGCATTACAGCTTACTGTTTTCGCTGGTGCGGGATGCACTGCAGCCTATATGATTTGTACTGAGGAAATTTCCCTCTTGAAGGTAGAGGAAGATTAAGTAATTTTGATTATGGGACCGATGGAAAGCTTGGTTTAAGGTAATAAGGATGAAGCAAAACATTTGTCATTTAAACTACAGGAGGATTCGGATCTTTTGTGTCTGTTGTGAGCTCAATATGTTAAGATAAAACTGTTTTACAGAATAGAGGAGACCACAATTTTGCCATTCATGACAAATGAATCCAGAATAACCACCACAGGCGAAATAACTGATTTGGAAGCGAAAGGTAACTTAAAGAAGGAACGAAATCGCAGCAAAATGGGTAAGAAAATGTAGTATAACCTGTATGATGCAGATATTTTTACCGTTCTCAGAGTCATCTGTGTGATTAATTCTTGTGATAACGTAATTTTAGATGAAATTTTCTTACTGTTTTATGTGTGAATATATGAGTATGATAAATGTATAATTGCGAGTCTCTTATCAGGTGTGTCAACTGGTATAAATGTTGTGGTGTGTAAATAACCATTGTTCTTTTTACTGTGTATGTTTAAGGAAAGTTCTCCATATTTATTATGTGACAAGACACATGCGGCGAGCGTCAGGAAGAGGACGAATTAGAACAATGTTGTAGTGGTGTAAACACTTTGTTGAAGTAGCATTGAAGTAGCTTGTTGGATTAACTAGTAGTGGATAGAAGTAGAATTTTGAGTAATGCATGTTTATGGGTAGTTAGTTTGTAGAATAGACAACAGGTGTGCATGTGTGTGTGTAAATAACATGTGAACCCTATGCTGTCCTGACCTATACTTGCACAAGGCATAATCCTATTCATTTTAATGAATTAATAAGTAGCATTTGATTTATTAATAAAGTTATTTTTTTACATAGCCAAGTTTAAGTTAAGCCAGTCATTTATTTAACCAGTACTTTCATTTTGCGCGTCTTTCAAAATTTAGTATTTCAGAATAAGTAACTGAAATCTTAGTGCTTCCTGATTCATTTATTTTCTCTCGAACTGTTGTGATGTGGAAAATCATGACAACCTTCTATTGCCACGCCAGTGGTTATTTGCTTAAATTTCTTTGCAATTACCTTTCTCAAGATTCTGGAAATGCATTGCCCTAGTGGGCTGGCAACCGTTTAATTAACCCTTCTTTTTAGCCAATCAGCGTTTTATTTGTGTTATCAGTGATTGTTGTAGTAAATATTACGTGGTTTCCTTTTTTCCCCCTGTGCGGTTCGTGAGCTATTGCACTACATTCCACCCATTTCAAAATTATCATCAGTAATTAGCTTAAGTTCAGAATAGATTCTTCTTTCAGAAGAGTCTGTTGTACACATTCCTCCCACTAACCGGTGTTATTTTCCTTCGGTAAACGGAAATGCTGTGTGGCTAGGACCTCCCGTCGGGTAGGTGCAAGTCTTTCGAGTTGACGCCACTTCGGCGACTTCGGTGTCGATGGGGACGAAATGATGATAAGGACAACACAACACCCAGTCTCTGAGCGGAGAAAATCTCCTACCCAGCCGGGAATCGAACCCGGGCCGGTAGGTTGACATTCCGTCGCACTGACCACTCACTACCAGGGGCGGAAATTTTCCTTTGGTAACGATGGCCTTACTCTGTAAAATTTCATTAGGCATATGCAATCACGGTAAGCTATATCGCAATCCAGTAGGCCGATTGGGAAGGGAGAGGTTACAATATGGCCATTATTATTCTCTATAAACGTAACTGATGTGATGGACAGGGTGAGCAGCAATCTGCTGCTGCTGCTTGCTGATGATGATGTGGTGTATGGGAAGTTGTCGTCGTTGAGTGGCTTTAGGACGATACAAAATGACCGAGACAAAATTTCTAGTTGATGTGATGAATGGCAGCTACCTTTAAATGTAGACAATGCAAGTGAATGCAGCTGAGTAGGAAAAGGAATCCAGTAATGTTCGAATACAGCATTGGTAGTGCTCTGCTTGACACAGTCACGTCGAACGTAGATGTAGATGTAGATGAAGGCGTAACGCTGCAAAGCAATATAAAATGGAACGAGCATGTAATAATGGTAGTGCAGGAGGCCAAAGGTCGACTTTGGCTTATTGAGAGACTTTTAGGAAAGTGTGGTTCATGTGTAAAGGAGACTGCGTGTAAAACACTAGTGCGACCCATTCTTGAGCACTGCTCGAGTGTTTGGGTCCCTCACCAATCTGATTAAAGAAAAACATCGAAGCAGTTGAGAGGTGGGCTGCTAGATTCGTTACCGGCTGGGCTGATGAACAGTAGACTATTATGGAGATGTTTCGTAAACTGAAATGGGAATTCCTGAAAGGGAGACCACATTTTTTCTCGAAACACTGCTGACAAAATTTGGAGAAGCGGCATTTGAAGCTGACTGAAAAGGACGGCACGGGGGGAATCTGCAGCTGTTATTCATATTGTGTAAATTGAAGGTGGAGGGGGGAGGGAGAGGGAAGGGAAAGAACTACAGATACTAGCTGCATCCTGAATTTGAGCGGAATCAGCGGCCACGAGTGAAAATGTGTGATGGATCGCGATTCGAAGTCGGGATCTCATGTTTACTAGGGAGGTACGTGAACCACTGCGCCACTCGGGACACAGTGTTTATAGCAACTGCGCCGACTATCTCGGCAAGCATTACGCTCGTCACACAGTCCCACATAGCGCCATCTATCCGCAGCCCCCGGCCATGTCCTCGATGCTCGTTGCTTTGAGACTCCCTCGGGAATCCTGCGTACGCGCTCGAGGTGGTGGATTCATTGTCCATCGAGGTGAATCAGTTATATGACTACCTGGACTCTGTTCTTTCGGGCATGTCGGCTGGGGAGCGTGCCGAGGTAGTTTATTTGCGGTAAAAAGTGTGTCCGGATTGGGGAACGGTTAATGCAAGTGTCTAGTAAGCAGGAGTTCTGGGTTCAAATCCCAGTCCGTCGTACATTTTCACTCGTCGCCGATGATTCCGCATAAAGTCCTGGAGTAGCTGACATCGACAATGATTTCCCCTTTCCTTTCTCCCTCTCCATCAAGGCTAAGGTATATAGGGGTTGTATGGAGGCTACAGTCAGTCAACAGGCTGTGTTTGTAAGTAGAACAGGAAGGCGAATGAGTAGTATTGGTACAAGGTACGCTCCGCCATCCACATAAGGTGGCTTGCGGCGCATGTATGTAGGTACAGGTGTTGATGGTGAGCCTGTAGATAGTGACGACTGTAATGTGGCAGTAATCGTTCCAGCAACTTCGCGTCACCCTCATTTTTAATATGTCTGTGATTTCAATATTAATTTCAATGAAATATATGAAAAAATTTTAACAGTAATAATTTACTTATATAAGTGTACATTACTTCGCTCTGACGCAACTTCTAAGAAACTACAGTTCAGGAAAATATACAATTTGAAACCAATCGTGTATGATAGAAAATTTAGAATTTGAGAACCATTATCCCCAAAATAATAGAAACTGCGTGTATCATCCACTTAATAATTATAACAGCAACAAATAGTCGCAACTACACGATTTACACCATATAACATCGAGGTGTGCACTGACCATTATTAGTAACTAGACTTTTCCCCACGGCTTTGCCCATGTATGTTTTCAACATATGTATCGCACAGAAGCACTCATTTCGTTCTCTTGCCCCTGCCTGTCGCCACCTCTTCCTCCCCCTATCTCTCTGTCCACCTCATCATCCCTCCTCTATTTGACTTCCCCCTGTCGTGCTTGGCAGCCTAATTGACGGTGGTTGGAAAACTGATGCCCCTAGGCTTGTAGGCTGCCCTACAAAGCAGGTTGATGAGACAGGACGGTACTATTCCCACACACCACAACTGTCATGCAAGGCATCCTATACAGCAGCGGCTCAAAAAATACATTTTTGCCTGTATCTCCCCTACTGTTTGGATCTAGAAGGTTATAAACCCCACAGCACTCATACTAGCATACTCGTGGAGTATGCTGTTCATATACCAAATTTGTTTGGGAGGGGGTTTCAGACATACATACATAAATAAATATATACACTAAAGACCCAAAGAAACTGGTACACCTGTCTAATATCGTGCAGAGTCCCCGCGAGCACACAGAACTGCCGCAAGATGACATGGCATAGACTCAACTAATGTCAGAAGCAGTGCTGGAAGGAATTGACACCATGAATACTGCAGGGCTGACCATAAATTCGTAAGAGTAAGAGGGGGTGGAGATCTCTTCTGAACATCACGTTGCAACGCATACCAGATATGCTCAATAAAGTTTATTTCTGGGGAGTTTTGTGGCCAGCGGAAGTGTTTAAACTCAGAGCGTTCCTGGAGCCACTCTAGCAATTCTGGACGTATACGGTGTCGCATTGTCCGGCTGGAATGGATCAAGTCCGTCGGAATGCACAATGGACATGAAGAGATGCAGGTGATCAGACTGGATGCTTACGTACGTGTCACCTGCCAGAGTCGTATTTAGACGTATCATGGGTCCCATATCACTCCAACTGAGCAGGCTCCATACCATTACAGAGCCTCCACCAGCTTGAACAGTCCTCTGCTGACACGGAGGCACCATGGATTCATGAGGTTGCCTCCATACCCGTACCCGTCCATCAGCTCGATACAATTTTAAACGAAACTCGTCCGACCCGGCAACATATTTCCAGGAATCAACAGTCCAACGTCGGTGTTGGTGAGCGTAAAGGCGTAAAGCTTTGTGTCATGCAGTCATCAAGGGTCAACGAGTGGGCCTTCGGCTCCGAAAGCCCATCTCGATGATGATTCGTTGAATGGTTCGCATACTGACACTAGTTGATGTCCCAGCATTGAAATCCGCAGCAATTTGCGAAAGGGTTGCACTACTCGTCACGTTGGACGACTCTCTTCAGTCGTCGTTGAGCCCGTTCTTGCAGGATCTTTTTCCGGCCGCACCGATGTCGGAGATTTGATGTCTTACCGGATTCCTGATATTCCCTGTACACTCGCGAAACAGTCATATGGGAAAACCCCCTCTTCATCGCTACCTCCGAGATGATGTGTCTCATCGTTCGTGCGCCGACTATAACATCACGGTGAAACTCACTTAAATCTTGATAATCTGCCATTGTAGCAACAGTAACCGATCTAACAACTGCCCCAGACACTTTTTGTCTTATATAGGCGTTGCCGACCGCAGCGCCGTATTCCGCCTGTTTACATAAATCTGCATTTGAATACACATGCCTATACCAGTTTCTTTGGCGCTTCAGTGTACATAGTCTGCTTTATACAGGGTCATTCTTACTAACGCTTAAAAGCCTCCAA
Organism: Schistocerca americana; assembly: GCF_021461395.2. Taxonomy (NCBI): domain Eukaryota; kingdom Metazoa; phylum Arthropoda; class Insecta; order Orthoptera; family Acrididae; genus Schistocerca; species Schistocerca americana. Next base: position 275,885,671 of record NC_060120.1, on the reverse strand, counting down.
AGCCACGAAGATGACGCTGAGACAAGTAATTTGATATAAGATATATGGCGTCACAAATGTCGAGAAATACCACAAATGAAAATGTGACGTCACCAGGCGACAAATCTCGACCCATGTGCAGAGGTGGAGGCTATCGGTCTGTCGCACTTAATCACCCCCACCTAAGTCATGTAATCACGTCGGTATGGTTCTGGGTCCACGTGCGCGACTTCAGTGTATGGAGTTCAGGTTTTGGCTCTTGCGTCTGGCAGGCAGTAATTTTTCACTGCGTTGGACAGTTAAGTATTTGCACCGAAGTAAAATTCATTATTTTATTTGCCAGTTACACAACCTCCGCTGGTTTACTGCAAAGTTCAGTACATCAAAAACCTACTGTACTGCATAACAGGCAAATAAATAAGCTTCCAAATTGCGTCGTTACCAATAAATGACCACTGTCTTCTTGACTGTTAACAAAAAAGAGAAGGGCCAAAGGAAAGAAACGAAAATAAGAACAGCTTTCACTTGGTCACAGCGAGGACAATAATTTCTAACGTCTATGTTTACAACAGGACACATTTACAAAAGGTGTTCGAAATTTACTATGTACATCTCTTCCTTCCCCTCCTGCCTCTCCCCTCCATACCCCTCTGTGTGTTCATCTGTTCCACCTCCTCTCTAACTCATTCTCTTTCACACTCTCGCTGTAAATCTGCTCCTCCCTCCTCTGTACATCACCTTCTCCCCACTCTATCCATCATGTCTTCCGCCATCTCTGTCCATCTCCTCCACCCCTCTCTCCAGCCACCTCCTGCCCCTCTCTCTGTTCACATCGTCTTCCCCCTCTTTCTGTTCATGTACACCTCGTATCCCCTCTCTCTCTATCTCCCCCTCTCCCCCTCTCCCCTCTCTGCCTCTCTGTTCCTCCTCCTCCTCTCTATCCTTGTCGATCTCCTCCTCCTGTCTCTGTCCATCTCCTATCCCTCTCCCAGGCCCCCCTCCTCCTGCTGTCCCTATCCTTCACCTCCTCACCCCCTCTTTCTGTCCATCTCTTCCTCGCCATCTGCCTGTCCCCCCCGCCACATTCGGGAGGACGACGGTTCAATCCCGCGTCCGGCCATCCTGATTTCGGTTTTCCGTGATTTCCCTAAATCACTCCAGGCAAATGCTGGGATGGTTCCTCTGAAATGGCACGGCCGACTTCCTTCCCCATCCTTCCCTAATCCGATGAGACCGATGACCATGCTGTCTGGTCTCCTTCCCCAAACCAACCAAACAACCAACCCCCGCCACTCTCCCTCCTTACCTATCCGTTGCTGACCCCTCTCCCTGTCTATCTTCTCCTCTATACATCTCAACCTTCCACCACATGTCAATTAACACATGTACCTCTTCAAAACAGATCAGTAACACAGGCCGATACTACTCCCACAATGTGCCTGTTGTGCAGGGAAACCTCTATGTTACAGGCTTGAAAACTTTTTTTGCCTCCAATTTTTAGGTTGCACTTGAAAAAAGGAGGCCAATACTAGTCCAACACGACGCACCTGTCGTACAGGGCAGCCTACATGTTTGGGGCACAAAAACTCTTTCTTAAATCTGACATGTGGGCTACCACATAAAGCAGGTTGATAAGGTAGGACGACAATACACCGAATTCTCGCTAATACAGCCATCAGTAGTCTGGCCTCTCAGTAATCCGGCACACTTCCAGCTTCTTGTTGTTCAACCTGAAATGATGCCTGCAGTAATGAAATTTCATCTGCAACAATGTTGTTAGTTAATTACAATGGTCAACATTTCTGTACACTTTGAAATTGTGCCTTTCCTTATGGATCATTATTATGGCTTCTGAAGGGAAACGCGTTATGCTATGCCTCAAGCGGAAACTCGAAATTAGATGTAAACTGAACTGAGGTTCTTCGCACAAAACCATTGTTGCTGGTAACAGTGTTGGACGAGCAACTATTTATGACCAAACTTTAGCAGAGAAGAGGTAATCATAAGCTTACAGGAAAGTTACGATGAAACACATGAAGAAGAGGACATAGGAGGAGAGAACATGAGGATATCTCAAATGGCTGGCGCTGAAGTTGGAGACATCTCCGTGGAGTACATTTTTCAAAAATCAGAAACATGGCAGGACCTATGAAATGCATGTAAATCTGTTATGTGATAAATCATACTACCGTCGCGTATCATAATGGTAACTTTGGGACATGTTTCATACTGAATGTCGAGTGATACTAATATGCATGTACACAATCAAGGGCTAAGTTTTCTGTAAAAATGAATGTGTTTTTTGATTTGATGTACAATCCTTATGTGTTTATACTAAATGTTAGACACTCTCAACGATCCAGCACTTCCGCTAATCCGGCACCCATATGTGCGAGGAATTGCCGGTTTAACAAGAGGCTAGTGTATACCCACACAACGCACCAGTCATGCAACACTGCACACAAAGCAGGGGCTGAAAAAAACATATTTTCTCTCGTATCTCCTGGAGCTAGAAGGCTATAATCTCCTTAGTACTTATGTAGCATATATGCTACATCCAATTTTTTTTTCTATGTCGGTTAATAATCTATATTCGCTGTGCCTGATGGTGGCATGTACTTTACACGTGTGTTCTGTCCATCAGTTGTTGTCATTTCTGTGTGGTCCCAGTAAGTGGCAGCATCAGCTTGAAGAAAGCTCTTTGGCGCATTGTCAGCATGTCTTCGAAAAATGAAGGAAATTTCTGTTTGCATTTAGTAACTTTGGACTAGGATGTGTATAAAATTTTCTTAATATGGAACAGGTGATTATTTCAACATTATATTGACTTGTTTTTCTATATAGCAGTGAGTCAACATTCGGCAGTGACATATATTATCACTGTTCAGTGACATTACTTCCATAATTTTAAGTGTTTAATTTTGAATGCTCTGATGGCTATAAGAAAGATTTATCGCACAATTTACTGAAAGACCCACGTACTTTTGGACTCATGAACTGTGTCCGAGTTGTTATTGGCGGTCAGTTTATGAATGGCTACCTTTTCCTCTGCAGCCTGTTAGGCTACAAGTTCATTCACGTCGGCTAGTCTCTCGACAGCAGGGAATGAAAGATGTTAAGAAGAAATAAGTCCCCCGGCGTTAAACATAGCTGGTAATTTCTAAAATTCCTTGCCGTTTTCCAGACTCGTAGCCTTCAGCCTAATTTATCATCCGAAAGTTGTCCGATAAATTTGAAACTTGATATACGTAACAATATAAACACTTATATTGAAATTTTCTTTGGTGGAGTGGGCTCGCAACTGATATGAACCCCCCCCCCCCCCCCCCCCCCCGCCCCTCGTCGGATCCCCGCCTTTTCATTAACTATCAGATTTACCCATCTAATCTTCGGCATTCTTCTGCAGCACCATATTTCGGAGCTTCCTAGTCTCTTCTTGTCTGAACTGCTTATCATCCGCGTTTCATTCCCATACAAGGCTATGCCAGAGACAAATGCCATCAGAATAGATTTCCTAACGCTTTATTTCATATTTGTTGTCAACAAATTACTGTTTCTCAGAAACGTTTTCCTTGCTGTTGCCACTCTACATTTTATAGTATCCTCTCTACTTCGGCAATCGACAGTTATTTTGCAGCCTAAACAGCGTTTAGTGTCGCGTCCGTAATCTTATTACCTCAGCGCCACCTGCTTTAATTGTACTACATTCAGTTACCCTTGTTCTGCTTTTGACGACCTTCAGTGAAACGTATGGTTGAAATATTCTGCGATGACTATCATTAAATCCATTAAAATATCAATTATTTCTATTCTAATCAAGAGTTTGATAGTTTGGCAGGATATTAATACCGATTATCTACATAAATTATCTCCATGGTCTACCTGAGCGTGCTTAATGACATTCTTACCTATATTAAATCATGAAGCTACTAACCACAGGAATACGAGCACTTACGTTCGTAACCTGGAGTCTACAGAGATAACATATAGGGAGGCAGGGGTATATTTAATGAGGATTAGATCGTATATAAGTCGCCGGCAGCGGAAGCGATATCCACTTAGTTACAGCGTCACCGAAACCTTAATTTAACCTCCCGTTAATTAGTGTATAACTTTGTTCCTGAAAAACAAGTTGTAGTGTGGTCGCCGGCAGCAGGGGAGAGCGATATATCACAACAATTAATCCGTGCGTTGCTCGCTTTTATTATTCCTTCACGTTGTGGTTTGTAAGGCTGTTCCATTATCTCAGATTACCGTTCTGGAGTACAGCCAGAGAGTCCCAATTCGAATGCCTGTGAATGCCGTCACACAGCTTTTTGTTCGTATTCCTCTAGCAGATTGTTTGAGAGCATTCCTCTTTCCTCGACTGCAGGAGGAAAGGAATGTGAACTTTACAACCCGGTGCTATTAAGGCTAGATGGAAAGACGTTACTGGAAACGGGGATAGCTATAAATTTGGTTTCGCAATGCCTCAAACAACAAAACGAAACGTGATCAAGGGATTTCTCCCAATCTGTAACGAAAATTTTGTGGCGACCAAAATTTCTGGCAAGCTAAACACGCATTCTGATTTACTTTTCCAGATATTATACATTCAATTTATACCACTCACCCTTGCCCAGTTTTGAAGGAAGGCATTATTCTAAATACACACACACAATGTGAAAGTAATCTGTCATTGATATTTGTGTACATATTTACGTGTCTACTGAAAAAATAATATATCCGCAAAAGGGATGAAAGACGATTTCTATATCCATACTCTGCCAACCACTGTTAAGTGCATGGTAAAGGGTACGTGCCATTGTACCAGTAAAATGAAAATGCCGTGTGGCTAGGGTCTCCCGTCGGGTAGACCGTTCGCCTGGTGCAAGTCTTTCGAGTTGACACCACTTCGGCGACTTATGTGTCGATGGGGATGAAATAATGATAAGGACAACACAACACCCAGTCCCTGAGCAGAGAAAATCTCCGACCCAGCCGGTAAGCGAACCCGGGCCGTTAGGTATGACATTCTATCGCGCTGACCACTCAGCTACCAAGGGCGGACCTTATACCAGTTGTTAAGGTTTTCTTCCGTTCCGTTTACGTACGGAGTACGGGAAGATTGATTGTTTAACCGCCTCCGTGGGTGCTGAAGTTAATCTAATCCTGTCCTCACGATCTCTATGGGAATTATACATATGGGTTTCTAGTATATTCCTAGAGTCATATTCTAAAGCTGGTTATTAAAACTTTGTAAGAAGACTTTCTGGGCATAGTTTACGTCTGTCCTCAAGAATCTAACAGCATCCCTGTGATCTCTTCCATGGGTCAAACAAACCTGTGACAGTTCGTGTTGCTCTTCTCTGTATACATTCAATCCTATTAGATCTAGTTCGTGCGTGTCCCTCACACTTGAGCAATATTCTAGAACCGGTCGCACGAGTAAACAGTAAGCAATATCCTTTGCAGATTAACTGCAATTCCCCAGTATTCTCCAATAAATACGTATCTACATCGTGGGACTGAGCCTACGTGATCATTAAATTTCATACCCCCACAAAGTGTTCACCCTGGTATTCGTATGAGTTGACCGATTCTCACTGATATTACGGTCTAAGGATACTACATGTTTTTGTTTCGTACAGGGCAAAATTTTACATTTCCTGACATTTAAAGGAAATTTCCAATCTTTATAGCACTCTGAAATCTTATCAAGGTCTGAATAGTTATGCACCTTCTTTCAGATGGTAGTTCGTTACAGATAACTGCATCATGCGTGAATAGTTGTGTGCATGGTCAGCAAGGCCCCCAACATACTTCCCTGGCTCACACCCAAAGTTGCATCTACATTTGTCGATGACTCTCCGTTCATAATACCTGTGTCCCCCCTACCAGAAAATAGTCAATCCAGTCGGAAATTTCGCGGTATGCTCCATACGATCGTACTTTTGATAATAAGCGAAGATGTGGTACTGAGTCAAACGCTTTTCGAAAATCGGCAAATACTAGTTACCCTTGATCCTAGGCTTTCAGTAGGTCATATGAGAAAAGTTCGAGTTGGGTTGTACATGATCTATCTTTCGATATCCGTGCTGGTTGGCATCGAGGTCATTCTGTTCGAGATGTCTCATTATGATTGAGCTCAGAGAGTGTTCTAAAATTCTACTACAAATGGATGCCAAGGATATTGGACAGTAGTTTTGTGGATCATTTCTGCTACCTTTCTTGTATAAGGGTGTGATTTGTGCTTTTCCCAACTACTGGATACCTTTTTTTGCTCGAGGGAACTACGGTAGATTACAATTAGAAGAGGGGATAACTCAACCACAAATTTATTACAGAATCTGATAGGGATTCCGTTGGGTCCTGGAGCTTTATTCAGTTTTAACGATTTCAGCTGTTTCTCAAAACCACTGACACTAATACGTATTTCACTGATCTTTACGGTGGTCTGAAGATTAAATTGGGAGTTTTCTTTGTAAAGGAACATTTGAAAATTAAGTTTGGCATTTCTGATTGTGCTTTGGTATCCTCATTTTCAGTTCCTGTCACATCCACGAGTGACTGGATGCTGCCACTAACAACCTTTACATACGACCACAATTTCTTTGGCTTCTGTGATAGACCAGTTGACAGTATTCATCTACGGTTGGCACTGAAGGCTTCACGCATTGTTCTCTCGACTTCCAAACGCTCAAAAAGGGAGTGCGGGGTGGGGGCACTATCAAGTTTTTTCCCCAGTTCGGAAATATCGCAGATCCGTGAATGTCTCGCTATCAAGTATTTTCTCCGAGACGCGTCCAGCGTAACGGAGACCCTTGTTGCCCCAGCAGTAGCGGCTGGGAGTGAGTTGTATAGCAGGCTTGTCTTGTCTGGACCTGGACTGGAGGATTATGCACGTGGCGGGAGGCGGTACGGAGGCCGGCAGGTAGAGAGGTGCGGGAGGGGGAGGGGGGTGGCCTGGTTATTACTGCTTTGTGGGCCCCGCCCCGCGCACGGCTCTGACATTCGATTAGGCGGCCTATCGGCGCAGTAATAGCGTTTGCGCCCGTGCCCAGCCTGCGCCGCGCGTCGCTCCTGAGGACGAGGCAGCGCGGCCGAGACGGCGCGACCGCACGCCGCTCGTTACAAGCAGGGCGGCAAGTGTCGGGGGAGTCCAGACAACTAAAAGGTGGGAGCAGCAAAGAGGCAACCAAGTGAAGCACGTCTACGTCCACAGCGGTTGTACAAAAGTACTGAAACAACGCGAGAAACGCATGCTTGATATAAATGCAAATACCAACCAAGCCGACATCTGTGCAATGTCCTCAATACTTTGCGAGTGTCAGTCGTGGACAGAACAGTGGTCTCTGTAGTTATGAGTGCATTTTGTAGCATCTGAGTCAATTCCAACGTGAACAAACTGTTAGTGCTTGTCTGTTGGGTGCTTCTGTAGCAGAGGTAGCCGAAATGTGTAATGCCTCAAGAGACATCATACCGAATACTTATACCGTATACAGGGAAACGGAAAAACATTATCCGCTGAGTCACAACGTGGCTGGTTGGTTGATGTGGGGGAGGGGCCAAAACAGTGAGGTAATAGGTCCCATCGGATTAGGGAAGGATGGGGAAGAAAGTCGACCGTGCCCTTTCAAAGGAGAGCGAGCTGTAATTCCAGAACCACTCATCAGTGATACAAATGCCCGTAACAAGACTACGTAGTGCCGAAGCCATAAAACCTGGAGTAAGGAGCGATGGAAGAAATTCATTTGGTCGGATCAGTCTTGTTTAATTCTGTAGCCAATTTCTGGTCGAATTTATATCCCAAAAGTGAAACATGTCCACGATTTGGTCATTATTTTGGCAGCGATATTGCATGGGTCCCATGATTACAGAGCAAGGTCACATTACTGTCGATGATGAAGTGGCCATTTTGGTTGATCAGGCCAATGGTGGCACTGTGTGCCAAGATGACATGGCCACTCCTCACACAGCTCATATTGTCAAGGACTACTTCCGTGTGCATAATTTTAGCGTCTCCCCCGGCAACGTGTCACCAGATCTCAATATTATTGAGCCTTTGTGGTCTAGTTTAGAGAGAAGGTGCAGTGATAACTATCCATCTTCATCATCGTTACCTGACCTTGCCACTATATTGCGGGAAGAATGGTATAAGATGGTTCAAATGGCTCTAAGCACTATGGACTTAAAAGCTGAGGTCACCAGTCCCCTAAACTTAGAACCACTTAAACCTAACGACATCACACACATCTATGCCCAAGGCAGGATTCGAATCTGCGACCGTAGTAGCAGCGCGGTTCCGGACTGAAGCGCCTAAAACCGCTCGGTCACCGCGGCCGGCGAAGAATGGTATAAGATTCCCTTGAAAACCGCGCAGAACCTGTAGTTTTCCATTCCGAGAAAGCTGGAAGTTTATTTGAATGCCAACCTGTTTCCCACATCGTATTAAGCACGGTAATGTTTCGTGTCTTTTCTGTTTCGATAGTTCTGTCCAACCAGCTGTACATCTATACTATCTGATAAAAGTACCTAGGCACATATTAGTGGACACTAATATGAGGAACTCAACCCTTCGCCTTTATAACGGCTTGGACTCTACAGGAGAGATTTAAAATGAGGTGTCTGGATATATGTCAGCTCCCTCTTCCTCAAGGGCGAAAACGAGAGAAGATGGTAATGTTGGATGCTAGGGTCTGAAGCGAAGTCGACGTTCTTACTCACCCCAAACGTGTTCCATTGGTTTTAAGTCGGGACTCTGCGCAGGCCAGTCAATTTCAGAAATGTTATTGTGCACAAACCGCTGGCTGCTAGATGCTGCTTTGCGATCATCGTCATGGTGACACAGGCGTTCATCGCCTCCGAACTAATCCTCTATTGTATGTGTGCTGGCGTGACCACAAGCGCCGGAATGAAGATGCGGAACCCAAGAGCATAGAAGGCGGTGAGGAAACGGCGGCCGATGATGCGCTGAATTGGACCGCGCCTCACCAAGAGCGACACCTGGATGAAGGGAATGTAAGCGACGCTCGTGCTTGCCTCAGCCACGCAGCTCGGCATCGGATCGCGGACTTTAGTTATCAGTGAGGTGTGTCAACCTGCCTGAACAGCTCACAAATCAAGGACTCTAAACTATATTGTCTGTCACCCCTCGTTTGCGCCTACTACTTGTAAATCTCCATAGTTAAGTATTGTCAATTTGCTTTCTAGAAATAAAACTACTAATGTTATTTTTTTGAATTGGTGTATAGCATTCCGAGAACGCTGCACCCCATAGGCACCCTATTAGTGACCAGTGGGCAAGACCCCACAGTATGCAATGCACAGCCCTGCATTAGTGTTTTCTTAAGCTCAATAAACAGATCACATGGTAACCGCCCCGTCCCTAAACAGCCTACTGGACTGACTATAACTGATCATGATTGCGTGTGCCTAATGACGTTTTACAGTGAGTAAGGCTATGGTTACCGAAGGAAAATAATGCCGGTTAATAGTAGGAGTAAAGTGTACAATAGGCTCTTCTGAAAGAAGAATGTACTCTAAACCTAATACTGATAATAATACTGAAGATAATTTTGAAATCGGTGAATTTAGTTGATTAGTTGGTTGATTCGGGGGAGGGGACCAAACAGTGAGGTCATCGGTCCCATCGGATTAGAGGACGATGGGGAAGGAAGTCAGTCGTGCCCTTTCAAAGGAACCATCAGCATTTACCTAAAACGATTTAGGGAAATCACGAAGAACCTAAATCAGGATGGCCGGACGCGGGTTTGAAAAAACGGTTCAAATGGCTCTGAGCACTATGGGACTTAACATCTAAGGTCATTAGTCCCCTAGAACATAGAACTACTTAAACCTAACTAACCTAAGGACATCACACACATCTATGCCCGAGGCAGGAATCGAACCTGCGGCCGTAGCGGTCGCGCGGTTCCAGACTGAAGCGCCTACAACCGCACGGGCACACCAGCCGGCGTGGGTTTGAACCGTTGTCGTTCCGTATGCGAGGCCAGTGAGCTAACCACTGCGCCACCTCGCTCGGGGAAAAGGGGTATCACGCAATATCCAACATAAAAAAATACAGATTAGCAAAAAAAGGATAACTAAACGGTCGCCAGCCCACTAGGGCAATGAATATCCAGGATCCTAAGAAAGGTAATGGCAAAGAAAATTAGGCAAAATTGTCACGCTTATCCACAACACAACAGTACACGCGAAAATAAATGAAGCAGAAAGCACTGAGTTTGCAGTTACTTAATCTGAGATATTAAATTTTGAAAGTAAAGTTGCTGGCTCAATAAATGACTGATTGAAACTGAAGCTTTGTTACGTAAAAAAATTATTTTTAGTAACCTCAACGTAACTTAACGCAAAATTTGGAAAAAAGCAAGCAATTTAGTTTTAATGGATTGAACTGAATTTAATTTACGCAAATGAACAACGGATTTTCCTTTTAACATAAAAACAATAAGGTACATATTAAGCCATCAGAAGTCACTCGTTAAGCTAAATACGGAATAAATGAAATTGCGCACTCTTAATTTGTGCTGTATCTTTAGTTTTGACACTAAAATTTTTCGTTACTTTAAAAAGTGAGTGAACTTAAAATTGCAAATTCGTTAAGCCTCTGTTATGCAGTAGCCGGCCGGAGTGGCCGTGCGGTTCTGGGCGCTACAGTCTGGAGCCGAGCGACCGCTACGGTCGCAGGGTCGAATCCTGCCTCGGGCATGGATATGCGTGATGTCCTTAGGTTAGTTAGGTTTAATTAGGCGACTGATGACCTCAGAAGTTAAGTCGCATAGTGCTCAGAGCCATTTTTGTTGTTGTGCAGTACAAGAATGAACAATTACTGAGACAGCGAAATTTAGACTGAAACTGGGGAAAATGGTCAACAGCAAACGAACAAAACTGGCAATAAATAGTTGATCAGTTTTCATATTTTTACGACACTCAGTGCTTGCATAGAAAGGAAAGGCACCCTACTTGGTAATAGTGTCTGAGGGCAATGACAATACATGTACCCTACAAGTCTTAAATATTTCAGGTTATTATTCAATAACGTTAGTCAAAGTTTGTGACAGAAATGCCACTGGGTAATGCCTGTACAATATTAGTTATACTCTGTCAGTTAAGTCTTACGATGTTGTAGTTGTGAGGACGACGAAGAATGTAGCCAACGACAGTGCTGAGCTGCTGCTGTTGCTGCTACTAGTTGAAAACCCCGAGTCGTCTCGAGAGCCACGGATAATTATTGGGCAGGCAGTAGCTGGAACTGCAGCTTCCCTCCGCCTGTCCACTCCTACCGCGCTCTCAACACTCTTAGGTTAACGGATCAGGTGCGCCCACACTGTCGCGATCACAGCTGCATACCGCGTCGGCGGGAACGCCCAACAAACACTTCTGCACTCTTTCATGACTCCATCTGCTCTGTTTCCTCTCTGTTCGCAAAGCGGCAGAGACTCTCCATACACAAAGATAAACAACGGCACAGCTACTACTATTTTGACGTTGCTATCGATACATTCCAATAAATTTCCCTTTTCTATTACCCAGCGATTTACGATATTTTCATTATAATTACAATCAATTATATACAATCAAAAATAAATACACTAGCACATCGACTACGTATTAAACATAGCTTCTATAGCACCGCTTAGAGCTTCAGAATTAAAAGCGCAGTGCAAGTTATCAACGGATATTAAACGGCGAAACTTACGATTGTGCAGAAGGTATTTTATCTGCATTTTCGTTGTTACACACGGATTTCCGCTTTTTCTGAAATCACCTCGATTGTGTTATGTCAGTTTCGACCAACGGTGCTTCATTTTACTCGACAATCTGCTTCCCCAAACTGACACGGTTTGCCTCTCCGTTCTTCGTCATTCAGAACTGTTTGACGACACAGGAACCGTTTGCACCACCTACATCACGTTCCGCACTTGAGACAGTCTACTGTTACCGTACACTTCCACAAATTCAACGTGAACTGTTGCACCGTTGTTCCCGTCAAATTCAGAAAATTACCAAGGCCGTTCAGTACGGAATACAACATTTCTTTTTCTCGGCCACTTTCAGTTTAAAAAAATCCCTAATTTGTTGCACGACATCCTCCAATATTCCCTCTTCAACCTCTATTGTTTCACGAAGTTCCGATGGGTGATGGCGCCATACGTAGCCTCCAAAATGTCGTCTGTACCGGTGGCGCGTTCCAAATACACTACTGGCCATTAAAATTGCTACACCACGAAGATGACGTGCTACAGACTCGAAATTTAACCGACAGCAAGAAGATGCTGTGATATGCAAATGATTAGCTTTTCAGAGCATTCACACAAGGTTGACGCCGGTGGCGACACATACAACGTGCTGACATGAGGAAAGTTTCCAACCGATTTCTCAAACACAAACATCAGTTGACCGGCGTTGCCTGGTGAAATGTTGTTGTGATGCCCCGTGTAAGGAGGAGACATGCGTACCATCGCGTTTCCGACTTTGATAATGGTCGGATTGTAGCCTATCGCGATTGCGGTTTATGATATCGCGACATTGCTGCTCGCGTTGATCAAAATCCAATGACTGTTAGCAGAATATGTAATCGGTGGGTTCAGGAGGGTAATACGGAACGCCGTGCTGGATCCCAACGGCCTCGTATTAGTAGCAGTCGAGATGACAAGCATCTTACCCGCATGGCTGTAACGGATCGTACAGCCACGTCTCGATCCCTAAGTCAACAGATGGGGTCGTTTGGAAGACAACAACCACCTGCACGAACAGTTCGACGACGTTTGCAGCAGCATGGACTATCAGCTCGGAGAGCATGGCTGCGGTTACCACTGATGCTGCATCACAGACAGGAGCGCCTGCGATGGTGTACTCAACGACGAACCTGGGTGCACGAATGGCAAAACGTCATTTATTCGGATGAATCCAGGTTCTGTTTACAGTATCATGATGGTCATATCCGTGTTTGGCGACTTCGATTGGAAGCGTGTATTCGTCATGGCCATACTGGCGTATCACCCGGCGTGATGGTATGGGTGCCATTGGTTACACGTCTCGGCCACCTCTTGTTCGCATTGACGCCACTTTGAACAGTCGACGTTACATTTCAGATCTGTTACAACTCGTGGCTCTATCCTTCACTCGATCCCAGTGAAACCCTACATTTCAGCAGGATAATTCACGACCGCGTGTTGCATGTCCTGTACGGGCCTTTCTGGATACAGAAAATGTTCGACTGCTGCCCTGGCCAGCACATTCTCCAGATCTCTCACCAACTGAAAACGTCTGGTCAATGGCGGCCGAGCAACTCGTTCGTCAAAATACGCCAGTCACTACTCTTGATGAACTGTGGTATCGTGTTGAAGCTGCATGGGCAGCTGTACCTGTACACGCCATCCAAGCTCTTTTTGACTCAATGCCCAGGCGTATCAAAGCCGTTATTACGGCCAGAGGTGGTTGTTCTGTGTACTGATTTCTCAGGATCCATGCACCCAAATTGCGTGAAAATGTAATCACATGTCAGCTCTAGTATAATATATTTGTCCAATGAATACCCGTTTATCATCTGCATTTCTTCTAGGTGTAGCAATTTTAATGGGCAGTAGTGTAGACACCTGTCATTGACTTTTCTCTTGGTGGGAAACCAGAGCATCGCAGATATTCATAGGCGCTTGCTGAATGTTAACGGAGACCTGGCAGTGAACAAAACCACGGTGAGTCATTGGGCGCGGCGTCTGTCCTCATCGCAACAAGGTCGCGCAAACGTGTCCGATCTGCCACGTGCCGACTAGCCGCACACAGCTGTGACACCCGCATTGTTGAGTGTGCGGACACTCTCATTCGATGTGATCGACGGAACACATTCACGTGCTTTGGTGCACAATTGGGTGTCTCAGTTGGTGTAGCTCACATTCTCGTCCACCGCTGGGGTACTCAAATGTGGTTGCCCGCTGCGTTCCTCGTCGCCTAACAGAAGATCATAAAGAGCAACAAAGGATCATCTGTGTGGAGTTGTTTGCGTTTTACGGGGCTGATCGTGACAATTTTTTGTCGAACGTCGTCGCAGGCCACGAAACATGGTTTCTTCACTTCGAGCCGCAGAAAAAGTTCAAAGATGCGCCCCCAGCCAGTAAAATCAAGGCGACGGTCTTCTAGGACACTGAAGGAGTTATTCTGTTTGATGTCGTCCATCATGATGTAACGATCAACTCTGAAGCGTATTGTGCTATGCTCTGGATATTAAAGAAGCGAATTCATAGTGTTCATCGCCACAAAAATGCAAACGAACTTCTCCTTCTCCACGATAACCTAAGGCTTCACAAAAGTTTCGCACCAGAGAGGACCTCATAAAACTACGCTGGACGGTTCTTCCTCATCCACCCTACAGACCGGATCTCGCAACCTCCGACTGCCACTTGTTTGGCGCAATGAAGAAGGCACTCCTCGGGAAGCAGTACGTGAATGATAGGGAGGTTATTGATGCAGCAAGACGCTGGCTACGACGTCGAGTAGTAAACTGGTACCATGCGGGCGTACAGGCCCTCCCAATAAGGTGGCGTAAAGCCGTTGCACTGAGGAGAGATTATGTTGAAAAATATAGTTTTCTGTCCAAAAGAAGGGGAAGTAATATGGTGTACTGGAATCCTGAATAAAACCAAACTGTGTCAGAAAAAAGTGTTTCATTAGTTATTGAACGCCCCTCGTAGTTATCGCACGATACACCACTTTATCAGCGCACTGAGCCGTTTTGTTTTGGCTGCTATAGCAGCGTACTACGCTAGTATGTCGCGGGAATTACAACGTACACCAGTTCTGCAGACGACTACGAGAACAAATAATTATTTAAATAAGATTTTCGAAGTGATATTTATAACAATATGACTCTCTGTCGTGTGAGCTGTAATCTCTTGGATATTGTCGTCGTGGTCGTTTGAGAAATATATGTGAAATAAAGTATTATTTTTCTTGACTTTTCTTTCAACGTACATTCTAGCAATTTCAAAATTATACTTCCCCGTAATGCAGAATGTCTCTCTCTTGTATCGCCGGCCCCTGTGGCCGAGTGGTTCTAGGCAATTCAGTCTGGAACCGCGCGACCGCTACGGTCGCAGGTTCGAATCCTGCCTCGGGCATGGATGTGTGTGATGTCCTTTGGTTAGTTAGATTTAAGTAGTTCTAAGTTCTAGGGGACTGATGACCTCAGATGTTAAGTCCCGTAGTGCTCAGAGTCATTTGAACCATTTTCTCTCTTGTATCGCTTGCCACTGTATTTCGATGAGCATTTCATGGCTCACTTGCGACTACTCAATGATTCTGTGATGGAACGCGTCGCTGTTTATTGGATTTTCTTTATCTCTTTTATTAACCTTACCTGACGGTGGTGTTAAGATCACAGACTGCTTTCACGGAGCTCTCCGCGCTTGTCTGTCTCGTGCAAGCCTGTTCATCTCCGCATAACCGCTGTGACCTGGATCCAGTTTATCCCTATATTCAAGTGACAGTATCAAACAACTTTTACCCTCCCTTCCACAAACATACACATTTCAACCAATTACTAAATTAACTATTCTTGATGCCTCAGCATGGAACATGCCTAAACCTCTGTCTTCTTTTATTCACGTTGCGCCATAGAACACTTTTTTCCTCAGTTCAGTTCAGTACCTTTTCATTAATTACCTCACCTACCGATCCAGTCTTCAGTACTATTCTGCAGCACATTTCACTTTTCAAAAGCGTCTATTCTCTTGAGTTGACAGCTTTATAACGGTTACAAATTTACAGTCCGATTACCATCTAAATACCACTTACGCGTGGAGTAACGCATTAAAAAAATGGAAGCAGAGTCTTGCAAATAATGGAGTTAAACACATTACAATTCCCATTTATATACTATTCATGAACCATTCCTAACGAGCTATAAGGAAATGTGGTAGGTAATGTGGGGAATGTTGGCTGAATAGTTACCACATTTTGAAAAAGAAATTAAAACTCACAGCAGTAAAATGCAGGAAGCGAATGGTTATCTACAACTTGTACAGAAGTCAGAAGGGTCAAAGGGCATGAAGGGGAAGCAGTATTTGAGAATGGAGCGAGACAAGCTTGTAGCCTATCAGTGATGTTATACAATCTCACATTGAGCAAACAGTAAAGGAAATCAAGGAAAAAATTTTAAAAGGAATAAGAGCTCGGGAAACAGAAATGAAACCTTTCGAATCTGAGACGGTAAAAAAAGATTTGGAACAGCAGTTGAACGGAATGGATAATGCCTTGAAAATGGGTTACGTGATCAACATCAACAAAACTAAAATCAGGTTAATTGAGTGTAGTCGGAGTAAATCAAAAATGCTGAGACAGTTACGTAAATTAAGAAATACATTACTAATTATAGCAGATGATAATTTGGTATTTAGGTAGCAAATTAACTGTGATGGTCGAAACAGACAGGATGTAAATTCAGACTGGCAATAGCAACAAAGGCATTTAAAAAGCTTTGTTAACAATGAATATAAATTTAGGTAGTAGGAAGTTTTCTTACAAGTTTTTATTTGTACTGTAGCCTTGTGAGGATGTGAGACGTGGACGATAAACAGTTAAGGTAAGGGGAGAATATGGGGTTTTCAGAAGTGCTGCTACAGAAGAATGCTGAAGATTTGTTGAGTGGATCGAAGATCAAGGAGGTACAGAATCAAAATGGAGAAGAAAGAAATTTATGGCACAAGCCGGCTGAATGAAAGGATCGATTGGTAGGGCACTTCCTGAGGATTCAAGGAACAGTCATCTTGGTACAGAGGGAAGTAGTGAGGGGAGAGAGGATAAAAATTGGGGAGAGAGAAAAAGAGACGAATACAGTAAGAACGCTAAAACAGATGTAGGTCGTAGCAGTTATTCAGAGATGAATAGGATTGCTCAGAAAACATTCGTGTGCGCCTATACGAAAGCAACCGCTGAAAATCTGCCTTAAACTGTTTTGGGGAACCGGGAAAAGCAAGTTGAATGGTTGAACGGGACCACGAGCCCAGAGAGTCCCGAACGCAAGTCCATTGGCTTTAATCGTAGTCGTTCGATTGAAGGCTGTAAGGGAGTCCACGGTAGTCTGTCCACGTTGAGACGCCTGGGCAATCGGCAACCAGCAGCGCAGCGTCGTCCGGCTCGGGAAGCCGTGCTCAACCCTCACTCCTGCACGTGTTACGTGTTCACAGACAATATTCGACGTTCTCGATATTGCGTTCTCAGCTGAGCAGTGCATGTTCTCCGATTTTGCCGTACCACACGTATTTCTGTGCTTTAAGCACGAGAACGTCGTAAAGAGTGTGCCACATACAACTACACTCGCTGCAAACCACTGTGAGATGCGTGGCAGAGCGCACCCACCTATCAGGATTCTTCCCATTTAATTTCCGTATGGTGCACGATATGAAACACTGCTTAATTGTATGATATTTACGGTCCTTATGGCAGTGAAACGTACGAGGTTGTAATGACTATACTTATAGAATCATCAGTTAAAGTTGATTCTAGAAATTTCCCAAGTAGCTTTTCACAGGATACTTCGCGTATATCTTCAAGCGTCTGCCAGTTCAGTTCTTTCAGCATCTTCGTCACACGAAGAAACATGCCACCACTTGCGCTGCCTTTCTTTGAAAACGTTCCGTACCCTCTGTTAGCCCTATTTTGTATGGGTCCGAAACACTTGAGCAATATTCTGCTATGTGTCACACAAGTGTTTTGTAAATACTCTCTTTTGTAAACTGTCTGCTAATGAACAGCAGTTTGCCATCTGCCTTACCTGCAACTGAGCTTATATGATCAGTGGATTTCTTATCTTCACAAACTGTTACAGCCAGGTATTTGTATTAAGTTGAACTGTTACAGCCACGAGTTGACTGGTTGCGACTGTCACTGACTGATATTTTAGTCGCAGGATATTACGTTTATGCGTTTTGTGGAGTGCACCGGTTTATACTGTAGAAGACACCTGAATTTAGGCTTGAAGCTTCTGCTACTCTATAGTTGGCCTTTATATGGGGTGCACATAAGACCTGTCACAGTTCTTGCTAACAGTAGCATTACTGATTTTCGATGTGAATCACTTTATGTACTTCATGGTTCCAGCAGGACTACCACGTGCACGTCTGGAGATGAAATTGTGCAATTTTGAAATCGCTCATGTGTAATAAATACCAAAATTTAAACAGCTGAACTGATTTTCCAATGACAGTATATTTATGTTGAAAAAATTTTCCCTGGCGAGACGTAAGTCACTCAGTTCATGGAGTTTTGAATTCACAAATCTTCTTCTTCTTCTTCTTCTTCTTCTTCTTCTTCTTCTTCTTCTTCTTCCTGAAACGTTTCTGCTTATGCAGTTCGTTCACAGAGCCTCTTCCAAGCTTCTCTTTTCTGCCTCAGTCTATCATTTAGCATCTCCTCTCATTGCAGTCCTCTTCGGATTACACCATCCCTCACCTGGTCTGTCAACCTTGTTCGTGGTCTTCCAATTGGTCTTCGTCTAGTTCTACCCGTTCTAGGGCTCTGTTCGGAAGTATTTCTGGTCACCCTCTTTTAATGTTGTCAAACCATTTAAGCCTAATACTCTCCATGGTTTCTTTTAGGAGCTTTGCTGATGGGTTTTTCGAATAATTTCATTCTCGTCCTGTCCCTTCTCGTCTTACCGAGGATCCCCCGTAGAAAGCGCATCTCTGTTGCTTGTATTCTGCTCAGATCTTTCTCTGTTTCAGTCCAACATTCTGATCCACAGGTCAAGTCCGTGTAAGTTAGTTTTTAATCCAGTCACACACGAGCTATCCAGCAGACCAGATGGCCATTTGAGACGATGCACCCAATCGGACGGAGTGGAGTGTTTCGCCCAGCCCAGTTGGAGTTCCGACCGGTCCAGAACACGGCGCGCCTAGTCACCGAGCGTCCGCTGTACTGAGGTTCCCCACTGATTACGAGCTTTGGCTGGACGCAAAGGGCATTTGGCATGCTAAAGGCCCCGAGCATGGCGGCCTCTAGAGCATGTTGACTTAAAGTAGCAGTCACTGCTACCTAACTAAGACTTGACGCTTGTTAATGACGATAATATCTAATCTGTTGTGGGTCGTATTTCATTTTATCCTTTTGTTCAGAAAACCGACTCATTTGGAGGAAGGCAATGGCAAGCCACCTCCGCTAGGACCTCGCCTAGTCGGCGGTGCGGGTCTCCCGCATCGTCACCTACGCTCCTCGGACTCATTTAGTAGTCATTAGGCGAGCGCACTGGATAACTATTGCTCCCCGTACAGTTCGACCACAAGCAGAAGTTGATGAAGTGGCAGTAGATGCAGCCAAACGAATGGAGAAACCTATGTCCATCCCCACGCCATTCTCAGAAACACCAAAGCTACCACATACAGCTTCTGGCAAAGACATCACAAATAAGTTGCGGTTCTGCCGAGATCTCCGTCAGTACCAGGAAATAATACAAGACACAATTTTCTTCACAGAAATGTAATCCCTTGCATTTCCTCTAGGAGAGCAGACAGTTGCTATTCCATTAACCACAAATGAGTGTAGGATCATGGCACCATTTTATACATCTATCAGTAAGATTAGCAGTAATGACTAATAGGAAAGATCATGAAAAGCAAGCACGTTTGTCACATACAGTTTAAGATTTCCTAGTATTACTTGTGAATTATATCTACACATATTACAAATTTAACTCCCCCTCCTCCCGTCTGTAGTTATGTGAAGGCTAATCTGAGGAATTATCGTAAGGATTTTGATACGATTTTCATAAGTAGATAGACTGATTCAAGATGTAGGTTAGCGTATAAAATTTATTGCTTTTATACGAGCCAAATCGTCGAGTCGTAGATAGTGCTACTCTTGCAAAGACAGGGCGGATCGCTACTTATTTATACAATTTCTGTAATATTAAATTACTATTTACACCTCACTGCAAAAATTATTTGATATACTCGTTCCTTCGTGCACTTTTTCAACCAGCTTCAAATGAGCTCAGTTGTTTTCTGGCTGATAACCATCTTTTCTGTCGTATCCTTTTAGTTTACTTTACCTATACATATCAAACAGCAGCGGCAGCTAAATTAACGAATTCCTCCTTCCTCATAACAAAGATCATTTACCGAAAACGATTTACATTTCACGGTCACGGAACACTGCGAGGAGGGGCTCGGCGTGTCCCATTCGTGCCCCCTAGTTTGGACTCAGGCCAGGTGAAGTTGCTGCTTTTAAAGGAGGAGAAAGTGAGAATGGGTGTCGGAAGTTAACAGTTTGACAGAATAGAGATCAATAAAGACAGATCATAAGATAAACTTTTGTATGCCTATACCTCTAATGGACTTCGGCCGTTCACTTATGTGATAAAATGGAACACCTACAGCCCTTCTTTCGATGTTATTTACTATACGACTACCAGTTTAGCTAATACAGGACACCATCTTCAGGCCTCAAGTGTCGCTGAGGGGTTAACTCCAATAGTATACATGATTCCATCAGTGACCAACATCTATGAACTGACTTCCGTGGACTATAACAACGATGTTATGTCTTCAACCATCAACTACCAGTTGGTATTTGTTGGTTGGAGACCCAACATCGCTGTTACAGTCGGGTTGCTTGGTTGGCTGATTTGGGGGAAGGGACCAAACAGCGAGGTCATCAGTCCCATGGTATTGGGGAAGGATGGGGAAAGAAAACGGCCGTGCCCTTTCAAAGGAACCATCCTGACATTTGCCTGAAGTGATTAAGGGAAATCACGGAAAACCAAAATCAGGATGGGCGGACGGGGGCTGAACCATCGTCCTCCGGAACGTGAGTCCACTGTGCTAACCACTCCCCCACATCACTCGGTTTGTTGCAGTCAACCCAACACCAGTTCATAAATGTTGGTCGCTGATGGAATTGTGTATACGGGATCATAAGTTGGAAACAGTGTGTAACAAGAGTCATCCCACCAAATGACATTCTTCCATTGCTCCATGGTTCACTCTGCCCGAGGACTGGCTGTTTGTGTTGTCCTCGTCATTTCATCATCATCATTCTTGGCAGTGGCTAGATTGGGCTGTGTAAAAAGATTGGACTGTGTAAAAAATTGCGACTTTGTACGGGCACTGATGACCACACAGATGAGCGCTCCACGAACCAAACATCATCATCATTACCCACAGTCCAGGTTTCATTAATTCTGCACCATGTTTTCATGTTACAGGCATTTGCATCACTGATCAGTGGTTTTGAAATTTTAGCTCACCCAGCAATTCACTACGTAGGAAGCTACTTTCGTGTTATTTTAGTGCCGACAGGGCTCGCGAACGTGACATTCAGTTCTGCATAGACTTCTGCAGCTCTAGTCCTCTTCTTTTTCCTCAGAATCATGTCAATGACCGTCTGTCACAATCACTAAACACACACCCTTTCGTCCGCGTTGTGAGTTAGCAGATGATGTTTCTCGGTTTTCCCTGTATGCAGTATAAATGTTCGATACGGTTCCTCTCGAAACACCAAATTCTTCGGCTGCCTTGGTTGCAGGTGCGCCCATCACACGAGCACCAGCAGTTTGCCCACGTTCGAAGCCACTGAGCTCCAACATAATGCACTCACGACTACACAGTGTTCCGACCACAACTGTCACTACAACGTACTGAGGTTATTGCATGGATGCCGTTCGTGTTCAAAATACCACAGTTCAATCTGCAAACTTGGCTAGAATCTGCAGTTATGTTCAAGCACGCGTTTCTCGTGGTGTTTCCTTATTTTTGCCCACCTCCTGTAGATCAAGTCATGGGGAGCAACTTTTGTTGGAGACACGGTGTTCACTAACGTTTCCCCACTACACCTGCCGTCTTTTAGTATTCGTCGGTCCTCAGACGACGAAATTTCACCAATCTACCAGGGTCTAGTAACAAGGTGTGCTGCATACTATCTAGCCCCGTAAATTGATAGTGATTTTTAGTTTTAAAAAACCGTAGAAGTAATTGTCTCTGAGAGGAGAAATATGTTTTAGAAGCGAATCAGAAAGTTCATGTTCGGCCTGCCGCATGTCGCGTGGAGCAGATGTCTCAATGGTAAGTAACACACAAAGCATACAAACGCTGCAGAGTGCCTACGCCCTGCTACCTCTTAGGGACATAACCAATATTAAACGATGCCTAGCGTCGCTGGGAAGCTTTAACGAACAATTTTTCTCTAAGAAAAGTTAAGTCGCATGTCGTGTCTATCACCTCTAGACGTTTGTTGCAAAGGCTTTGAAATACCGTGTATAGATTCGTTACAGTTGAGTGCTCTGTGTGGCGCTGGAGTCCCCGCGCAGACGCAGCTGCAGTGCACCAGACGCCAGCCTCCTGGAGCCTCCTCGACAGTCCGCTCCACTCCAGCGCGGCGCGGCGAGGCGCGTGGGCGCCGCCGGACGAGCGGAGCGGCGCCTGTGACGTCACGCCGGCCTGTCGCGGAGATTGGTCGCCGCTGTCCTCGCGTGGCGTCCCCCCATCTGTCGCCTTTATTACGGCTCCCCCCGGCACTGCCCACCGAGAGCGCTCCCATTTGTAAGCGGCGTCGCCGGCCCGAATTAAACTTTTGTGCCGCGACCTTTTACACCTGGCACTGAGTTCCCGGAAATTGAAACAAAGAACGAACAAGAAATGGCTGTTGCATCTCAGCGTGTGCTCCATTAACGTCGCATCTCCCTCTGTCCACGCACATACTTCACGAGGACCTCTTAGTGGACTTCGTAGCATGATTAACATCTACCTTCTGAAGTACTGAAAGTGCCGATACTACCTACGTGCTTCGGTCCATTAGGCTGCCTACGCGAGCCACTCATACAGCTCCGCATCATGCTGTAGTAAACAAAATACGAGCTTTTCTAGCACCACACTAGGTTTGTGACTGGATCAGGACATGCTTTCAGATAGGATTCAACACGGCCTCATCTACATGTTTTTATTAACGTGGTCTTCAGTCCCGTGGCTGGTGTCACGCAGCCCTCTACGCCAGGCTATCCTATGCAAGCCTTTCATCCCTGAATAAATACTGCAACCTACGTATATTAGAACCTACTTACTGAATTAATCTTTTCGTCTCCCTCTATAGCCTTAATTTTTACTCCCCATCCCCCTCCTCAAACGTGTTTCCATTCAGAAACAGAGGATTTCTCGATGTCTTAGCATGTGTTATATCAACCGATTCCTTATTTCAGTCAAGGTGTGCTTCAGATTACTTTTCTACCCAATTCAATTCACTGCCTCTACTCATCCAAATTTTAGCACTCTTTAGTAGCACCTCATTCCAAAAGCTTCTTGTCTGAGCTGTTTACTGTCAGTGTTTAACTTCCATGCAACGTTACTCTCCAGACAGTCAACCAGTATACATATTTTTATTAGATGTAGACGCATTCCTCTTTTTCAGATACGCATTTCTTGCTGAAGCCACTTTGTATTTTACATCCTCTCCAGTTCGGTCATCATCGACTATTTCGATGTCTAAATAGCAAACCCCATCTAGCACTTTTAGTGTCATATCTCGCAGTCTAATTCCCTCACCATCGTCTCATCTAATTTGACAACATTGCTTTACACCTGACATTCACCGTATACCCTCTTTCCATCACTATCCATCTATTCACCACTCTCTTGCAACTCTCTTGTTGTCTCTGACAGAATTACAGTGTCGTGGGCAAACATCTATCTCTTATTTCCTCTCCCTGAACTTTCATTCCCTTTCCCGTTTCTTTACTGTTCACTCAATCTACCGAATGAATAACATCGGCGGTAAGTCACACCCGCCTCAGTCCTTAACTACTGCAACTGCCCTTTCATATCCTTCGACTATTATAACAGCTGTCTGATTTCTGTAGAAGCTATGAATCACCTTTCGCTCCCAGTATTTTAATCTCTGATAGCTTCAGAATTTCAGAGTGGAACCTACAAATGCTATAATCGTAGCCGGGCGCGGTGGCAGTGCGGTTCTAGGCGCTACAGTCTGAAGAACTAATGAATTCCCTTTTGACCATGTCCTACACGTGTTCAGTAGAATCTGGTGATCTTCCTGACCAGTGCAACTGTTGTACACCATGAACAGAACCTTACACCACAGCAGCCGGACGTGGACGTGCATTGCCCTGCTGAAAAAGTACACCACCTTCCTGGTAGTAGCATGCGGTATAGCAACGTGTGCAGTGTATGGGGCACTGGTTACTCCGCCCTCAAAGAACAACAAAGGTGACTGGAATTGTAAATGATGGCCCTCCACACCATGGAGCCTAGGGTGGAATCCATGCGTCGTGGGCGAGTGCACTTCTGAATATGCTGGTCATCAGGTGTACGTCGTACACTTGTACATCCATCAATCTCATGCAGACAGTACCTACTCTTATCAACGAAAACAACACCCATTCAACTCTCTACTCGGCTCTTTCACGACACCAGAGTTCCTGTGGAGTCAGTAGTATCCTGGCCAGAGGCACAAGTGATCCTAATCCTCTTGCAAGCAAACAGTTCAAAATAAGTCGTTCGTAACATATCAGGTACAACATGTGTCCGGATTTCTTCCCTGGATGATTTTCAATCGGCATCTGATTCTCTCGCAATTCATCCATATTGATGTGCTTCTGTACTTCATGGACGTCCAGAACCGGGTCTACAGGTGTGGAAATGTTACACAGGCCTCTGATGAAAGCAGCAGCACACCACAGATAGAACGTCCCAACATGTGTAGCAATTCGTTGAGACGTCCATCCGGCTTCCCGTATGCCCACAACGGGATGCTGTTCAAAGGCTGAAATTGCTCAACAGGGGCACGTAATCGTTGATAGGGAATTGTAATACGCTAAAATGACTGTTGCAAACACTTTTCACCTCTAAACCCAGCACAGCCATTACCTGTAGAATCAAAACAGAGGGTGCAGCTCCTCAGCCCCATCTGATCGCCGATTTAGCATGTCATATGAATCACTAACACTACAAGCCGTCAGGAAGCACATATTGTACCCAAGTGTCACGGAACACAATCCTTGAGGGTGTTGCACTATTTATCTTTTTTTTTTGCACCAGTGTAATTCATGTTAGTATTTTGCAACCACAGCTTATCAAACTGATTAGGTTATATGAAACGTGTCACATCCTATCTTCTTTGAACTGGAATTACTACATACATCTAAATGAACACACTGTAAGTTGTAGCGTGGGATTCAGATGGAGTGGGTTCAGGGTTGGGGGTTGTGCAGATGTGGAGAGCGTTTTATTTAGCATCAAAAACATCAGTTATCAAACAGACATCATTTATAGTAAAACAATAGAATTCCCTGTAGCCGAAAGAACTTAAGTAGGACTTGAATAATCTAAAACACAATATCCTTTTACAAGAAAAGAACAAGGTCAACTGCAGAACAAATTTAATCTGGGTCTACAAAGGGCAATCACGTAACAACATGACAATCAAAAACGTCTGCCTCTATGCCCTCATCGTGCACGAAGGTAGGTAATACAAAACTTACTTAAATCAGAGACAAAGCATCTAACTACATCTTGCTCTACTGTTCCTACTAACTGTCGACAACTAAGACACTATCAACAACTCTACGAAGTTACTCACATTTACTTCTGAATAAATAGTTATTCAATTATACACTCCTGGAAATTGAAATAAGAACACCGTGAATTCATTGTCCCAGGAAGGGGAAACTTTATTGACACATTCCTGGGGTCAGATACATCACATGATCACACTGACAGAACCACAGGTACATAGACACAGGCAACAGAGCATGCACAATGTCGGCACTAGTACAGTGTATATCCACCTTTCGCAGCAATGCAGGCTGCTATTCTCCCATGGAGACGATCGTAGAGATGCTGGATGTAGTCCTATGGAACGGCTTGCCATGCCATTTCCACCTGGCGCCTCAGTTTGACCAGCGTTCGTGCTGGACGTGCAGACCGCGTGAGACGACGCTTCATCCAGTCCCAAACATGCTCAATGGGGGACAGATCCGGAGATCTTGCTGGCCAGGGTAGTTGACTTACACCTTCTAGAGCACGTTGGGTGGCACGGGTTACATGCGGACGTGCATTGTCCTGTTGGAACAGCAAGTTCCCTTGCCGGTCTAGGAATGGTAGAACGATGGGTTCGATGACGGTTTGGATGTACCGTGCACTATTCAGTGTCCCCTCGACGATCACCAGTGGTGTACGGCCAGTGTAGGAGATCGCTCCCCACACCATGATGCCGGGTGTTGGCCCTGTGTACCTCGGTCGTATGCAGTCCTGATTGTGGCGCTCACCTGCACGGCGCCAAACACGCATACGACCATCATTGGCACCAAGGCAGAAGCGACTCTCATCGCCGAAGACGACACGTCTCCATTCGTCCCTCCATTCACGCCTGTCACAACACCACTGGAGGCGGGCTGCACGATGTTGGGGCGTGAGCGGAAGACGGCCTAACGGTGTGCGGGACCGTAGCCCAGCTTCATGGAGTCGGTTGCGAATGGTCCTCGCCGATACCCCAGGAGCAACAGTGTCCCTAATTTGCTGGGAAGTGGCGGTGCGGTCCCCTACGGCACTGCGTAGGATCCTACGGTCTTGGCGTGCATCCGTGCGTCGCTGCGGTCCGGTCCCAGGTCGACGGGCACGTGCACCTTCCGCCGACCACTGGCGACAACATCGATGTACTGTGGAGACCTCACGCCCCACGTGTTGAGCAATTCGGCGGTACATCCACCCGGCCTCCCGCATGGCCACTATACGCCCTCGCTCAAAGTCCGTCAGCTGCACATACGGTTCACGTCCACGCTGTCGCGGCATGCTACCAGTGTTAAAGACTGCGATGGAGCTCCGTATGCCACGGCAAACTGGCTGACACTGACGGCGGCGGTGCACAAATGCTGCGCAGCTAGCGCCATTCGACGGCCAACACCGCGGTTCCTGGTGTGTCCGCTGTGCCGTGCGTGTGATCATTGCTTGTACAGCCCTCTCGCAGTGTCCGGAGCAAGTATGGTGGGTCTGACACACCGGTGTCAATGTGTTCTTGTTTCCATTTCCAGGAGTGTATATATGATGCTGCATTCACACATGGCGACACAAAACCAATCTTATTGCACATAACTGAATCACAGGTTGAATCACAAGAATTCGATACGGAATCAATTCTTAAAAGCACTGAACAAACAACTGATTAACAGACGTAGCGGAAAAAGTTAACTATTATTTAATTTGCCGTGGGCTTTTACTGATACAATCAGGCCTGCACTTTCGCACAAGATGCACTGCAATCGGAAGGTGCGCGATTCGGTCTGTACAGTCGCTGAGGAAGAACACTCCAATGTTGGTTTTATGAGCCTTTCGGGTGCGCAGACTTGTGTGAGGCCTTGCGTTACCATGGAGAAGGAGTAGTCCGTTTGCATTTTATGGTATTCTGTTAGGCGTCGAGGAACCCTTTGAGTACCACAACAGGTGGACGAGTGTGTCAGCACTACCAACAGAGACGTCCAGTTGTTCAGTGAGAGATGTTTGATTGTGATCCGTCGGTCACTTCGAGTGAGAGTGTCCACACGTTCCAACATTGCAGGAATGACAGCTATGTGCAGCCGGCTAACAAGTAGGAGATCGAACAAGTTTGCGGTACCTTACTGCGATGAGGACAGACGCATCGCCCTACGACTCGCAGTGCTTTTGTTCACTGCCAGGTAGATATCCTGCAAGCGCCTACGAATATTTGCGATGTTTTAATCTTCTGCCAAAAGAAACTCAATGACAACTCTCTGCTCAGAATGCAGCTCCGTTACAAATGATATTTTGAAGACTACGTATGCCGCCACCTCCTATCGGAATTTCATAGAACTGTAGGAGATGAAGCGGGAATATTCGACAATGCTCAACAACAAATTACACATTTTCTTCAACTGATACTAGCTAAGAAAAAAAATGTGCTGCATTACATTTTCAACTCCCCTCGTAGTTATTACGTGAATGCAGTGCTGGAGCGTACTAAACCATTGACGATACCTACGTCAGCCTTCCAGCTATCGTATGATTTAAAATAATTCTTTTCCTGTGATTGCGATTTCAAAACCTTGCACAGAAAAGTGAAACACTCCCACTGTGTTTGGTTATAAATTTTTCGTTACAACACGGCGCTGGGGGTCCCATGTGCTCACGGTTGCTATTCCTAATCAGAAATGGCATTTAAGTAGTAAAACCCGAATATCACGTTACAGTCCTCAAACAATGAACATCTGAGGTCCCAAAAAGAGACGTAATTCATGATGATGACGATGAAATGCTGTTGTTGTGGTCTTCAGTTCAGAGACTGGTTTGATGCAGCTCTCCATGCTACTCCACCCTGCGCAAGCTTCTTCATCTTCAAGTACCTACTGCGACCTATATCCTTCTGAATCTGCTTAGTGTATTCATCTCTTGGTCTCCCTCTACGATTTTTACCCTCCACGCTGCCATCCAATACTAAACTGGTGATCCCTTGATGCCTCAGAACCTGTCCTACCAACCGATCCCTTCCTCTAGTCAAGCTGTGCCAGAAATTCCTCTTCTCAAAATTATATTCAATATCTCCTCATTAGTTACGTGATCTACCCATCTACCTTCTGCATTCTTCTATAGCACATTTCGAAAGCTTCTATTCTCGTCTTGTCTAAACTATTTATTATCCACGTTTCACTTTCACACGTGGCTACACTCAACACCAACACTTTCAGAAAAGACTTCCTGACAATTAAATCTATACTCGATGTTAACAAATTTCTTTTCTTCAGAAACGTTTTCCTTGCCGTTGCCAGCCTGCATTTTATGTTCTCTCTCCTTCGACCATCATCAGTTATTTTGCTCCCCAAATAGTAAAACTCATCTACTACTTCAAGTGTCTCATTTCCTAGTTAATTCCCTCAGCATCACCTGATTTTATTCTTCATTCCATTATCCTCGTTTTGCTTTTGTTGATGTTCATCTTCTATCCTCCTTTCAAGACACTGTCCATTCCGTCCAGCTACTCTTCCAAGTCCTTTGCTGTCTCTGACAGAATTACAATGTCATCGACAAACCTCTAAGTTTTCATTTCTTCTCCATGGATTTTAATTCCTCCTCCAAATTTTTCTTTTGTTTGCTTTACTGGTTGCTCAATATACATATTGAATGACATCAGGGATAGGCTACAACCATGTCTCACTCCCTTCCCAACAACTGCTTCTCTTTCATGCCCCTCGACTCATAACTGCCATCTGATGTCTGTAGAAAGTGTAAATAACTTTTCAGACCCTGTATTTGACCCCTTCCACATTCCTAATTTGAAAGAGAGTATTCCAGTCAACATTGTCAAAAGCTTTCTCTAAGTTAAGAAATGCTAGAAACGTAGGTTTGCCTTTCCTTAATCTATCTTCTAAGATAAGTCGTAAGGTCAGTATTGCCTCACGTGTTCTAAAATTTCTACGGAATCCAAACTGATCTTCCCCGAGGTTGGCTTCTACCAGTTTTTCCATTCGTCTGAACAGAAGTCGTGTTGGTATTTTGCAGCCGTGAATCATTAAACTGATGATGAAATACAAAACGAAATAACGTACGTTGCGCTGCATTCGCATTTCCTTCCTCAGATGAACGATAAAGCCACGCACAATTTAAATGCCTGCGACAGTAGGCCGGATTTATTAGTGCAAGCTGTTGTACTGAGGCGCCTTTGTGCGAGCGGTCGACAGCATGAATGAACAAAGCGACGTCGCGAGGTCTATGCGGCCACGGACCGACTGTCCCACGACGGGGCAGGCGGGCAGAGCGCGGGCGCCGTGCGATGAAGCCACATCAATTACCGGAGAGGGGGGGACTTGTTTGGTCGCGGGCCGAGGCGAAAGATAGCAGCGCGGCCCGCGTAGAAGAAAACAACGGGCGATCAATAATCCGTCTCCCTAAGATCTCCATAGACGTCAGCCAATGATGACTAATATTTCATTTTCGAGCTACACGCCATCGCTCTGCAGTCAGGCTTCTTTTATTTTTCACCTCCTCCATCTGTCCCCCTCTCCCCCCCCCCCCTTCACCCTTCTCCCTTCCGCGCCGGGTACAGCCTGCTCCTTCCCCCTTTTTTATTCGCGTCGGGGGAGGGAGGAGGAGAGGGGAATTTTCATTTTATGGGCAACTATTTTTCAAACTTGACTGGAGATTGCATGTTGGCGGAGACCACAATATTGTTCGGTGAGAGGCCGACCCTTGAGCGCTGTGCCGTGTGAATGGGCCCCTCCCTCCCTCCCTCTCTCTCTCTCTCTCTCTCTCTCTCTCTCTCTCTCTCTCTCTCTCTCTCTCTCTCCCTCTCCCACCCTCTCGCGCTGGCTCACGACAGGACAACCTCGCGATGCCGTCAGATGGGCTGACACAATGCTCCTTTAACCATCTGACACGATCCTTGTTAAACAATCCATTGGGAGCGACAGGTCGCACCGTGGAATCTACGCAGCCGGAACGCTGGGCGAATCGCCTGTCACAGTTCCGGTTCACCGGCTACTCGTCTCTTGTCGCGAGGAGCACAAAGTAAACGCCAAATCCTCGCCTAAGACACTCGTCGATAACCAGATACCGTACTACATTTTTTAAGTCATCAGTCTTTCGACAAATTTGTGACTGTCCATTTCTTCCTATCTCGTGCTAACCCTTTTATGTTTACGTGACTACTGCTGCCACAAATGCTTTATAATACACCGAAGCGCCAAAGAAACAGGTATAGGCATGCATATTCAAATACAGAGATACGTAAACAGGCAGAATACGGTGCTGCAGCCGAAACGTCTATATAAGACAACAAGTGTCTGGCGCAGTTGTTAGTTCGGTTACTGCCATTACAATGGCAGCTTAACAAGATTTAAATGAGTTTGAACGTGATCTTATAGTCGGCGCACGAGCGATGGGACACATCTCCGAGGTAGCGATGAAGTGCGGGATTTTCCCGTACGACCATTTCACCAGTGTCTCATGAATATCAGGAATCCGGTAAAACATCAAACCTCCGACATCCTGCAAGAACAAGACCAACGACGACTGAAGAGAATCGTTCAACGTGACATAAGTCCAACCTTTCCGCAAATTGCTGCAGATTTCAGTGCTGAGCCATCAACAAGTGTCAGCGTGCGAAATATTCAACGAAACATCGTTGACGTCTGCTTTCGGAGCCGAAGGCCCATTCGTGTACCCTGCACGACACAAAGCTTCTCGCCTCGCTTGGGCCCTTCAACCGACATTGGACAGTTGATGACCGGAAACATGTTCCCTGGTCGGACGAGTCTCGTTTCAAATTGTATCGAGCCGATGGACGTGTACGGGCTTGGATGCAACCTCATGAGTCAGCGGACCCTGCATGGGAGCAGGGGCTGTTCAAGTTGGTGGAGGCTCTGTAATGGTGTGGGGCGTGTGTAGCTGGAATGATATGGGACCCCTGATCTGTCTAGATACGACTCTGACAGGTGACACATACATAAGCATCCAGTCTGATTACCTACACTCAGTCATGTTCATTGTGCATTCCGATGGACTTTGGCAATTCCTGCAGGACAAGGCGACACCCCACACGCCCCGAATTGCTACAGAGTGGCTCCAGGAACACTCTTCTTATTTTAAACACTTCCGTTGGTCACCAAACTACCCATACATGAACATTGTTGAGCATATCTGGGACGCCTTGCAGTGTACTGTTCAGAGGAGACCTCCAACCTGTCGTAATCTTATGGATTCATGGACAACCCTGCAGGATTCATGGTGTGAATTCCCTCCAACACTACTTCAGACATTAGTCGATTCCACGCCACTTCGCGTAACGGCTCTTCTGCCTGCTCTTGGGGGGCGGGGGGCTACATGATATTAGGCAGGTGTACCAGCACCGGAGACGCAGACAAGATGCTGCACTCTCGAAATGACGTGATCAACAGTTGCTCGCAGTATTTCCGGTGAAATCTGAGCAACGTGTTCCTGTATACTGGTCTTCACATCAGATAGATACCAAATGTGTCCCTCGTAAACGCGTTCTTTTAGGTATTCCCACATCCAAATATAAGGTGATTCTGAAGCTCATGCATCTCGAAAACCTCTGGAGTTAACACATTCGTGGAAAATTGCATTAAGCAGATCTTTCGCTGAGCGAGCGACATGAATTGTTGCCTCATCTTGCATCAAAACAATGGTTTCCACGCAGGTACGCTCTTCCAAAGCAGGAATGACATGTTGTACAAAGAAGTCAAGACAACGTATGGACGTCAAGGTACACCTGACAGGCCCTCTAGATGTACTCTCTTCAAAGAAGAACGAACCGACAGTAAAGGTGCTTATGAATCCACACCACACAGTCACATAAGGCGAGTGCAACAGGTTTCCGTGCTCAATACGCGGTTTAACAGTACTCCAAATTCGGCAGTTCTGTGTATTCACTGCACCCTGTAGTGTAAAATGTGCCTCGTAACTCCACAGTATATTGCCTGACCATATGTCACGAACTCCGATCCGTGCCAGAAACCGAAGAGTAAATTCAGAACGTTGCTGTAGTTTCAGTTACTGCACCGTCTGGATCTTGCACGAGCCCCAGTATAATACAGACCGCAAATCTTCCCATTCTCACTACACTGCACGAGCACTAGCACTCCCCGGGGCATGTGCTGCACGGTCAGTTACAGCAACAGCAACCTCGTCAATAACTTCCACAGGGATAGGACGCCTTCCTCTTCCAGGTGCCACAACAAGCTCACCCTTGCTTTTGAATTTCATTATCATCTTCTCTAAGCCATAGACCTTTCAGTCAGCGATGCTCTCTCAATGCAGCACTGTAATTGCTTCCATTCACGTAGAACAGTTCCAATAGGAGCGCACACTTTCTCTTCTCCACAGCCACACTGTTCACTACTCGCGTTACGGTTTGTCTGACGACAGCATCGATGTCACACCGCCATGCAAATAGTGTGCAGCGCCAGATTTCTAACTGGTGGCCAAAATTAGAAGTTTTTCTTCAGCATAAATCGGCTCCACATTAGCGAATTAGCGTATCTACCACGTTTCACTTGTGACGAACCAAGCTGGGATATTTTTACTTTCCCTCTTGTTTTGCCATCTGCCTTCTTAAAATTCAATTTTTCTTGTCAGACCCATTACCATTAACATACGTGAGTATGTCCAAAATGTCCAAATGTGTGTGAAATCTTATGGGACTTAACTGCTAAGGTCATCAGTCCCTAAGCTTACACACTACTTAACCTAAATTATCCTAAGGACAAACACACACACACACACCCATGTCCGAGGGAGGACTCGAACCTCCGCCGGGACCAGCTGCACAGTCCATGACTGCAGCGCCCCAGACCGCTCGGCTAATCCCGCGCGGCTACGTGAGTATAATCTGCATTTTCATAAAAGTGAAAGGCTGGCCCTCAGTTTTAAAGGATATAACACCAGATCTAATTCTGTGCCTGGTTCTATGTGGGCAATTGATTTTCTAATTTATTTAGACTATTCCGAGTTAATATCTTTCATTACAGGGTGAAATCGGTAATTGTTTCGTAACTTAAATTCTGTTGTTGACTTATAAACAAATATAAATTCTGTACAAATTATAAACATTTGGAGGAACGGTACTTTAAATATGATGCTGGCAACAATCAGAGCAAAATGCCTCAGACCTTTGGAGGTGACAGAGTCCCACCTCTAACTGACAAACCAGGGACTCCTAAGATACGACTTGGGAAACAAATGGTAGTGAGATGGGGAGCTATTAATATCAATGGGGGCTACTCTGGGAAGAAGGTGGAGCTGGCAGAGGCTGCAAGTAAGATGGGGCTGGACGTTTTAGCTGTTAGTGGCATTCGGGTAAGGGGTGAGAAAGAAGAGGAAGTGGGAGAATACAAGATCTACCTGTCAGGAGTCAAAGCAGGAATAGCACAATGGGGTGTAGGGCTTTACATCAGAAAAGAAATGGAACCCAGCGTAGTTGCAGTAAGGTATGTAAACGAACGACTGATGTGGATGGATTTGACAGTGTCTAGCAAGAAAATTAGGATTGTGTCAGTATATTCGCATTGTGAAGGGACAGATCAAGATAAGATGGATAGTTTTTATGAGGCACTCAGTGATGTAGTTGTTAAAGGACAAGGACAGTGTCCTGCTTATGGGTGATTTTAATGCCAGGATTGGAAATCGAACAGAAGGGTATGAAAAGGTTATGGGTAAATTTGGAGAGGATATGGAGGCCAACAGGAACGGGAAACAACTCTTGGATTTCTGTGCCAGTATGGGCTTAGTAATCACAAACTCCTTTTTTAAACACAAGAACATTCACCGGTATACTTGGGAAGGCAGGGGAACCAGATCTGTCATTGACTATATAATAACAGAACAGGAATTCAGGAAGGCTGTGAGGGACACACGTGTATTCAGGGGATTCTTTGATGACACTGATCATTATTTAATCTGCAGTGAAATTGGGATTGTGAGGCCGAAAGTGCAGGAGGTCAGGTCCAAATGTAGGAGGATAAGAGTGGAGAAACTTCAGGATAAGGAAATCAGGCACGAGTACATAACAGCGATCTCAGAAAGATACCAGTTAGTTGAATGTAGTCAATTACAGTCATTGGAAAAGGAATGGACAAGGTACAGGGACACAGTACTAGAAGTGGCTAAAGAATGTCTTGGAACAGTAGTGTGTAAAAGTAGGATGAAGCAAACAGCTTGGTAGAATGACACAGTCAAGGCAGCCTGTAAAAGGAAAAAGAAGGCGTATCAAAACTGGCTACATACTAGAACTCAGGTAGACAGAGAAAGTTATGTTGAAGAAAGAAACAAAGCCAAACAGATAATTGCAGCATCCAAGAAGAAATCTTGGGAAGACTTTGGAAACAGGTTGGAGACTATGGGTCAAGCTGCTGGAAAACCATTCAGGAGTGTAATTAGCAATCTTCGAAAGGGAGGTAAGAAGGAAATGACAATTATTTTGGACAGGTCAGGAAAACTGCTGGTGAATCCTGTGGATGCCTTGGGCAGATGGAGGGAATATTTTGAAGAGTTGCTCAATGTAGGTGAAAATACGATCAGCAATGTTTCAGATTTCGAGGTATAATGGGATAGGAATGATGATGGAAATAGGATCACATTTGAGGAAGTGGAGAAAATGGTCAATAGATTGCAGTGCAATAAAGGAGCTGGGGTGGATGAAATTAAGTCGGAACTCATCAAATACAGTGGAATGTCAGGTCTTAAATGGCTACACAGGATAACAGGATAATTGAAATGGCCTGGGAGTCGGGACAGGTTCCATCAGACTGGACAAAAGCAGTAATCACACCAATCTTTAAACATGGAAATAGAAAAGATTGTAACAACTACAGAGGTATCTCTTTAATCAGCGTTGTGGGTAAAATCTTCTCAGGTATTGTTGAAAGGAAAGTGCGAGTATTAGTTGAGGACCAACTGGATGAAAATCAGTGTGGGTTTAGGCCTCTTAGAGGTTGTCAGGACCAGATCTTTAGCTTACGGCAAATAATGGAGAAATGTTATGAGTGGAACAGGGAATTGTATCTATGCTTTATAGATCTAGAAAAGGCATATGACCCGGTTCCTAGGAGGAAGTTATTGTCTGTTCTACGAGATTATGGAATAGGAGGCAAACTTTTGCAAGCAATTAAAGGTCTTTACATGGATAGTCAGGCAGCAGTTAGAGTTGACGGTAAATTGAGTTCATGGTTCAGAGTAGTTTCAGGGGTAAGACAAGGCTGCAATCTGTCTCCACTGTTGTTCATATTATTTATGGATCATATGTTGAAAACAATAGACTGGCTGGGTGAGATCAAGATATGTGAGCACAAAATAAGCAGTCTTGCATATGCCGATGACTTAGTTGTGATGGCAGATTCAATTGAAAGTTTGCAAAGTAATATTTCAGAGCTAGATCAGAAATGTAAGGACTATGGTATGAAGATTAGCATCTCCAAAACGAAAGTAATGGCAGTGGGAAGGAAATATAAACGGATTGAGTGCCAAATAGGAGGAACAAAGTTAGAACAGGTGGACGGTTTCAAGTACTCAGGATGCATATTCTCACAGGATGGCAACATAGTGAAAGAACTGGAAGCGAGGTGTAGCAAAGCTAATGCAGTGAGCGCTCAGCTACGATCTACTCTCTTCTGCAAGAAGGAAGTCAGTACCAAGACTAAGTTATCTGTGCTCCGTTCAATATTTCGACCAACTTTGTTGTATGGGAGCGAAAGCTGGGTGGATTCAGCTTACCTTATCAACAAGGTTGAGGTTACGGATATGAAAGTAGCTAGGATGATTGCAGGTACTAGTAGATGGGAACAATGGCAGGAGGGTGTCCACATTGAGCAAATCAAAGAAAAACTGGGAATGAACTCTATAGATGTAGCAGTCAGGACGAACAGGCTTAGATGGTGGGGTCATGTTACACGCATGGGAGAAGCAAGGTTGCCCAAGAGACTCATGGGTTCAGCAGTAGAGGGTAGGAGTAGTCGGGGCAGGCCAAGGAGAAGGTACCTGGATTCGGTTAAGAATGATTTTGAAGTAATAGGTTTAACATCAGAAGAGGCACCAATGTTAGCACTGAATAGGGGATCATGGAGGAATTTTATAAGGGGGCTATGCTCCAGACTGAACGCTGAAAGGCATAATCAGCCTTAAATGAATGAATGAATGATGATGATGATGATGATGATGGAGGAACGACTAATAGCATTGTTTAAGTATTTATTTGGCTCTATTGGAAAAAACGTTAGCAAAGCCAGCTCTTAATTAATTCCAAAGTAATTACCAGTATTGTCAAAAGTATTGTTTGCGTAACTATATATGCCAATTTCATGATTTAGACAAATAATAAAGCGTAACCCTTGTAGTAGAAGAAAGTGTTAGGAAGACGAAATTTTTCGATGTACGAGGGCTATTCAGAAAGTAGGGAACATACCGGTCTGAAGTCGCTAGACGCGCGCCGATCGCGTATATTTTGGTATGTGCATGCTTGGCCTAGCAGTCGACAGCCATCCGTGACAGCGGGAATGTCTCTGCTCGTCTGGTTTTTTCGATATTCAAATTTAAAATGTGCGCTGCAATCGACAATCCCGCCAGTTGTGAGGTGCGCTCTGTAATACGGTTTTTGTCGGTAAAAAACCTAAAACCTATAGAAATTTACCGTGAACTGTGCGAAGTGGACGGAAACAACGTAATGAGTGAATGTTCCGTCTGGAAATGGTGCATTCGGTTTAAAAATGGCCGAACCAACGTTCATGATGGAGGGGAGAGTGGACGTCCGAGCATTGTCACTGACGATCTTGTCGCTTAAGTTGATGAAACCTCCCAAAATCAAGCAAATGTTTGCAAACCTTGTGAGCAAGGAAGTTGATGGCGACAGTGTTTTTGGATAGGCAAGGGATGCTTCTTATTGATTTTCTCGAACGTGGAGCAACCATAAATTCTGCCCGGTTTTGTCAAACTTTGCCCAGCCTTAGAAGGGCAGTTCAAAACAAACGCAGAGGAATGCTGAAGTCCAAAATTTTGTTTTCTCACGACACGGCAAAATCGCAATAAAGAACTCCTTAATTCATTCAAATGGGAAATTTTCCCTCATACGTCCTTCCGCTCCGATCTTGCACCAAGCGACTTCCACTTGTTTCCCAAGATGAAGAACTGGTTGCAACGCAGCGTTCTGATGACGACGCGGAACTCCAGGCGGGCGTGACTCACTGGCTGAAGTCTCAGGCGGCAGAATTTTACGACGAAGGCCTTTCAAAGCTTGTTCGCCGCTATGATAAGTGCCTCAATGTGTTTGGTGACTATGTGGAAAAGTAGTATGTCAGTCGTTCTTTCAGATGTATATAATGATATGTATTTCTTGTACTTAGGTTTTTTAATGCTAAAACGTTCCCTACTTACTGAATAGCTCTCGTAATCAGTTAATTTTATGAGTTAAGTCTTAATTGTAATTTCTGTAAATTAAACATCGGACAATGTGAAGTTTCAGTGCCTATTATTCCATTATTGTGACGCTATACTGGGTGGTCCATTGTTAGGGACCGGGCCAAATATCTCACGAAATAAGCATCAAACGAAAAAACTACAAAGAACGAAAGTGGTCTAGCATGAAGGGAAATATCAGATAGCGCTATGGTTGGCCCGCTAGATGGCGCTGCCAGAGGTCGAACGGATATCAACTGCGTTTTTTTAAAATAGGAAACCCCATTTTTATTACATATTCGTGTAGTACGTAAAGAAATATGAATGTTTTAGTTGGACCACTTTTTTCGCTTTGTGATAGATGGCGCTGTAATAGTCACAAACGTATAAGTACGTGGTATCACACAACATTCCGCCAGTGAGGACGGTATTTGCTTCATGATACATTACCCGTGTTAAAATGAACCGTTTACCAATTGCGGAAAAGGTCGATATCGTGTTGATACGTGGCTATTGTGATCAAAATGCCAAACGGGCGGGTGCTATGTATGCTGCTCGGTATCCTGGACGACATCATCCAAGTGTCCGGACCGTTCGCCGGATCGTTACGTTATTTAAGGAAACAGGAAGTATTCAGCCACGTGTGAAACGTCAACCTCGACCTGCAACAAATGATGATGCCCAGGTAGGTGTTTTAGCTGCTGTCGCGGCTAATCCGCACATCAGTAGCAGACAAATTGCTCGAGCATCGGGAATCTCAAAAACGTCGGTGTTGACAATGCTACATCAACATCGGTTGCACCCGTACCATATTTCTATTCACCAGTAATTGCATGGCGACGACTTTGAACGTCGTGTACAGTTCTGTCACTGGGCACAAGAGAAATTACGGGAAAATGACAGATTTTCTGCACGCCTTCTATTTAGCGACGAAGTGTCATCCACCAACAGCGGTAACGTAAACCGGCATAATATGCGCTATTGGGCAACGGAAAATCCACGATAGGTGCGACAAGTGGAACTTCAGCGACCTAGGTGGGTGAATGTATGGTGGGGCATTATGAGAGGAAGGGTAATTGGTCCCTATTTTATCGATGACAATCTAAATGGTGCAGTGTATGCTGATTTCCTACGTAATGTTCTACCGATGTTACTGCAAGATGCTTCACTGCATGACAGAATGGCGATGTACTTCAAACATGACGAATGGATTTCGTGAGATATTTGGCCCGGTCACGATCAATGGACCACCCTGTACAAGGATCCGATTTTTGGTACCGAGACAGTCAGTTCGCAGCCGAGTTCCAGACAAGAAACCTGTGTTGGTTAGAACAACAACAGCGCATCAACGTAACCGTGAAATAAGTGTTACACCAATAGGACGTGTGTTAAAGCAATGAGAGTGTCTGTTCAATTTATTTGAAACACAGTGAAATGTGTGGTTAGGTTTTTACTGCTTGTAGATATTCAACAGTATACTGTTGTAACAGTATGTTGATGTTTGCCTGCAAACTATTAATGAGGCTTATCGAAAGTTAAACAATACTGCACTGGCCATGTAACTGTTTATTATTGGGGAGCTGTGAACAGTGAAAGTAAAGAACTGTGAAACGCAAATGTGCACCTGTCAGTTACATCATTTAAAGTAGTCAGTGTTGAACTTCAAGCCCCCATTTTTCAGCCAGTGTAGCAACGCAGTATGTCGACACTGAGGACAACAAACGAAGAAATAAAGCAGGCGAACATATGGTCCCCGGATGAGGACTATTGTAATTAAGCACAATAAACTAGAACTCGCAAACTTTGAACAGTGAACTAAAGAGCGGTTTACAGTACAGTGATGCAACAGCCAATCAGCGCTTGGGTTTAATTGCCACAGTATGACAGCAGTCAATCAGCGAGCAGGTTCTATGGAAGCAGCCATTGAGCACAGGAGCAGCTAATCAGCATGCAGGTGGACACAGCTGACCGCGATAAACAAGATGCCTCGCCAAGAGAACTACAACTTGCAGCAGCCATGCAGACGACACATTGAGATGACAGCTGAAGGAGCAGCAGAGTAGCAGGAGACGAGAGAATGAGAATAAAGTAACTTTATAGCCATTTTATATTAAGTGATACATAATGGTGGCTTTAACAAACATGACAGCGAGATGGAGAATGGACAACAGGGAAGTTATGTGAAAATTGATAATGAAGCTGTGGAAGTTAAGTTTTTAAATTAACTGAAAGACTCAATGGGGACTGGTTCTGTATACGATAGTAGTTATAAATCAGACATGGATGTAACTTTGAATGATGGGAACGAAAGTCCTATTGCAGATGAAATGATTACAGCGTCATCTACACTGTGTGGTGATGTGAGAGAAATGGGCGAAAACAGTGCTGAAGTGGATGAGGTCGTTAAGGTTAAGGAGGAGGAATGTAGTAGCGAAAGTCAGCAAGGGCAAAAGTTAATGGCAGACGTAAAAGTGGAAGCGATGTTAAGACAAATAATGAGTAGTTTGAGTAGTATGTGTACGAAAGAAGACATTAGTAAGGTGGAAAATAGTATGAAAGAAGACATTAGTAGGGTGGAAATTAGTATGAAAGAAGACATTAGTAGTACTAAAAAAGACATTAGCAGGGTGGAAAAGAAAACTGATACCATTAGAACTGACATGGTTAACTTAAAGGATGAACTGAAGAAAGAAATTAAAAAGGAGATTAAGGTAGTCAGCTGTAATCTTTTAGAACTAAATAACAAGGTGGAGGTGGTAGCTAAAGATTGTGACGAAAAGATAAAGACAGTAGTACACAACACTCATGAGAAATTAACATTGATGAGCAGTGAATGTGTACAAGAGAGAAAGAAGCTTTGTGATGACCATAGTACGATGGTGGAGGCTTCCGAAAAACAGTGTTGTAGCTAGGAAATTTTGTGCTGAAAACAGGGTTAAACTTGAGAACCAAATCGATCACATTAAAAATGATTTAGAAATGCAGGTAGAAACCAAGTGTGCAGTAATGGTAGGAGAAAAACTGGTAAAAGTAACTAAAATGTAAATTCAAAATTGAGAAAAAGATGGAAGAGGTACAAAATCAAAAGTATAGAGTATGTAGTGTCCCAAACAGTCTTTCATTTGTTAGCTGTAAGAAATTTAATAATTTTGAATGTGGGAAAGTGCATCCACTGGATTTCATTAGAGAATTTAATAATTTGCGTGAAACATGGAATGACAAAGAAAAAATGTCGTTTGTGAGAGGTTTTTTGAAAGGGGATGCTTATGGATGGGCAGCTCAGGTAGCTAATAGCTCTACTTCGTAGCAAAGCTTTGAGAAACCATTTTTAGATGAATATTGGTCCAAAGAGAAGCAGCAGAGAATTTTGAGTTAAGTTTGCGGAGGAGAGAGATTTGACTCTAGGAAGGGTACTGTGAAAGGTTTCTGTCAGCTTTGGATAAACAAACTGAAATATATGGACAAAGAGCAAGGTAGTAAATCAATAATTATAGGTTTAGAAACTAACTTGCCTCAGAAAGTTAGAGAATTACTTGTACCCGCCCCTGAAGGTAATATTAGTAATTTCTGGAATCATGTTGATAAAGTAGAGAGGATGAAGCCTTGGTGGAAGATCGAAGGAGGAGTTTCGATGATAATAATAATCAGGGAGAGAATTTCAGGTAAATAGGATGAACAGGACTAATTTTAGTAGTAATTCAAGGAATAGTTTGGTGGAGGATAGCCAGAATGGGCACATAAATTGTAGGAGAAATCCAAGTAAAAGAAATGGAGATGATTATTTTAATTCTGGATCAGACCATTTAAACTAGATAATCTTCCAGTCTTGGCTCGCACTACAGCAGGTAGTGAGCAAGAGCCACTTGTATATAAATGTGCTGTAATCACAGGTAATGGTACTGTAAATGATAGTAGTAAGACGAGTGTAAATTCTAATTCTAGTGAGACGTTGAATGATGGTGTGGGTAGCAATACTTACCCCACAAAAGGAGAGGACGAACTTACTATAAAGTGCATTGAACCAGAAGTAACACTTACAAGCCAGTAGGGGGTTCAACATTCTGTGGTGGATTCATTATGTGGC
The DNA here is from genome assembly GCF_021461395.2 of Schistocerca americana. Lineage (NCBI taxonomy): Eukaryota > Metazoa > Arthropoda > Insecta > Orthoptera > Acrididae > Schistocerca > Schistocerca americana. The sequence goes on along the minus strand of NC_060120.1, from coordinate 275,843,701 downwards.
GATAATGCTTACCCCAGCTGTCTGTCTCATTTTTCACGTTTCATGAGGCAGTCAAGGAATCAGAATTATTCTATCTACAATTTTCATGTGATTTTGTACAGTAGGATTCTTTAGTATAAGAATATTTTAGAAAAGGTTTCTCCATTGTTTATATATATAGGGTGGTACATTGATAGTGACCGGGCAAAATATCTCACGAAATAAGCATCAAACGAAAAAACTATAAAGAACGAAACTGGTCTAGCATGAAGGGGAAAATCAGATAGCGCTATGGTTGGCCCGCTAGATGGCGCTGCCAGAGGTCAAACGGATATCAACTGCGTTTTTTAAAATAGGAACCCCCATTTTTATACATATTCGTGTAGTACGTAAAGAAATATGAATGTTTTAGTTGGACCACTTTTTTCGCTTTGTGATAGATGGCGCTGTAATAGTCACAAACGTATAAGTACGTGGTATCACACAACATTCCGCCAGTGAGGACGGTTTTTGCTTCATGATACATTACCCGTGTTAAAATGAACCGTTTACCAATGGCGGAAAAGGTCGATATCGTGTTGATGTATGGCTATTGTGATCAAAATGCCAAACGGGCGTGTGCTATGTATGCTGCTCGGTATCCTGGACGACATCATCCAAGTGTCCGGACCGTTCGCCGGATAGTTACGTCAGTTAAGGAAACAGGAAGTGTTCAACCACGTGCGAAACGTCAGCCACGACCTGCAACAAATGATGATGCCCAAGTAGGTGTTTTAGCTGCTGTCGCGGCTAATCCGCACATCAGTAGCAGACAAATTGCGCGAGAATCGGGAATCTCAAAAATGTCAGTGTTGAGAATGCTACATCAACATCGATTGCACCCGTACCATATTTCTATGCGCTAGGAATTGCATGGTGACGACTCTGAACGTCGTGTACAGTTCTGCCAATGGGCACAAGAGAAATTACGGGACGATGACAGATTTTTTGCACGCGTTCTATTTAGCGAAGTGTAATTCACCAACAGCTGTAACGTAAACCGGCATAATATGCACTATTGGGCAACGGAAAATCCACGATGGTGGATTGACGCTTATTTAGTGAGATATTTGGCCCGGTCACGATCCATGGACCACCTTGTATATTATGTTGTGTTAGTTAAGGGAGTAAGAGGATGGAAGAAAGTAAACTGGTCAGTCAAAGAGGTAAGGTAAACAGACAACGAAAAGCGTCAGCATATGTGAAGATAATTAACATCTGAAGTAGTCAGCTCGTGTGTGGAATTAGTGTGATTTGGTGCAGCAGCAGAGGCAACATGCAGTATAAACCATCTTCAATCCTAAGTATTAATATTAATTTTGTGGTATAATAGAAGTGTTTGTGTTCAGTGCAGTCAGTATATGGAAATAAGTATCTACCCCTGGAAGCTTTTTCTAACATTAAGGAATTACAACTTTAAACATAGTTGCCTGGAGTAATGTGTGTGGAAAGAGTAAGCAAGATTTGTATGCATATCGCCCTTCAGGCCAGAATCAAACAATTTGATGGAATACAGTGAACTGTGGATTAAAACTGAAGAAACTGCAAAAAGGTGGGAATTTAAGGAGATGGGACCTGGATAAACTTAAAGAACCAGAGGTTTTACAGAGTTTCAGGAAGAACATAAGGGAACAATCGACAGGAATGGGGGAAAGAAATACAGTAGAAGAAGAATGGGTAGCTTTGAGAGATGAAGTAGTGAAGGCAGCAGAGGATCTAGTAGGTAAAAAGACGAGGGCTAGTAGAAATCCTTGGGTAACAGAAGAAATATTGAATTTAATTGATGAAAGGAGAAAATATAAAAACGCAGTAAATGAAGCAGGCAAAAAGAAATACAAACGTCTCAAAAATCAGATCGACAGGAAGTGCAAAATGGCTAAGCAGGGATGGCTAGAGGACAAATGTAAGGATATAGAGTCTTATCTCACTATGGGTAAGATAGATACTGCCTAAAGGAAAATTAAAGAGACCTTTGGAGAAAAGAGAACCACTTGTATGAATATCAAGAGCTCAGGTGGAAACCCAGTTCTAAACAAAGAAGGGAAAGCAGAAAGGTGGAAGGAGTATATAGAGGGCCTATACAAGGGCAATGTACTTGAGGACAATATTATGGAAATGGAAGAGGATGTAGATGAAGATGAAATGGGAGATACGATACTGTGTGAAGAGTTTGACAGAGCACTGAAAGACCTGAGTCGAAACAAGGCCCCGGTAGTAGACCACGTTCCATTAGAACTACTGACAGCCTTGGGAGAGCCAGTCCTGACAAACCTCTACCATCTGGTGAGCAAGATGTATGAGACAGGCGAAATACCCTCAGACTTCAAGAAGAATATAATAATTCCAATCGCAAAGAAAGTAGGTGTTGACAGATGTGAAAATTACCGAACAATCAGTTTAATAAGTCACGGATGCAAAATACTAACGCGAATTCTTTACAAACGAATGGAAAAACTGGTAGAAGCCGACCCCGGGGAAGATCAGTTTGGATTCCGTAGAAATATTGGAACACGTGAGGTAATACTGACCCTACGACTCATCTTAGAAGCTAGATTAAGGAAAGGCAAACCTACGTTTCTAGCATTTGTAGACTTAGAGAAAGCTTTTGACAATGTTGACTGGAATACTCTCTTTCAAATTCTGAAGGTGGCAGGGGTAAAATACGGGGAGCGAAAGACTATTTACAATTTGTACAGAAACCAGATGGCAGTTATAAGAATCGGGGAACATGAAAGGGAAGCAGTGGTTGGGAAGGGAGTGAGACAGGGTTGTAGCCTCTCCCCGATGCTATTCAATCTTAATATTGAGCAAGCAGTTAAGGAAACAAAAGAAAAGTTCGGAGTAGGTATTAAAATCCATGGAGAAGAAATAAAAACTTTGAGGTTCGCCGATGACATTGTAATTCTGTCGGAGACAGCAAAGGACTTGGAAGAGCAGTTGAACGGAATGGACAGTGTCTTGAAAGGAGGGTATAAGATGAACATCAACAAAAGCAAAACGAGGATAATGGAATGTAGTCGAATTAAGTCTGGTGATGCTGAGGGAATTAGATTAGGAAATGAGACACTTAAAGTAGTAAAGGAGTTTTGCTATTTGGGGAGCAAAATAACTGATGATGGTCGAAGTAGAGAGGATATAAAATGTAGACTGGCAATGGCAAGGAAAGCGTTTCTGAAGAAGAGAAATTTGTTAACATCGAGTATTGATTTAAGTGTCAGGAAGTCGTTTCTGAAAGTATTCGTATGGAGTGTAGCCATGTATGGAAGTGAAACATGGACGATAAATAGTTTAGACAAGAAGAGAATAGAAGCTTTCGAAATGTGGTGCTACAGAAGAATGTTTAAGATTAGATGGATAGATCGTATAACTAATGAGGAGGTATTGAATAGGATTGGGGAGAAGAGAAGTATGTGGCACAACTTGACTAGAAGAAGAGATCGGTTGGTACAACATGTTCTGAGGCATCAAGGGATCACCAATTTAGCATTGGAGGGCAGCGTGGAGGGTAAAAATCGTAGAGGGAGACCAAGAGATGAACACACTAAGCAGATTCAGAAGGATGTAGGTAGCAGTAGCTACTGGGAGATGAAGAAGCTTGCACAGGATAGAGTAGCATGGAGAGCTGCATCAAACCAGTCTCTGGACTGAAGACCACAACAACAACGCAGTGAAATAATAATTTTTGTAAGTGATAATTATGTCTGATTGGTAATGAGAGTTAAGTATGCCTTAGCATAAGGATCAGTCACTGCGGAGTGTTTTTCAGTAGAATCAATTTTACATTAGGTAAGCAGGGCAGGTGTTTATTAATTAGATAATGAAACAAAAATGAAATAATAAAATAATGACTAATGTTAGGGTCTTAATGTTTTGGGAGCCTGTATCTGCAGTAGGGATATTTTTTGGGAATGCACTCTACTGGCTAATAAGGTAAGAAATGTATGTAAAATAATGGAGCTGAACGACATTATTAATGCAAACAAATGTGGTGTAACTGTACTGACGATCTAAATTTTGAACTAGGCAACAATGGGTACTGTGTATATTGCGCAATTCATGACACTGCAACTGGGAATGAGAGTTTAACAGAAGGAGCAAAACTTTTGTGAGGTACAATACATATAACGCTGTATTATTGAATCTATAGATTATCTGAAAACTTCTGTTTGTGTTCTGAGGAATTATGAGCTTAAAGTGGTAACACTGGAACGAAGAAAAGTAATTTTGCTGATTAACTGATAACTGTCGTGCTAGAGTGATATGAAAATTCTGACAGGTCAACTATTTGCTGACATATTGTGGTTTTGTGGGGATTTAATTTTCTAGTTGAATGAGAGTAGTGCTCAGAGTTGAATAGAGAAGTGAGCCAAGATTTGGTACAACTTGCATCCCCTTAATTTTGATCTGGGTAGTAATTAACTTATGTGATGGTGACTATTCTTTTTTTCATAATGTAATGATTAGCAAATCTATGTTCCTGCACATCTTGAGTTTTTGCTCTTTTGCAAATGGGAAAGACACGATAATCTTTCAAGTTTAACCAGTTTCAGACAGTTATGACTTAGAGGAATGTTTTCCAGTGTAATGTCCACTTGATTTTAAATTTTTTTCTAGTCCTCCACCTTTTGTACTATATATGGTTTTAGTGCTAATTATTGTAATGTTATGAGGACTACGTAATATATCTACATATGATGTAATGACTATCATTTTTAGTGTGAAACATTTTTTCTTCTAATAAAAGTAAGTGTGCTAAAGTAGGGTATTTTGTCTAACTTTTTCATGTACGGTGGCAGAAGAGAACCAACTCCAAGGGAAGTGATAGCAGTGCAGTTCCTTACAAACTGCCACTTGGACCTCTTGAGAGAAAATATGTAGAAGCTCACTGTAAAGTGAAAGTGCTTTTCCGAAATACTAAACACTGAGCAAGTGAGATTTTCCGTCTGAAAAGTGAACTGCAATGAGCAGTGTAATTTAACTTTTGCAACCCACAGGCAAACGTCACACACTGCCGTACTACACTCCTGGAAATGGAAAAAAGAACACATTGACACCGGTGTGTCAGACCCACCATACTTGCTCCGGACACTGCGAGAGGGCTGTACAAGCAATGATCACACGCACGGCACAGCGGACACACCAGGAACCGCGGTGTTGGCCGTCGAATGGCGCTAGCTGCGCAGCATTTGTGCACCGCCGCCGTCAGTGTCAGCCAGTTTGCCGTGGCATACGGAGCTCCATCGCAGTCTTTAACACTGGTAGCATGCCGCGACAGCGTGGACGTGAACCGTATGTGCAGTTGACGGACTCTGAGCGAGGGCGTATAGTGGGCATGCGGGAGGCCGGGTGGACGTACCGCCGAATTGCTCAAGACGTGGGGCGTGAGGTCTCCACAGTACATCGATGTTGTCGCCAGTGGTCGGCGGAAGGTGCACGTGCCCGTCGACCTGGGACCGGACCGCAGCGACGCACGGATGCACGCCAAGACCGTAGGATCCTATGCAGTGCCGTAGGGGACCGCACCGCCACTTCCCAGCAAATTAGGGACACTGTTGCTCCTGGGGTATCGTCGAGGACCATTCGCAACCGTCTCCATGAAGCTGGGCTACGGTCCCGCACACCGTTAGGCCGTCTTCCGCTCACGCCCCAACATCGTGCAGCCCGCCTCCAGTGGCGTGAATGGGGGGACGAATGGAGACGTGTCGTCTTCAGCGATGAGAGTCGCTTCTGCCTTGCTGCCAATGATGGTCGTATGCGTGTTTGGCGCCGTGCAGGTGAGCGCCACAATCAGGACTGCATACGACCGAGGCACACAGGGCCAACACCCGGCATCATGGTGTGGGGAGCGATCTCCTACACTGGCCGTACACCACTGGTGATCGTCGAGGGGACACTGAATATTGCACGGCACATCCAAACCATCATCGAACCCATCGTTCTACCATTCCTAGACCGGCAATGGAACTTGCTGTTCCAACAGGACAATGCACGTCCGCATGTATCCCGTGCCACCCAACGTGCTCTAGAAGGTGTAAGTCAACTACCCTGGCCAGCAAGATCTCCGGATCTGTCCCCCATTGAGCATGTTTGGGACTGGATGAAGCGTCGTCTCACGTGGTCTGCACGTCCAGCACGAACGCTGGTCCAACTGAGGCGCCAGGTGGAAATGGCATGGCAAGCCGTTCCACAGGACTACATCCAGCATCTCTACGATCGTCTCCATGGGAGAATAGCAGCCTGCATTGCTGCGAAAGGTGGATATACACTGTACTAGTGCCGACATTGTGCATGCTCTGTTGCCTGTGTCTATGTGCCTGTGGTTCTGTCAGTGTGATCATGTGATGTATCTGACCCCAGGAATGTGTCAATAAAGTTTCCCCTTCCTGGGACAATGAATTCACGGTGTTCTTATTTCAATTTCCAGGAGTGTATAATTACAGCCCACACTGTACCTCCGAGAATAGCTGCACTTTAATTATAACCACGTGATATTTTTATGCTCTTCTCCTCCTTCCAGCCTCAGATCGGCAACTATCTGCGACACTTGGTCCATATTTAAATCTCATTTTAGACTGACTCTTAATTTGTTATGACCATTCAAAAGTCCAACATCCAACTACGAGAAATCTGGAGTTGGAATCCCTCAGGGTTCCGTCTTGGGCACAATCCTATATTCAGTCTTTACGAATGACATACGTCAACAACCTGTTGCGCAACTCTCGTTGTTTGCAGACGGTACTGCCGTTTATAGAAGCAGTCCTAATCTACGACTCACCACCCGCTAACTGCAAAGACACCTAGAAGACATTTAATTCTGAGCAGTCCAGCGGAAAGTCACAGTCAATGTTAATAAAACTCAGGCCATCCTGTTCACAACCAAATGGATATCTCAAGTCGTTGCCATTGTCACAGATGGACCACCACTCCCATGGACGAATATGTCAAATACCTCTGCCTCATTATCGACTCGAAAATAACATTCAAATCTGAGTGCACTTGTAATAAAGGAAATCATCTACTCTTTCAAACATACCCTGTCATCAAAGATAATTGGCTCACTATGAAAAGCAAGCTGAAGTTACTCACAGCCTTTTCGTATCAACGTTGACTTATTGCTCCAAAATTTGGTCGACTGCTGACGCCAACTTCAAGAAAATTCAGATCATCCAAAATAAATCCCTTTGTGTAGCTACTCAAGCACCCTGTTATCTGCCTAACTATGTCATACACACAGACCTCCAAATTCTGAAAACTGACGACATGATCACGCACTACGCCCAACAATTGTACATCACAGCTGAATCTCCACACCATCGATTCATTAGTTACCTACGCCAAATCCCTCATATTCCATACCACAAGTATACTCGAATGATTCTAGGTCACCAGTTTACTTTTTAATTACCGTATTAGCGCATCTGGCTACTCAAACACAAAACGCAAGCACCAAATTTAACTTCTTAACTTAGTAAATCATACTCAGAGCAAAGTAATGATAACATGCTGACCTGAACTTCTGACGAAATGGGTTTTGAACCCATCATATTGTGCAGTTGGTTGGTTCCATCCTTGAATTAGTAGACATCCCACAAACAAATTCCCTCTTCTGGTAGAGGTATTCAGACTACTTTCTTCACGAATTGTTTTCTGTTCTTTTTCGTTCCATGCTTTACGTGCGGTCTCAAGGTCTTCATATACATATATATATTCTGGTCAATGTCTAAGGCATATTGAACCAGACAATCAAATTTACAATACTGAAGTAAATTTGGAGCATAAATGTCAACTTTTAGAACATAAAGATTTACATTTACATCATATGTAAGAATCAAATGCGTAGGTTCTAAATTCAGAAAACAGGCACACTTGATATTTGACGATTATAGCGCCGTGTACCACGAATGGGAAACAAAAAATATTGAAATGAGTGCGAATTCCTAAGGGACCAAACTGCTTAGGTCATCGGTCCCTAGACTTAAACACTGCTTAAACTAACTTATGCTAAGAACAACACACACACTCATGCCCGAGGAAGGACTCGAACCTCCAGTGGGAGGGGCCGCGCAGTCCGTGTATGACGCCTCAAACCACGCGGCCACTCCGCGCGGCAGGGAAACAACAGTTTGAGTGAACCGTACGTATTTTTTGGAGCAGAACCAGAATATGCAATAAAAGGGGGGTTGGGGATTTCCCATTTGAAAATAAAAAGTTGACCCCGCCCACGTAGAAGAGGTGCTTGGTTCTTAGGAGGTGCCCAGTTGTACCACTGATAAATGTCCCCTTTACTAACATTAACTTTCCACCTAGAACTTTATTTTCGTATCACGCGTCGTTTTAGAGATATTTAGTTGTCTCAAGTTAAAACACACACCCTGCATATTCTATCGAAAGTATGATGTCTATTCCTTCCCAGCGAGTCTTCCAACTCTGCCATATATCGGGCGAGAAGCTCCATGACGCTTGATATTTGAACAGACAACGAAATTTCCTGTCCAGCCGTAGCGAAATCGTACCAACAACATCGGCCAGATCGCACAGACGTGTTGGTGCTACTCTTGAAAGAAGATCATGTACATAGATCACAGACTATAGTATCCGGGCAATCGACGAACTGATTCTCTACAATCGCGGAGTCACTATAGCGAACATCGCTCAGCAGATGTGCATCTCAATAGGTAGTTCTGCAGCGTCCGAAATCGTCTGCAGTATCGGAAAATCTGCTCACACTGGGTTCCGCAATCAGAATCATCTGCACACAAAGCCGCAAGGTTTACTGCGGCTCTGCAGTTACTTGCGCGTTATTTCGTGGAACGCAAGGGTTTGACAAACCGCACCATTACGTGCCCAAGCGCGTTGATAGAAACATCAGACATGAATGCCAATGGAACGTTCAATTGAGTTCAGTGACATATGACAAAATCAGTTTTATTACATAAGTAAGCTTTATGCCCACACACCCACCGTCGTCGCAACTGCACCGATATCGCTTCGACGTCCCCCCCCTTTGGCAGTGGAGCTGATCTCACAAGTTTGTGTATATATATAGTCCCGGCTTGTAGCGAACCATTCCCTGCCGTGTGGGTCGGGGATAAAACATATTTTAATCACGTCGTGAATCTAATTATGTGAACTAGCAGTTGAAAATTGATCTCGTTTTCTATTTCCAGAAACCACGACGTATCCAAAGACAGTGAGTTTATTTATTACTCGGGAATAACATAGGAATCGGCTTCCAGTCTATTTTTTCCAATTTTTGTTCCCCAAATAATTTGATTTAGTTACCTTCGTAGTCAATATACCTTCGTTAAATCCTACTATCTGTTTGTAACAAGTTGATCAGCTTTTCTCAATAACCCTTGAATGTTCACAGATATAATTGTCTATGTACTAGCTGATTTTTGAGATTAGGAAAACGCGGAGAAAGCCTCGTATATATTCTGTTTTATTGACACAATTCACTTCTTAGATTAATGAGAGATGGCACTGGGGAATCAATGAAGAAGGAGTTGATCCTAGTGTGTATCGTTTCGGTGTAATAACATTCAGTCTGTACCACATTCCTTCGCGTTCCTATCACCAAAGATATGATCTCCCGTGAAACTGTCCTTTACCATTAATATCTGATAAATCATAAATATGTCTCTGGCTTTACAGTGTATAAGCTTCTTAATTCTCACGACACGATATTAAATATAAGTTCGAGTTCCTTCAATGTCTACTTAGCACAAATTTAGTTTTTTCACGGGCAGTATATCTCACGTCTAGTTTATTAGCAGAATCTCCTTGACAAGGTCGGCAAAGATATTAGTATGATATATTCCAACTATTTTATGTCCCAATACCTCAAAATAATCTATTATCTCCCACTCCAATGTCTAATCCAGTTACCAGAATTATATTTAATTAGGCTTATAATCCCTAACTTCCGACCACCACAGAAGACTGCGAACATGCACTATTGAAAACAAAGACTAAAGAGAGCTAACAATGCTGCGGATTGGTTTATATATTATATTCAAAACAAAACGCAGCTCTGTTATGTCTTCCTTGGATTCCCTTTGTACTACTTTGCGTTACTCTATTTCGAATATCTACTCTCTGTAAAAATTTAACTACCTATTACTTCGAAATACAACTAACGTTTTTTGGCTCTTGGGTCATTTCGTATTACAGAATTTAATCTAATATTCGTTTCTGAATACCCACTCTCTAAAGAGCGGTTACAGCTACCGTGTACACAAGCCTTCAAAGACAACATATGAGTCGCCTCACATATGAAATCAGGAGGAGGCATTCCCTTAATAATCTTAGTAACATTTACTTCAGTTTCCACAAAATATTGACTGGAGCTCCATCGATCATGTTATCAATAATTACCAGACCACACACCTTAGAGCAAACTTAACACGTAAACAAATTATTAACCACTACGCTTCGACCTGTCCAATACAGGGATTTATCATAACAGACAAAACATGATATCTGGAAGCTATAATCGTCAGATTTTGAATTTCAACTGAAGCAACACAATTCGCAACCCGTATCTCAAAGTAACTAATGGTTCTTTCCCTTTCCTTTTGTAGGTTTGCATGGCTGGCGGCGCTCCCCTTTCACCCTGTGGCTGTAAGGGCACGACGGTACCACCTTAGTACTGCGCGACAACTGGCATTTGACATCGCAGCATCCACCTGACGTGTTGTACCGAGACAAACGGTGACAGAAGACCGCGAGCACGTCTGCAGGAAGAATGGGCGTTATTGTCTCAACATCAGATTGATGACATCATTCACTGCATGCCCCGTCGTTGTCAGGCCTGTGTTGTTGCTAGAAGTAGTCACACCTCATTCTCAGAAAATTAACTAGTTGGAATGCGTGTGCAAATCCGTTAAGCTGAAAAAAAACGAAGAATATTTTTGCTATCGTTATGCATGTTGCAGCTGTTTGCGTTCTGTATACATTACATTCGAAATGGTTCAAATGGCTCTAATCACTATGGGGCTTAACATCTGAGGTCCCCTAGACTTAGAACTACTTAAACCTAACTAACCTAAGGACATCGCACATATCCATGCCCGAGGCAGGACTCGAACCTGCGACTGTAGCAGCAGCACGGTTCCGGACTGAAGCGCCTAGAACCGCTCGACCACAGCGGCCGGTTTCATTACATTGTTTCTACTTCACTATCGCCTGTTTATACTGTTTCGTGGCAAAATAAACGCAACTTTGCAAAATTTCCGTTTGTTGCTTTAATTTTGGACACCAGTGTATATTATGCGAAGAGTCTATTGACTTGCATTGTGAAGAAAGTAAAACGATATATGCAACTTTGACCAGCGCCTGACTTGTCCTCTGAGCTACGAAATACATGCGAAACCGCACCTGTGTCGGTATTGTATTCTTCAGGAGCACGACGGTCAAACTGCTTCGCGGCGGTTACTACGTAAGTTGGTCTGCTGTCTAAGCGGGACTGTTAACGGCTTCTCGGGAAACGAGACTGACCCGCCTGACCCTACTTTGTGGTTGCGTAAAAATGTCGACCCACGAGCGGCATTACAGATGCGAGCGCGAAATTCACGAGCGAGTGCATCCGCTTCGCTTTGACTCGCACAAAGAGGTAAGTCAAGCTGCTGCAATGGCGCTTAGAGCAGCCAGCAGCGAGCACCGTTGTGCAATACCGGTAAGTGCTTCGGTAACCATACGGTCACGTGGGCCACACCTCTAACACGCACGACGTTGCCCAGTCTCTCGACGATGGGAAAATGTACTGCGTGAATAAAGGAATCCCATACAAGACGCTACGTGGGCCAGTTATACAGCAGTGTTCCAGTGAATACGGTGCTTGTCAGAATGACAGATATTGAAATACGATGTCTGTTCAAAAAATTTCGGAACACTCGTAATTTCGCGACAATGGAGTGTTGAAGCGAAATGCAGTTGGCATCCCTGCACACACCTGTACTTTATGTGTAACTGCCAGGAGTTTCACAGTATGTCTGTTAGTTATTGTTCAGTGCTGTATTGAGTAGAACGTCGTGTTGCATAGTTTGAGACTTTAGAGATGGCAGAGTTAAGGGAGCAACGTGTCTGCATTAAATTTTGCGTGGAACTCAGGAAAACCTTTACAGAGACGCACCAAATGACGTAGGAAGCGTATGGCGATGAATGCGTAAGCCGTACTCGGTGTTACGAATGGTTAAAGATGACCCTCGTTCAGGATGCCCTTCGACGTCTATCGGCGACGCTCGTGTCAGGAACATCAACGTTACAACTGAAGACTGACTGTCCCAGAGATTGCAAAAGAATGTAACATTTCAGTTGGATCATGTCATGAAATCATGACACAGCTTCTTGGAATGCACGGTGTTGCCGCCAAGTTCGTCCCACGGCTCGTGAGTCAAGTCCAGAAAGACGTTCGCCCTGCAATGTGTGAAGAGCTTTTGGATCGCACAAATGACAACGAGATATTCTTAAAAGAATCATAACTGGTGATGAGAAGTGGGTCTATGGTTATGATGTTGAGACCAAAGTTCAGTCTCCACAACGGGTCGGGAAAGTTTCTCCAAGACCAGAAAAAGCTCGTCAGGTTAGGTCAAAAGTTAAAGCCATGCTGATCGTTTTCTTTGAAGGATTAGTTCACCACGAATTCGTGCCAAAGGGCAGACTGTTAATCGATGGTACTATCGGAACGTGTTGCGATGCCTGCGAGAAAATGGAAGAAGGAATGTGGCGAGGCAATTCATGGCTCGAGGATCATGATAACGCACCTGCACATTCATTGCTGTTGGTGCGTGACAACTGCACAAAAAACGAAATTACTGTGCTGCCTCATCTTCCGTACTCTCCAGCCCCTGCGGACTTTTTTTACTATCGAAGTTGAAAACCCCGTTGAAAGGACGAAGATTTGCAACGATAGACGAAATAAAAAAAAAAAAAAAAAAATTCGCAGACGACACCTCGCGCGATCCAGCAAGAGGCGTGCCAAGTCTGGTTCCGGAAGTGCGAACGACGTTAAGAGCGGAGTATCTACTGTGGAAGCAAGTATTTCGAAGGAGACGATGCGTAAGTAAAGTACGCGTCGAAAAATGTTGTGGACGAAGTTCCGGAATTTTTTGAGCGGACCTCGTAGGTGATCATGGGATAGAAAAGCAACTGAAATCGCTTAACAGACGAAAGGTCACTAACCTGGCGGGATACCAGTACGATTCCACACAGAGTATGCGAAAGAACTTGCCCACCTTCTAGCAGCATACATCCGTTGGTCTCTGGAGGAGCGAAGCGATTGTAATGATTAAAAAAGAGGGCAGGTCATTCCCGCTCCCAAGAATGGTCGTAGAACAGACGCCGAAAACTGTGGGCCTACATGTTTGACGTCGGTCTGTTGTAGATGATGATGATGATGATGTTTGGTTTGTGGGGCGCTCAATTGCGTGGTTATCAGCACCCGTACAAATTCCCAACCTTTGCTCAGTCCAGTCTCGCTACTTTCACGAATGATGCTGAAATGATGAGGACAACACAAACACCCTGTCGTCTCAAGGCAGGTGAAAATCGCTGACCCCGCCGGGAATCGAACCCGGGACCTCGTCATCGGGAAGCGAGAACGCTATCGCAAGACCACGAGCTGCGGACGTCTGTTGTAGAATTATGGAACGTATGTTATTATTTTATTATAACATTTCTGGAGGGCGAAATTTTTTCTATAGGTATCAGCGTCAGTTCTAAAACAAGTTTCTTATAAAACTCAAAAACTCTCTGTTCGCCCACGAGATCCAGAAAGCAGCAGATACAGCCGCCCAGGTAGATGCCGTGTTCCTTGACTTGCGAAAGGCGTTCGATAAAGTCCGTCACCTAATCAACAAAGTAGTGGCGTACAAAATAACAGGCGAACTGTGAGATTGCATTGAACAGTTTCTAGCAAACAGAACATAACCTGTCATTCTCAACGGAGAGAAGTCTTCATGTGTAAAAGCAATTTATGGCGTACCCAAGGGACCGTTGCTTTTCGATAGTGTCTTAATTGTCGAGAGTTGGTAGCAGTAGTAGAGCAAGGTGTAGTTAGAGGCTCTGATCCTAAATAAGTTTTCAATTACCTACGATCGTGCATGATGAGGGCAGAGAGCCTGTTGTTACCTGACTGCCGTTGTAGGGCCAGATAGAATTTTTTTCTATAGTTGACCTTGTTCTTTTCTTGTAGAATGACACTGTGTGTTAGATTCAAGTCCTACTTAAATTCTTTCCGGCTACAGAGAGTCTCATTGTTTTACTATAAGTGGTGTCTGTTTGGTAGTTGATATTTTTGATGCTAAAGAAGTCGCTCTCCACAGCTGAACAACCCCGACCCTAAACCCACGCCGTCTGAATGCACGAGGCTTTTGACGAGTCATGCTTTTGGTGCACAGAGAAGTCCCGAAACACAGGATGACCTGCAGAGGATCTCCGCTTGGTGCAGGGAGTGGGGCCGGCCGGTGTGGCCGTGCGGTTAAAGGCGCTTCAGTCTGGAACCGCGTGACCGCTGCGGTCGCAGGTTCGAATCCTGCCTCGGGCATAGATGTGTGTGATGTCCTTAGGTTAGTTAGGTTTAATTAGTTCTAAGTTCTAGGCGACTGATGACCTCAGAAGTTAAGTCGCATAGTGCTCAGAGCCATTTGAACCATTTTGCAGGGAGTGGCGATTGACTCTCAGCATAAAGCAAAGTAACGTGTTGCGAATGCGTGGACTGAAAGACCTATTACTGTATGGTTACACGACTGCGGAACAAACTCCGGGAGCAGATACTCTCATAAAATATCTAGGAGCATGGCTACGTTGTGATTTAAAGTGGAACGACCACATAAAACTAATCGCAGAAAAGTCAGATACTACACTGAGATCCTCACGAAATTTAGTCCATCAGCAAACGAGGTAGCTTACAAAACCGTCGTTCGACCAGCGCTTGAATACTACCCGTCAGTCAAGAAACTGTACCAGACAGTACTGATGGAAGAAATTGAGAAGATCCAAAGAAGAGCGGCGCGTTTTGTCAAAGGTTCACTTAGTAAGTGCGAGAGCGTCACAGAGATGTTGCAAGAGAGGCGTTCCACACCAAGGTGTGCTATACTGTGAAATTTCCGACAGCGGACGTTCCTACAAGACTCGGCCAATATATTGTTTCTCCCTACGTATTTCTCGCGAGACGGTAAAATTAGAGAGATGCCAACCCACCTTGTACATTTACCATCAAACGTTCCACCAGCGAAACCAATCGCGACGGGATCAGGGAACGGGGGAAGTGACAGTGGAACACAAAGCGATCTCCGCCACACGCCGTAAGGTGACTTGAGGAGTATAAACGTAACTACAGTAGATGTATCAAGTAGGCATGACGACACACATTGAGCCAATAAGGAGACGGGGACGTGCTGTCAGGACCACAGCAAATCCGTAATATTCGTGCGAAAGCGTAACACAGGTGTATCAAAAAACTAGAAACCCGCTTCGATTGCGAAAAAAGCACCTAGTGTTAACCTAGGTTTCGGCGTAGATAACTACACCTTCTTCAGAACAATAAAACCCACAAGTGCCTAAGAAGACCTTTGTCAATGATTAAAAGAACACCATAGCTATACATTTATAAACGAAAAAAAAAGGAAAACACAAACAGTACATACGCACAAAATCTAAACCACTACTTAATTTAATGGTATAACCTCCACCTCACACCGGCCTAAGTTCGATGGACCATGACCCACCATAAACTGCAGCTACAATTGGTCGCTCACTTACACGCCCGACCCGCTACCTATGCACATGCGAAGACAAGGGAAGTTACTTGAATGCGCATGGGCGTACGAATACGTGAAAGTTTATTCATGGGTCGTGGCTAAAAAGCCCTTATATTCCCAACCGTGGATCAACGTATATCAAAAAATAGAATGGATAGAATAAGTGACGAGCTAAATAGGAGACGAAGCCTAAAAATAACCGCACACGGTTGCTTATGTTAGGAAAGAAACATATATGAAGCTGCCTATGACAACAGGAGGAACTCTTAAAAACTATTCCTAAAGCCAAATAGTTAGCCTGGGGGGGGGGGGGGGGGGGGTGGCTGAGGGGACGTAATCTAAAGACGTCGTGGTAATAAAGATATAGGGATAAAACGTGAGGTGTTTCAACGGGCTAAAATCACCTTCATCGTAAAAGGAAATGAGGAAAAGAGAAAAAAGATGAACAGCTTGACCAACCGCGCTCGCCAATCAACGCACGCATGTGAAAATCCCCCGAGCATCAGATTTACAAGTATGAAGAACAAATTAAAGGTGCGAAACCTTCAAAAACATTTCTGTTTCTTAGTAGGAGTTGGTCGTTAAGGATATTGTCTTTATCATGCTGCAGATGCTTAAAGATCTGCATTTCTTCCAAAACATCCACTTTTAAGCCCTTAACCTCGGCATGAAGTAATTCGATATTAACTGGAGGGCTCGGCGCATGAGCCGTTTGCACAAGGTGTTCCGCGTAAGTAGAGCCCTTAGTACCGTCACCGCTTCTAGTAGGAATATGCTCAAGCTGTTCATCTTTTTTTCTTTTTTCCTCATTTCCTTTTACGATGAAGGTGATTTTAGCCCGTTGAACACCTCACGTTTTATCCCTATATCTTTATTACCACGACGTCTTTAGATTACGTCCCCTCAGCCCCCCCCCCCGCCCCCCCCCCCCCCCCCAAGGCTAACTATTTGGCTTTAGGAATAGTTTTTAAGAGTTCCTCCTGTTGTCATAGGCAGCTTCATATATGTTTCTTTCCTAAGCAACCGTGTGCGGTTATTTTTTAGGCTTCATCTCCTATTTAGCTCGTCACGTATTCTATCCATTCTACTTTTTGATATACGTTGATCCACGGTTGGGAATATAAGGGCTTTTTAGCCACGACCCATGAATAAACTTTCACGTATTCGTACGCCCACGCGCATTCAAGTAACTTCCCTTGTCTTGCGCATGTGCGTAGGTAGCGGGTCGGGCGTGTAAGTGAGCGACCATTTGTAGCTGCAGTTTATGGTGGGTCATGGTCCATCGAACATAGGCCGGTGTGAGGTGGAGGTTACAACATTAAATTAAGTAGTGGTTTAGACTTTGTACATATGTGCTGTTTGTGTTTTCCTTTTATTCGTTTATAAATGTATAGCTATGGTGTTCTTTTAATCATTGACAAAGGTCTTCTTAGACACTTGTGGGTTTTATTGTTCTGAAAAAGGTGTAGTTATCTACGCCGAAACCTAGGTTAACACTAGGTGCTTTTTTTCGCAATCGAGGCGGGTTTCTATTTTTTTAATATATTAACCAACGATTGCTGACGCGCTGCGATGTTGAAGGTAACACAGATGCTCTGAAAACCTAAATGAGAGTCTTTGGAACAGAAGAGACGTTATTCTCGTGAAATCTTTATAAGTAAATTTAGAGAACCGGTCTTGGATGAAAAAATCCACCACGGCGGAGAAAGCATTGTGCTGACCCCACGCGAAGACGCTATTGGCGGAGGATGACACGGCGGTCGGTCGCTCCTGGTTGGCCCACCTGAGGCAGGAACGGAACTTCTTGGAGCAAAACTGTGCAGCAAATACTTTAGCACAATCATACGATGTCACGCAGGGATAACGAGGGTAAGCTGAAAAAGAGATCCAGAGTGCCTACAGTAAGCGAATAGGATAGGACACAAAATGGATAAAGTTAATACAATGTTCCGTCCGACACATCTGTACAGTGGTTTGCGGAGTGTACAGAATAAGTATTTGGTAGATGTAGATAGCAGCATTGCTCGATTTGTTGAAATTTACGCTAGCGGAAAGCGAAAGTGAACACTACAAAAGAACAATTTTACATGAATAAACTTTCCATATTATGCAAATTCTATTGTGTGTATGACTACGGTGCTAGTGCCGCACTGTTGTCGACAGGTTATCTTTGACTAGAAATTAGGTGTCTTGCTGAGCTTCCTGTACCTATACAGCAGCCGTGCAGTCAAAGAGTTGCCGGATGTAATCTTGGCAGGCACTTTTCCACATTTTTTTGCATATGTTGTCGCAACTCGTTAAGGCTTTTTTTTGGCCGGTCTTGCCAGATACGGTGTCTTGGGCGTTCTGTACTATTTAACAATAGTAGCATATGGTTGGGATATTTAACTCGGCTGTTAATAATATTAGTATTTATTTTGGAGAAACTGAACATGATCCTCACGCTATAAATTCATTTCGTTACAGGAATGTACATGAAACCGTCACATAAGAACATACGTAGGGTGTCCGGTACTGATCACACAGTGTGTGTTAACAATCGCGTTATTTACGAAGGCTTACTTTCCAGTCTAGAAGTAGCTACGACGTCGCACGTTCCTACATTTTTTGTCATCGAATTGACAATGTGGTATTTTAGTGAAGTAATACAGCGGAATGGAGCAATTTGCACTCTTGACAAGCAGGAGACATGGACACTTTCATAGTATGTAAGGCCACAGTGATCTAATTTTAAGGATCATTGTCACGAGTTGTTCCATTCCGCCATATTTTTAGCCACTTCATTGAAACTCTACATATGGCCTGGAAAATAACTGCTGACGGTCGAAGTAGAGACGATATAAAACGTAGATTCGCTATAAAAAGGAAAGCATTTCTGAAAAAGAGGCATTTGGTAATAGCTAACAAAAATTTAAGTGATAACAGTTCTTTGAATCAGATTACTAATTAGGAAGTAATCGAAATGGGGAGGTGGGGGGAGGGGAGGAGAAATGTAGGGCACAACCTTACTAAAAGGAGGAACAGGTTGACAGAACACATTCTGAGGCATTAAGGATTGTCCATTTGGTACTGAAGGAAATGTGGGGGCTAAAGATTATAGCGTTAGTCCAGTAGGCAGTTTCAAGTGGATGTAAGTTGTAGTAGTTAGTCGAAGATGAAGAGCGTTCCGCAGGATAGAGTAGCATGGTGAGCTCCATCAAATCAGTTTTCAGTTATCGGACGACTAGCTGGAAGTACTTTATGTGCTAGCACAGACCGTTTCAAGTAATTTGCTGGACATTACTGTGTGTTTCTTGAGCGATATGGGTTTCTGTACTATTCAGAATCGTTAACATTCATTTACCTACGGTACTTAAAATATGGAGTTGTACAGATAAATAAGCTTGATGCGTGTTAGAACGGACCCATGTACTTACTTTAAAATCATTTTTATTCGTTATCAGCAGTTCCAACTGGACTGCTTTTCTTGTTAGCTTTCCTTAGTGAAACACGAAAAGAAAGTTGAGACTCGGTGATAAACAGACTGCGCCTTACATTTTTGAAACATGTGGTTGTTGATTGGCTCCTAATCAGTGTAGCAGATGGAATGGGCTGAAATGAAGGGCTTATTTCAATAGTGGTACAAGTCCATTTTTGTTCATTCTGGGATACAGAGTCCTAAAGTTAAATGAGCGCTGAAAAATCTTCAGTTGAGATAAGAGAAATATTCAAGGCTGGCTTCATTGCAACATCTCGTTTCCTGGCCGTGCCTGTGCGGTCTTCCTTTGGCTATTCTCTACGACACGGTCGGGCTTCTGGGACAAGGAGGCTCCATTCAGTCCGGACCTGATGGGGTGGTCTTTATCCAATCCTCCCAAACTGGTTGCGGCTGGATCCTGCATGGTTGGCTTGCAGGGAGAATAGTTTCCCTATGACAGCTGATGTTTCCAACAACCGTCATAGAGATACGTTATTAATGTCCTGCCAGCAAGTAGCGCTTTGCAGAAGCAGAAAAGCAGAAAATGACCAATGAGAATTCCAACATCCGTCTCCTGAATCGGATTAGCTGGACGGCCCGAATGTAAAATAATTTTTTTAGTGTGGTTTGGAACTCGGGTGGTGCTGATGTTTTGTTGTGTTAAAAACATGTCCGACTTCTAACAACAGTTAATGACGTATCTACTTAAGCAACAGTAATGCCTTCCTCTGTACATGAATGCATTTCACCTCATTATTTCCCTCTTTCCCCCTCCTTAAATCTCCCTTCCCAAAACTCGCTATACTAGTAAACATCTACTTTACACACCAATATATTAATGTACATCTGCACAAATCTTCATTACTATTGCCAATTTTTCTCATGTTTATCATTATTATTTGATTTTTTACTCTTATTATTATTGCTTTTATCATAATTTGTATGTATAGCACCTGTTGTGAAAATACTGCTAGCATTTACTTTATTCGATCTTAGTCATTACTCTTTATTCATATTGTCACTAGAGTAATCTAATATTCTTATTTAAACTATTGTCATGATGTAACTCTGATGTGTGAAATGCTGCATGTGTGGAACACTGGTCCGATGTAAGACAGGGCCTGATGGCCATAATCTGATCACGTTAAATAAATAAATAAATAAAGCTGATCTTTCGTGATCAACCTGAGCATTAGGCCGCATCATTACTAAATATTAAAAAACTTTAAATTCCAACGTTTCGTCCGACTTCACAGAGGTACTATTCATGGCGAATATCCGCAGATAAAATATAAAATACTCATATACGATGTTTGTGAAAGGGCTTTTTCCTAATTTGGACACTCTGCCCAATGCTTTTGAAAACTGAGCCGCCCTGCGAATCGACAGGTGGCGTCACACTGTCATGTGTGTTCACCTTTGACCAGGAGGGGTGGCTGGCAGCCAGACAGGCCCTACTCCTGAAATTTGGTCGCAGGCAAGGTGGGTCACTGAGGAGCAGAGTGTAACGGTACGCATACACGTACGTAGGAGACCTAACCGGCCGGCCCGACAGTCAGGACAAGATATAGCCAACTTGGCCAAGAGCGGCAGCAGCTTCTCCAGGCCAGCCAAAATCCCAAAAACGAGGAGCTGGTAAATGGTCGCTCCCTTAGCAGAACACAGAATGGCCAGCAATGGCGGGCTTTGAGACAATATGAAAGACGGCTCCTTGCAGCTCTTTGAGAATCTGTAATGATTCACAATCAAGTAACAATTCGAATCTGAATACATCGAAGATCTCAGATAAATCAGCCACATCAAATGACACAACAATAATTTCATTGTGTTTAAAACTGCAGAGGTTAATATTTCATAGTTAATAAACATTTTCACAATGAACCTCCGAATTAACAACTTTCAAAATCTTCATGCAATTTCAGCAAACGATATCTCAGATAGTAGAACTGCACAGTGCAATCATCCCAGAAAGCCACTCATCTGTATCTATTTTATTTATTGGCTTATGATGACTTTTATATCTTTTTTATAAAGCAAATGTTTGTCGGGACATCATACTCTCCACAATAATACAGCACGAATACTAAACATTTTGTCGTACTTGTGCATTTATTTAACTAACAGTTTACTATTTTACCAGTAACTTTATTTAAATGTTGATTGCAAGTGCTATAAAAACACTGTGCTAATTTAAAAGTGGTCAATCTCATGTGTTAGTGGACACTACAATTGAAAAGAGAATCAACAGATACTTTTCTCAAGAAGGCTTAAATAACTGTTTAAACAGTATTTAACGACAATCTGTTGCCATTTATCGTTAGCATACTTGTGCAAGAATACCATCTTATTTATTTATGGATAAATCGTTATTTGTAATTACTGTGAATGGCCTGAGTGTGACCGTATGTTTATAAGAAAAAAAATGGTTCAAATGGCTCTGAGCATTATGGGACTTAACATCTGAGGTCATCAGTCCCCTAGAACCTACAACTATTTAAACCTAACTAACCTAAGGACATTACACACATCGATGCCCGAGGCAGGATTCGAACCTGCGACCGTAGCTGTCGCGCGGTTCCAGAATGAAGCGCCTGGAACCGCTCGGCCACACTGGCCGGCTAGCGGAACACTGGAAGTCAAGTGGAGACTGGGACTTTTTCGAGTGAAGAGCTCAAAGAAGCGATTCTTTGCACTTTTACGCGAGTTCTGGAAGGAGGCAGACCTGCCTGTGGTAACGAGTGTTATTTGATTGTGTGGGTGATTGATTCCGGGTGGTGAACGGTCATTACAATACTCTAACTTCTGAAGGGACTTTACATTTTGAGATGTCTGAATGTACTGAGTAGGACTCACTTGTATTACGGAAATGAGGATATACAGAGTACGAGTGTCTACTCGTTATCTGGCATTTGTTAATTTGTAAATCATCATGTTGAATTTTTAACAGTTTTGAGTTGGTGAATATTTCCTGCGTTGTGATTACGAAATGGCTGTAGCTTGCGCGTATCTTTGATGACTTTGGTTTGGAGATTTTGCTACCATTCTCGTAACGCTCTCAAGGTGACTTTACTGCATTTGATAAGAGTATTTTCTATCTTTATTTTAACTGAATGTCGTACGACCACTTCCCGTTTATTTGTGATGTCCGTTTCTGAATAAACGTTATCCAACATAATTCTCTGCTGTCTACATCCGTTAACGCATTAGAACAGAGCCTTTGTTACTAACTTATTGCCGGCCGGTGTGTGATGTCCTTAGGTTAGTTACGTTCAAATGGCTCTGAGTACTATGGGACTTAACTTCTGAGGTCATCAGTCCCCTAGAACTTAGAACTACTTAAACCTAACTAACCTAAGGACATCACACACATCCATGCCCGAGGCAGGATTCGAACTTGCGACCGTAGTGGTCGCGCGGTTCCAGAATGAAGCGCCTAGAACCGTTCGGCCACCCCGGCCGGCGTTAGTTAGGTTTAATTAGTTCTAAGTTCTAGGGGACTGATGACCTCAGAAGTTAAGTCGCATAGTGCTCAGAGCCATTTCATTTCTACCCAATGCTCAGACTATTTGACTTCAGGATCACATCTACAGATCAGCCACAGTGCATGAAAGCACTCCTGCGTGACTCGGCCCTATGACTACATCGAGCTATTCTTTATAAACAAAGCCGTGCTTAGCCCAAGTACCTAAGGTACGAGTAACCACAGGTAAAGGCGCAACTGGTTTCCTCGTAATGGCTGGTGTTTAGAAGAGCAACTACTCAGCAGTGACAGTTACATACAGTCGCATGACTCAGGAGCGGGTCATAATTTACTCCGTGTTGACTGTGATCTCTTGACCTGTGTCCTTGGTTCATCGCCAGAAATCCTTCCTGGTGTACGCGGGGCATGTTGGCTGTGACGACTTGACGGATGAGAGGGGCCGGCAAGTGGACCAAGTCGCCTAATGTTTATGGCCACAACAACGTTCCTGTGAGCAGCAGCTAGCAGCGAAGGTGGTCTGCCATTGGAGGAAAGCGGCTCTTTTACCGACGTCAAGCTGTGTTCTCTAGCAGCCAGTCGGACACTTATCACTGGTGAGCACGTTTCGGAACATTCCCTGTGGTTAAGTTTGTTGTGACACACGTTGTGGTCTTGGGGTAAGACAGTTTGCTGTGCGATCAGTTGTTTCGATCTTTTCCGTGGGTCTAGCCGGCGATGCTATGTATTCTGTTCCTCGTGTACTGACTGGTATAAATTTGGTTTTCCGGGATTGGACGAGCATGATTTAGATGGTTAACTTTGTGTGCGGTGCAACTGAGCCTACATTAAAGTGTATAAAGTGTGTCTATGTAATTAAGTTCTATGTTATGTTACTTTAAGAACGGTTCTTTTTTACATTTTGTCGTTTATAAAAGAATTCTATAACGCAATCACTGCTTGCGCTTCGTCTGTATGGACCATTTAATCTATGTGACACGTGGTTGGTTGGTCGGTTTGGGGAAGGAGACCAGACAGCGTGGTCATCGGTCTCATCGGATTAGGGAAGGATCGGGAAGGAAGTCGGCCGTGCCCTTTCAGAGGAACCATCCCGGCATTTGCCTGGAGTGATTTAGGGAAATCACGGAAAACCTAAATCAGGATGGCCGGACGCGGGATTGAACCGTCGTCCTCCCGAATGCGAGTCCAGTGTCTAACCACTGCGCCACCCCGCTCGGTGTGACACGTGAAGTAGGTTGAATAAACTGTTCCTTTTCTATGCGTGTTGACGGGAGCTGTCATCCTTTCGTGGCTCTGTAATTTAAGGCACCATAGGCTCCACAAGTTCTTAATAGAACGGAGCGTGTGGGAACATCCCGTTTGTTGTTTATTGCCTTGCCATGCAAGTTGTTTGGAATTTAGCTCACCTTGTTAAAGACCTTGATCCTTATTTAATTCAAAGAATTTGTTCTAATTGAGTGCATGTGCTGTCCCCAAATTTTGACACACTTGCCAATCTTTACGCACATTTATGTTGCCTACTGAACTGATTGATAACTGGTTAAGATGCGTAGCTTGATCGCCGTTTGAACGCTTGTGCGTTGTAAAAAAATAAATCAAATCTTTGGAGTGATTCCAATCAAGTACGTTCAATACGTTTTTAAAAAGAAAGGTTCTTGTGATCAATCTGCTATTATTGTACACATTTCACGGTTGTTTTATGTCCGTGTTTCACAGTGACATTATGTCTGATTTCCTTGACCAGTCTAGCATGTGAAGTGTCCCTATTAACCGGTGGTGTCAGAGTTGAAACTTGTTCTTTGAACTTCAGCTGACACTTTTTTTGTTGTACTGTTAATTTTTACTTTGTCAAGGAACTTGGGGGTTGTAATAAAATGTATTTAAAATTTGTCACGAGTAGTGTTCAAGCCCTGTTTGCCCAGTCCTTCCATCCCCAAGGCAACCAAGTGGCAGGCCGCGTTACAAAAAGTATTACGGAGTTTTTATATTCTATTCATCCCCCTTTTAAAAATTTATACTAAATGGTATTTGGGCTGATAGTTTTCCCGTTGCTCGTCGTTTTAACTACTCACATTTTCAAGGAACTAGACTTTTTCCCGTTCGGCTTCTGGGTAGGTTCACGTAGCAGCTGCAGCCCAATCCTTGCGTGTACCAAAGTGACTGCCGAGGAGGGCACCTTACCGCAACTGAGGCTTAAAAATGAGGCGGAAAGTGAACCGCGGCCTACTCGCAGCATTAAATAAAATAAGCTCGTGTGCTGCCGCCGTTTAAACAGCAAGCAGGAGAAAGTTTAGCACGGCTGACACTGGTTTTTAGTAAGCTCTTCTTATTCTTTTGTGAGTGTCTTCAGTCTTCTGACTGGTTTGATGCGGCCCGCCGCCACGATGTAATCATCCAACGTCCTCTATTATTTATCGCACATATTACAAAATTTGTCTTGCTTGGCAGTTTCTTCACCTCTACAAGTCCCCCTAGTACCACGGAAGTTCTTTCCTGTCGTCTTAACACATGTCCTGCCATCTTGTCCCTTTTTGTCTTGTTTTCCTTATACAGGGTTTGCCACCTAACTCTCCCGCGTCAAATAATTCAGAAAGGAAACAAGATGTGAAAAATACAATTGCCCAGGCATGCACCTATGTCAAGAGCTCACATAATGGGCTGGAATGTAGTCCTTACAAGTAAAAAAAATCATTATCAATAAAAAGTTACGTGTTTCTTAAATCGCGCAAGTACGCTTTTTCTACGGAAATGGGACCTAGAAGTACAACTAGTGATGGCAGACTTGGTTTCACTACTGTAGACTTTATACGAGGGTCGTTCCGAAATAAATTTCTCCTATTTTTTTGTGGTGACTTTGGATGTTCGCGCCAGATGCCGTTGGGGTAGTGCTAATGCTTGAACCTCCCTCTTTCATTTGTAGGTGGTTCCTTTGTTCTGTGATACTTGACACCAGCAAAGTGGTGTTTCAAAATGAAGTCTGATATGGACAGACGTATAAAACAGTAATATGTGACTGAATTCCTCACCGCTGAAGAAATTGCGCCGATTGAAATCCATCGAAGCTCGCTAAAGGTATAGAGACGATATAATAGACGAACAATGTGAAGCGATTGGTACGCATTTTCAAGGTGGTGAAGAGGGTGTGCATAACAAGCCACTGCCCGGTCGACCCTGCACAGCTGTCATCCCTCAAGAATGAAGAGCGTCTTGATCAATTCATCCGTGGTAATCCCCGGATAACGGCCAGAGAATACTGAGCAAAGCTGAATGTCGGCTATAAGGCCTCGGAAACAATGTTGGAACATATTAACTACCGCAAAGTCTGTGCGAGATGGGTTCCGCGGATGCTTACACAAGAACAAAAAGCCCATCGAATGGAAATTTGTTGTGACCAGCTGGACCAATATGAAGCTGAAGGTGACAATTTCCTGAATAGCATCGTCACCGGATATCAGACGCGGTGTCACCACTACGAGCCGAAATCCAAAAGACAATCCATGGAATGGCGACATGCGATTTCTCCGTCAAAGAAGAAATTCAAGACACAGCCGTCTGCAGGTTAATTGATCTGCACAGCCTTCTGGGAATGCCAAGGTGTGGTTCTTTTGGATGTCCTGGAGCCTGGAGAAACTGTCAATTCAGCGTGCTACAAAACGACACAGACTAAGATGAAAGCCCGAATTTCCAGGGTATGCCCGGAGAAGAAAACTAACTTTCACCTGTAACATCATAGCCATAACCAGTATTGCGACCACACAACTGATTTCAAAATTCGGCTGGATTGTCTTACCACATCCGCTGTACAGTCCGGATTTAGTGCCATCAGACTTCCACCTTTTTGGGCCTTTGAAAGTTGGACTACGTGGCGAACATTTTCAATACTCGGATGCTGTTGTCAAAGCTGTAAGGAAGGCGTTAGCCTCAGCTGGTTCCGATTTGCACAAGGGCGGCATGCAGGCTCTAGTTCACCGTTAGCAAAGGTGCATAACGAATGGTGGTGACTATGTGGAAAAATGACAATCTATAACTGAAATATTGCTCTATTCAGCTGTGTTGTAATTTATGTATCTCCTGTACTTTCCATTAATTGACAAATTTATTATTTAACAATAATTGGTAATACATCCAAGTTAATACAATTAACGTTTTAAAGGAAATTTTAGCAATAGAAAATCCTCCTTTTAAAACATTCTCCAGAAGAACATGCAACCCCACTGTAGGGAAGCTGCCTACTCACGCCTTATAAAATTCACATCAGTCTTTCCATTGTGTGCCAGCCAGTCCGCTGTAACTAGCTATGACGTCTTAAATGTTGCGCAATACTTTAAAAATCAAGTAAATAACCTGAAACGTTTCTAGCATGTCAGGAGTAATACAAAATCAATATGTGTTGAATATCAGTACAATAACTTTAACCGTTTTCTAAATTTGGAAGTTTTTCTATAAAAATCATTGGTGCAACAGAAAAGAACTAGAAACTTAAAAATTTATATTTAGATTCCTTTTGCATAATAATTTAGTAGAAACAGTCTTCTGGATCTCACAAATTAAAATTTTTGTTGAAATTCATGATTTTCTGGTTTTTGTCTTAATTAAGGAAGCAAGATAGATTAAGTAGGCGAATAAATAAAGCTAGGATGTTTAAATTTAAGTAGAAGGGAGATCCGCTATAATCATAAAGGTATGAGAAGTTTCAACTGAATAACCATAAAACTATAGCGATAGCGTATCTCCAAAGGGCAAGTTCAGAGCTCATCTACTGCGTGTAGTGCAATTAAATTAATTCTCCCGCCCAAAATATTTGACTTAGCCACGTCAGACTTGTATTATGATTACTTACCTGTGTGCTGATTGCACATTTAAATTGAGAGCTTCATCGGCCATCAGTAAAGGAAGCAATGATTTATTCGATAACTTAAAGTGGTGCATTACTAGCCCAGTGGCTAGTCGGGAGAGCCGATTTGATCAGCCGTTCCCTTAGCCGTCCGCACCGCTGCGCGAGGAAAATAGGCCCCAGTTCTCTCCAGACGCTGATTAATGCACCACCTGTGCCGGGAGTCGCGTCGCGTCGGTATCATTGCTATAAACAATGCCGTAATAAGTTACTCGGGATACGCGTAACCATGAAATCGTTTTCAAGTGTTAATTCTGGGATGACTTTAATGATCTATCTTCAGTTTGTGTGTGTCGTATTTTCACGTGCCGCCGCGGGACAGACATTCTACCATTATTTAGCGTGGTGTTTGATGAACATTATCATCAAATTATGGCGAGCATTCACTTAAACATTTAATTTGAACAATTATAGTTGCATCAGCGCATTAGGCTCTGAACTGCTCTGGTAGTTGGATTGTGTGGATCCTTTTTGTTCTGTGACTTTCAGAATATAGTAAACATTTTAGAGAGAATGGTTTTTGATCATGAATCCCAGACAATCTCCTAATTCCTCAGAGCTATAAGCTGTAGCTATAAAAGTATTTCTCAGATGAAGTAGGCACTAGGAATTGTAAACCAGGCTTCACGTTTTGCTAATCACTTTCTGGTTGCCAATATTGTAGTTAGAGAGCCAGTGTTGAGAACGGCAAACAACAGCATTAAATAAATAATAGGAACATTTTTTTTATATACCAATTAATCCACCCGCCGCCCCACATATGGTGCATCGGCCGGGAAATGCATCTTTTCTACATTACATTCTACATTATTATTAGCAAACTATTCCACCTGCCGCCCCACACCACTCTGAAACATTACATAAAGGTGCTGTTAGTAAAAGGCATATTATATATCATGTGCAGTCATCAAGACCTCAAGAATACTGTTTTGGTTCAACATAAGGTGAAAACACCAAAATGTAGATCTTCAGAACAACTTACAAATAAACAATTTAACACATCACTCACAAAGCTACACGAATTATTTCACACATATAGTCTATTACGAGCTGAACAGTCATTTCTGCCAGCTGTGTGATCACCAGAATTTGATTGATACAGAATAAACACAGCTCAAAAGAATGATCTTTCAACATACTATAAAACAACTTTATAATAAAGATGACTGCCCCTTTTTTCCATTCAAATTTCTGCATAACAGTTTTTGTACTAACAAGCTACAGTTGTTGCCTCTTAATTGCTACAGACAGACAAACATCTGTCAATAATTGACTGATTAACGAGGTGGCAATTCAGAGCTATAGTTCAATACTTTTACCTTGGCAGCTCGCGCATGCTCGCCCAGGCGCGGGAGATTGCTGCGTTGCCAGTTGCACACGACGCACACGCCAATAGAAGCAGCGCCATAGTATAGCACAGTTCGCAAGCTTACGTTTAGGGGGGAGCGCGCAGTTCATGAAGTAAAGCCACCACGGCCGCATTAACCCTTTCGCTGCTACAAAGACGTGCTCCCTGCATTTTGTCACTGCACTGCTCGCCTGTGCAGACACATCGTGTTCCGACTGCTTTGACACTTATTTGATTCCACAAAAACTATTTGGCCCAAAAATTAGATTTTTACATGTCTTCTTGACTGATACCTTCCCCCATAAATGATTTAATTTTGTTTCGATGTTCAACGCAGTTATTATGCAGCATTAAATATAGTAAACCATTGCACGAAATTTTGAAGAGTTTGCAGAGGTAAAAGTCCATAGAGTATGCTTTCCGTATGGTCGATTTTAGTTGCCACAATGTTGAGAATGAAATGTGGACAAGATACCTAAATTTCATATAAAATTTACTGTATAACAATATCTCATTTAAGTACCACATAGGTGTCGTATGTAATATTGAGAAATATTCCGTCTTTCGCGACTGTAACAGAAGTTTTATTTACACTTAGCACGTTTGGATTTATTTTAAAGCACTTCAATCAATCAAAAGGAAGTAGACAAAATACATTAAACAAAACTGTGGACTTACAAAAACATTAGGACTTGAATATACCGTCTATCAGTGAAGTGCTCTAAGCTATGTCGAATATAATTTGTGTGTGGCACACACAAACATTTATTTGCTAAAACACTGATCAGCCATCACAAACGTTGAATATTGTGTTACCGCAGCACAACACTACAAAAGGTAACTTGGCAATGGAGGAGACAAAATACTGTCCACTGAAGATGCTTCAAAAGAGAGAAACGCGTCTGGTCTAAATAAGTCGCTTATTACAGTTGCAGAAGAGGAATATATTTCAGTACCATTGGTAAAACTGCGATTGTGGAACGAAAACAAGAAAGAGAACATGAGTACCATTGTGTATGTGCCATACCTTTCATTGATTGAAGTGCTTTAAAATAAAGCCAAACGCGTCCGGTGTAAATAAAACTTTTATTACAGTCGCGAAAGACGGAATATTTCTCAATATTACATACGACACCTATGTGGTACTTAAATTAAATGAGATATTGTTATACAGTAAATTTTATATGAAATTTAGGTATCTTGTCCACATTTCATTTTCAACATTGTGGCAACTAAAATCGACCATCCGGAAAGTATACGCTATGGACTTCTACCTCTGCAAACTCTTCAAAATTTCGTGCAATGGTTTACTATATTTAATGCTGCATAATAACTGCGTTGAAGATATTAAACAAAATTAAGTGATTTATGGGGGGAAGGTATCAGTCAAGAAGACGTGTAAAAATCAAATTTTTGGGCCAAATAGTTTTTGTGAAATCGAATCAAGTGTGTCAAAGCAGAGGGAACACCATGTGTCTGCACAGGCGAGCAGTGCAGTGATGACAAAATCGCGCACAGCGCGGAATGTGGAGAGCACGTGTCTGCAGCAGCGAAAGGGTTAATGAAGAGACAAAGCACAAGAAATTTCAAAAAATTGCATTCAAACGAATATAATTCGTGAAGTAAGGCACTTCGATATCGTTTTTAAATAATGAAAATATTAAGCAGCACACAAAGTTTGAACGCATAACCTTTCGCGTAGAATCCCAACACCTTAACTGTTACGCTAACGCAGCTCGACTGACTACAAGACGCCATGAGGACTAACATGTCACGCAAAACACTGTTGGTATGACTATGAATTAATCACGCTTCGTCGAAGTACAATAGGAAATAAACAATTACCGCTGTTCTTTATTGCGAAAAAGCGGTTCGTGAGTTTGATACAAACACCTTTCCTTGCTATCGCCTGAATTAGGAGTCTTATTGTTTGTTTGGTTTAATTAAATGATAGAATATGAAGCAATTGGTATAAAGAATGCTTTTTCCAAACTTTCTATAAAAAAAAGTCTGCTATCAAGACATTGCTTTTGTTCTATTACATTATTTATGACTGAACGTTTCTAAAACTGAAGACACTCGTCCATGCTATGCACTGCAGTCGAGATCTGGCAACGTCGTTCTCTGTTCATTGGCTAACTGTGTTTTGTGACGTCAGATGCGCAGAACGAACCTAAACTCGGCCGCCAACATAAATGACGCGCACTTTAGTAACTTCTTGTAACAACTGATTCTCAAATGCTGCCACGAAAAACATTCTACAAAAAAGAATCACACAAATTAAAGTTCCACTCACCACAAAATCCAACAAATCACTCAATATAAATAATGGTCACTTTGTAACAATGGAACTGAAAAACATTACACACTCAAGTGTGCTTCTCACTCACGACAGTCCTTTTAAGTGCATGCACAACTCAAAATCTATATCCCAGGCAATATTAGTAGAATAAGGGAATTTGCAATTTAAACGCACCACGTTTAGCAAGATCTAACATAATAATAATTTGGACAGACCTTTCATGAAATGATCGATGATAGTGGATACCGTGCCATACACTATGAAACAAATTAAGAATTATTCACAGTAGACACCTGGCACATGATGATATATTCTGAAGTATTTCAAATCACAAAATGTTGGCTACAAGTACCAACCACATAATAAAGTAATGATCATTAAATATAATAAAATTATATGAAAATTTCGGCCTTAGCCAGATGACGAGAACCACACCAATGCAGTTTCCTGTTACACTCGAGTGCTAGGCCCATCAAACAACAGTCGGTCATGGAGAACCAGGCTAAGCAAGCGAGCATTCCATCCTCCCCACATGCTCGCAAACAGCCATACTCATGGCAGTCCTTAATCGGCAGGCACCAGTTGACTCCCCGCCGCTTCCGTCCTGTCGCCATATGCCGACCAAGCCGTCCTCCCAAAACTGTTGCTTCGAGCACCAGCGCCGACAGCGCTCAGCGATCACGCCCCCTGTAGCTGCGGCGAAAACAAGTGCAATAATCTCGCGGGTAAATCAAATGAGCTGAGCCGTGACACGGCTCAGCTTTACTTTCGGAACGACCCTCGTATCTTCTCGAATACGTAGACATTGAGTAATGGAGACGGTGCCACCGTTCCCTCAGTAATGCTGTAGTACGGTTTGTCTGCAGTGTCCTGAAGCCTGCTGTAGGCAATCCTTGTTCTGCGCATTATGGTTGAACTTCTTTAACACTACGTATTTCAGAAGGTGTGAGGTTTAGAACAGTGAAAACAAGTCCACCATCGCTAATTGTACCTCTAGCTTACTTTTCCGTAGGAACAACGTACATGAGCCATTTAAAAAAAATATAACCTTATGTTGAAAGTGGTTTTTTACATTTATTGACTGTGCATTCCTGTCCACTGTGAGCTCCCCTGACATATGTGTGTCCCTGGCCAACAGTATTTTTCACATTTTGTTTCGTTTCGGAAATATGAGGTGGCACTTGGGTGGGACAATACCTATACAAAAGGGAAAAATGCAACACCTTCAAGGACATGGTAATTTTATTGACAACTCACATGATAAGTAGTTCACCACTACAGGAGTATACAACAGATTCATACAAAATGAAACACATGTCACAGTGTATTCTCGCACGCAAACGATCACAAAGGTTTTGAGCGAAAGCCTGTGATAGACTGTCCCAAGCATCTTACACGTTTTGTTGAAGTCCGGAGATGGTTATTGCAGGCCCTGGAGTAAGTTCGCACTTCATCGTGTCCCATGGGTATTCGACTGGCGAGATATTTGGTGATCTTTCTGGCAGGGGCAGCTGTTCTACATCACAGAAAGCACATTCCGTCGCTGCAACCGTATCTGGATGTGTAGTGTTCTGCTGAAAAACTACACTTCCTTCTTGTCGAACAATGGCAGCAACATGGGGATAACAGCCTATGCAATGTAGTGCGTATTTACCCTGCAGAAACAGCAAACGTGACCGCGAGTTGTAACAGATGCCTCCCCCCACCCCCCACCCCACCGCACACACACACACTGTGTGTCGTGGGCGAATGCACTCTGGAATATGCAGTCCATCGGGTCTGTGCCATACACTGTTTAATCCATCATTCCCATACAAATAGAACCTCATCACTGAAGACAACAAAACACCATTCCACTGCCGGCCGGAGTGGCCGAGCGGTTCTAGGCGCTACAGTCTGGAACCGCGCGACCACTACGGTCGCAGGTTCGAATCCTGCCTCGGGGATGGATGTGTGTGATGTCCTTAGGTTAGTTAGGTTTAAGTAGTTCTAAGTTCTAGGGGACTGATGACCTCATAAGTTAAGTCCCATAGTGCTCAGAGCCATTTTGAACCATTCCACTCTCCAGTCAACTCTTTCACGACACCAGAGTGACCTTGCTTGGCAGTGTCCGGGTGTCAGCAGTAGGTTGGCCAGAGACAATAGTGATCTCAACCCTGCTGCAAGCACTCGGTTCCCAATTATACCTGATTACACAACAGGTGCAACTGGTGCCCCGATTTCGCCCCTGGATGATGTTCGGTGGGCCACCGCTGGTCGTACAATGTGTCGATCTCGACGTGCGTCAGTGCTACGCGGACGTCCAGAACTTGGTCTACAAGTGTAGGAATGTTCCACGCACCACTGTTGAAATTAGCGGTACATCAGCGATACGTCGTCTCCAACATGAGCCGCAATCCATTGATACGTCCATCCAGCTTCTCATAGACTCACAGTGGGACCCCATTCAAATGGCTGAAGCTGTTCAGTAGAAGTACCTTCTCGTCGTTGGGGCATTGTTGTACTCTAGAATGAATGTTGCAAGCAATGTTTGCCTCAAAACTCGGCACTGGACATCAACGGCTGGTTTATGTCGACCATTTTGATGACACCGTGGACCAAAGCAGATGCATGACATCAACAGGTTTCTGTAACGTCGTGGATCAAAACAGGCTAATTGTATCGATGGGTTGAAAATTTTTCAGACTGCAGATAGTGATTTTTATCCGATAAGGGTAAAACCAGCCAGCTGGTACCTACAGGTTTAATATTTTCTCGGCTTCTATTATTTGTTTATATTCGCCAGTTTCTGGATGACTTGGATAGAAGCAGACGAGTAGCGTCGATAGGGTCAATACCTACCGGCTTTCAGTGATTCGTTTCAATCCAGTATTATGATGATGCCATTGTGAAAGAAAGCAGACAGTTAACATCGACAGGATCAGTATTTGCTAGATTTCAGTGAGTGTACGCTGTCTAGCTGATGGTGTCGGTCAAAATGTTGGCTATCGACCAGATAAATATTTTCCCAAGCGATGAGCGGTTTTTTTGTCTGCCATTTTGATGTCGTGGGTCGAATCAGAAGGGTAGTATAGACGGCTTCAGTATTTTCTGGCTCATGACGAGGGTTTGTATACACCAAATCGATGACACCATGGGTCAAAACTGGCGGGTAGTATCAATAGGTTTAATATTTCGTGACTTTTAAGCGTGGGGTTTTCCGCCATTTTGTTGCCTTGAGTGAAAGCATACTTGTGTCTGTCTTCGACAGGTTCAATAGTACCTTGATTTTTATGAGTGGTTTATTTTCTCCATTTTGATTATGCCATCGGCGAAAGCAGACAGGTGGTTTTGGGCAGTCTACATTTCATTGATTTCCAAGTGTGGTTTTTGTTTGCCATGTTCATTGATTCACGGGTAGAAGGAGGTGGGTGGTAACGACCGGTTCAATGTTTTCCAGATTTCGATTAGTGTTTTACATCGATCAGTTTGATGGCAGTCATACGTCAGAGTAAATCTTTATTTTATAGCTGCAAATGGGTGCATCGACAGGTCAGTACTTCAGTACTTCCTGGATTTTGTGATGTTATACGACAAGGAGACCTTTCGAGTGGCAGGAGACGTGCTTTGCCCCGCACGATGACTGGGCTAGGAGCGAAGCGGTGAGGGGGGGTTGAAGGGGGGGGGGGGGTAGCGCCGGCTCCTTCCCGCACTGCTGCCACCATTACCACTGTTTTGTGTTCATACAAAAACAGAGGTCATACACATGGGAACATTGGCAGGTCTGGGAACCTTCCAACTAGTAGCGGTTCGTTCTGCTACTAGCAGCAGCAATAAAAACGTCCTTCTTATCGTGGATAAACAGTATACATCTACCACTATGATCAAGTTGTCAGTGAATACACGTGGGTGCGCATTCACATGTCCAATATTCCCTAGATTATTGAAAAGCAGGAAATACTGAATGTGTCGATATCACCTGCCTGTTGACCCAGAACGTCATCAAAATGGTGGATATACCGTATAACACTCGATGAATGTGACATTCTGACGGCGCCATTTGTCTAACCAGGTAGATAGTATCGACAAGTTCAAAATGTACGTTGACGCGGCAGAGTGTGGTTTACGACACAGACGAAGGGAGGTCCAAAGGTCTAACGACTTTTTTTCAGTCATCAGTCTTCTGATTGGTCAGATGCGTGCCAACCGCTTCATCTTAGAATAGCACTTGCAGCCTACAGCTTCAATTATTTTCGGGATGTATCCAAAACTCTGTTTTCCTCCACAATTCTTGCCTTCTACAGCTGCCTCTAGTACCAAGGAAGTTATTCCCTCATGTCTTAACAGATGTCCTATCAATCTGTCCCTTCTACTTGTCAGTGTTTTCCAACTATTCCTTTCCTTCCCGATTCTGTGGAGAACCTCTTCATTCCTCACGTAATCAGTCCACCTAATTTTCAACATTGTTTGGTAGCATCACATCTCAAATGCTTCGATTCTCATCAGTTCCAGTTTTCCCACAGTCCATGTTTCACCACCATACATTGATGTGCACCAAACGTACATTCACAGAAATTTCTTCCTCAAGTTAAGACCTATGTTTGATACTAGAAGATTTCTCTTGCCAGAAACGCCCTTTTTACCAGTGCCAGTCTTCTTTTTATGTCGTCCTCGCTCCGTCCGTCAATGGTTATTTTGCTGCCTGGGTAGCAGAATTCCTCAACTTCGTCTACTTCTTGACTTCTAATTCTGATATTTCTCGCTGCTCTCATTACTTTCGTCCTTCTTTATTTACTCCCAATCCTTATTCTGTACCTATCAGACAGTTCATTCCATTCAACAGATCCTGTAATTCTTCTTCACTTTTACTCAGGATAGCAATTTCATCAGGAAATTTTATCATTGATATCCTTTCAGCCTGAATTTTAATCCAGTACTTGAATCTTGCATGTATTCCCGTCATTGCTTCTTCGACGTATGGACTAAACAGTAGCGGCGAAAAACTACATCTCAGTCTTACACCCTTTTTGATCCGAGCACTTCGCTCTTGGTCGCCCACTTTTATCGCCCCCTCTTTGCTCCTGTATATTTTGTACGTTACCCATCTTTTCGTACAGCTTATCCCTACTTTCCTCAGAATTTGAAACATCTTGCTCAATTTTACATAATCGAACGCTTTTTCCAGGCCGACAAATCCTATGAACGTGTCTCCATTTTTCTTCAGTCTTGCTTCCATTATCATCCGCAACGTCATAATTGCCCCTCTGATACCTTTGCCTTTCTAGATCCAACCTGATGGTCACGTAACATATCCTCAATTTTCTTTTCCAGTCTTCTGTATATTAGTCTTGTAAGCAGCTTGGATGCATGAGCTGTTAAGCTGATTGTGCAATAATTCTCGCACTTATCAGCTCTTGCTATTTTCCGAATCGTGTAGATGCTATTTTTCCGAAAGTCAGATGGTATATCGTCAGACTTATACAACCCACACACCAACGTGAACAGTCGTTATTTTGCTACTTCCTCTAATGATTTTAGAAATTCCTATGGAATGTTAACCATGACTTCTGCCTTATTTGACCTTAAGTCATCCAAAGCTCTTTCACATTCTTACTCAGAAACTGGATCCCTTATCTCTTCCCTATCGACTCTTGTTTCTCCTTCTACCTCGTCATCAGATACGTTCACCCCCTCCCCTCTCCCCTCATAGAGGCATTCAACGTACTCCTTCCACCTATCCGCTCTCTCTACTCCATTTAACAGCAGAATTCCCATTGCACTCTTAATGTTACCACCTTTGCTTAATCTCGCCGGAGGTTGCTTTGACTTTCCTACGTGCTGAGCCAGTCCTTCCAACAATCGTTTCTTCTTCGGTTTCTTCGCATTTTTCATGCAGCCATTTCGCCTTGGCTTCCCTGCACTTCCTATTTATTTCATTCCTAGCTGAGATGTAACTCTGTATTGCTGACTGTCCTTGAACATTTTTGTACTTACTTCCTTCGTCGTTCAGCATCTGTTAGACATGGTTTCCTCGTAAATGACGTTCGCAGCTCGTGGTCTAGTGGTTAGCGTTGCTGTCTCTGGACCACGTGGTCCCAGATTCGAGTCTCGGCCGGTTTGGGGATTTTCTCCTGCTGGGGAGTGTATGTTTCTGTTGTCGCCGTTATTTCATCATCACTGGGGAGAGTGGCGAGATTGGACTGTAAAAAGATTGGGAATTTGTACGACTGCTGATAACCTGTTGAGAGTCCCCCAAACCATACATCATCGTCATCATTCCAGTTACCTTCCTTGCACCAGTATTTTTCTTTCCTACTTCTGTGATTGCCCTTTCTAGAGATGTCCGTTCCTCTTCAGCTGAAATGATTACTGAGCTGTTCATTGCCGCTATTTCTATAGCCTCAGAGAACTTCAAGCGTATCTCTTCGTTCCTTAGTATGTCTGTAACCCCCTTCATTGCACATTGCTTCTTCCTGATTAGTTTCTTAAAGTTCAGCCTACTCGTCATCAGTATTAAATAGTGATCTGAGTCTCTATCTGCTCTTGGGTACGCCTTACAATCTAGTTTCTTATATCCGACTCTTTGCCTGAGCATGATACAGGGTGACACACGGGAGACGGACGGTTTTTAATGAAATAATACTCAGCCAACTTTAAAATTAATGCATGTTTATTTACACAAAATCAAAGCTCACTATTTGCCATTTTAGTTAACGAAGTTATTTGTGAAAAATAATGTCGTGAACGTGATGTCCATCATTTCGAATGCAGGAGTCAAGTCTCTTCTCAAAATCCTCCATCACACGGACTAAAACCTCTGCAGATATGGCAGCAATTTCTTGAATGATTGCATTCTTCAACTCGTCCAAATTTCATGGTTTGTGGTTATAGACACAGTTCTTAAGGTACCCCCACAGGAAAAAGTCACATGCTGACAAGTTGGGAGACCTGGGAGGCCAAGGAACATTGCCAAAACGTGAGATAATCCGGCCAGGAAACATGCGTCTAAGAACTGTCATTGAAGTGTTTGCGGTGTGCGATGTTGCTCCAGTCTGCTGGAACCAAACGCGTTTTAAAGGGATTCGTCGTCTTCTTAGTTCTGGTTTCAAGAATGTTTCAAGCATATGAATGTAACGAACAGAATTAACAGTAACTGTGGCCCCGTTATCTTAAAAAAAAAATAAGGTCCAATAATGCCAACAGAGCC
Source organism: Schistocerca americana (assembly GCF_021461395.2). NCBI lineage: Eukaryota > Metazoa > Arthropoda > Insecta > Orthoptera > Acrididae > Schistocerca > Schistocerca americana. The sequence goes on along the minus strand of NC_060120.1, from coordinate 275,805,257 downwards.
AAGAGCGCACCAGACTATTACTTTTTCTGAGTGTAGAGGACGCTGGTGGATAAGGTGTAGATGCTCTCCCGTTTAAATGAAAATGAGCTTCATCGCTCATCAATAAAATTTCATTTTCATTCGACCCCAAAATCACCTGCATTCTGTAAGCGAAGTCTTTTCGTACAGAAAAATCAGTTTCCTTAAGTTGTTGCACAATGAGCATTTTGGAGGGATGGAATTTTAATTCTTTATGCAAAATTCGTCCAACCGATTCACGATTGATTCTTAACTCACAAGCATGACGTCTAGCTTACCGTCCGGGGCTTATGACTGCCGCTTGCCTTACCCTTTCAACATTTTCTGGTGTCGTTATTTTGCCTGATACAAGACGGAAACCTTTTCACATAAATCACCTGAGTATAAATGACACCTATGGCACTGCACTGCCCTTTTACACCTCGTGCACGCGACGCTACCGCCATCTGTATATGTGCATGCCTTTTGCCACCTCAGTGCATACCCCCGCCCCAGTCTGATGACGTTCAGGGTGAAAGCATGCAGGTGGGCATTTACATGTTGAACATTTCCTAGATTATTGAAATGCAGGACATATTGAACGGGTCAGCATCACGTGCCTGCTTCGGCCCAGACCGTCATCAAAATGGGGGATGTATACCACTCGTGAGTCTGGCATTTTGACGACGCCATGGATCGAAGCAGTCGGATAGTATCGACAAGTTCAAAAACGTACGTTGCACGCGACTGTACCCAAGTAGAGCGTGGTTTACGACCCGCAGGAGGGCTCTGAGCACTATGGGACTTAACTTCTGAGGTCGTCAGTCCCCTGGAACTTAGAACTAATTAAACCCAACTAACCTAAGAACATCACACACATCCATGCCCGAGGCAGGATTCGAACCTGCGACCGTAGCGGCCGCGCGGATCCAGACTGAAGCGCCTAGAACCGACGGCCACTGCGGCCGGCTAAGTTACTTTGCATTAGGAAAGTGGCTGCACTCAGCGACTGAGATATGACTTTCAGAACAAATCTAGATTTCGGCTAGTGCCTAGTCATTATCAGTGCACTATATCATAGTATCAATGCATGTCCTAGTACGTCAGTTCCCTGTTCGAGCCTCTGTCACAGTTAGTTGAAGATTGCAGCACTAGCCGAAATCTAGATTTGCTTAATAAAACCTGAAAGAAAAGGATAACTGATTGCTGTTCTCCGTCATTTTGAGAGTCTGAATTTTGACAATGCAGTGAGTCGACGTAAGGGATAGTATTCGCAAGTTCGAAGTGTACGTTGTACGCCACTGTACCCGGCAGAGCATAGTTTACGACCCGCAGGAAGGGAAATAATACGCGTAAGAATAATACACAAGGCAGTGTAGACGTCCGTGTTAGACTCGCTGTGCGCGGAGTGCAGACGCCAGCTGCCACTTGCAGCTCCCCTCGCCCCCGCCTGGAGCGCGGCGCTGCCCTCTCGCCGCCGCCAGAGCCTCAAGTGGCGCCCCGCCCCCGCTCGGCTACCCTATCTACCTGCCCCCTCCCGCCTCCCGCCTCCCCGTCATCGCAGCCACGCGGCCCCGCGAGGCGCCGTGTAGCACACGCCCCTTCCGGCGCGGCTGCAATTTCCTGCGAGAGTTGTCGCCCGTGACAGGTGCTGCCCGCCGGAAAGGAAAGGAAAGCGGAAAGCTGAGCTGAGTCGAACCGAGTCGAGCCGCGCCGAGCGAGCGGAAGGAGAGGCAGCCGGCTGCAATTACGTGGCGAGAGCTGCTCGCTAATTACTGGCCGGGGGCGGCGCGGGGGCGGACGCCGAGGCTGATACCGCCGCCTCCGGCCTGTCAGGCCGCATCGCGAGTAGCCTCGAGTGCGGTCGCCCCCTCACTCACCTGGCCGACAGCTCCACTCCTACATGTAGCGACGGTGGCCCTGCGACGTACGATATGGTGTCCAATAGTTCCAGAAGTTTGAAGTTTGCGCTCAAGTTGTTACGAGTACACCGAGATACCATTAGACTAGGCTAAATACAGAGGGGTACAAAAAAATGTATCCACTGTTGTCCATAACTTGCAAACTAATTGACGGAGTTGTCTCATTTTTGGTGAAAGTGTAGCTGAAAGTCCAACTTAAAGATATCACTGTAGGTGTTCGAAATGGTCTCCATTAACATCCACACACAAATGATGCCGCCAAACTGCAGCACGAACTACTGACTGCAATGTGTTCAGTTGGATATTTGTACATGAATATACGATGGATTCTCGAAGTTCACCCAATGTGCGTGGCTTTTGTCGATAAACGACGTCCTTTAGTGTTCTCCACTGGTCAAATTCCAGAGGAGTTAAGTCTCGGGAACGCGGCGGATACTCCACAGAACCTCTACGGCCTATCCATCTTCCTGGTAGATTTTCGTCGAGATACGTCCTAACACGATTTTGGTAGTGGGCTGGGGCACCATCTTGTTGAAAGTAAACCCTTCCGTCTCCATACAATTCTCGGATGGCAGGTAAAATGGATGTCTGAAGCTTCTGAAGGTACACCTCACCGGTAACTGTGCCGTCAAAGAAGAATGGCCCAATCAAGTCCCGGTAAGACAACCCACACCACACATTTACTCCTGCCAAATTCACGGCTTTGTCTACAAGGACGTTTGGATTTTCGGCAGCCCAGTAGATGCAATTGTGGCGATTTACTGTACCACTGAGTTTCAACTGTGCCTCATCAAACCACACAATCATCTCTGCAAACTCTTCTAGGATGTTAGGGCGCTTCACGTTACTCTTCAATTTCTTCCACACGATCAACGTTTCGACCTCTCTACGGGGATTTTCTTCAGGGTATTCTCGTTTACACACATAGGTGAACACTGTCAAGGACCAGTACCGCGTTCACTTATAAAAGGGAGATTACCCGCGCTTATGCTGAAGAAGTGGCTGCGTTTTTAGTTCCATAATGCCGGGAAGGCACGAAGTAAACCAGCAAGAAAGTAAATATGCATCCACGATTTGCGAGGAATACAAAAACCTACCAGAAAGCCACTTCTGCGACATGACGATAACATTTTGATAAACACTGTATGTCCATCTTTTTGGAGACGATTGGGAGACTCGTCTGTTCGATACTGGATATCAAATTAAGCTCCTTTCAGCCGTCGAGTTTCCAACCTTATTTTATTTGGCAATCAGTTTCAGCGTCTTACTGCGCCATCTTCAGGCCCCTGACGCAAGTGTAGGAAGATTCTCCCTCGGTTGTGATCAAAACAGGGGTCAGAAATATTGGTATTCGTAGGTTTTTGCTATAGCGACCACTTCAACCATCATCTGCCGCAGAGGCAGGGGGTTTCATCTTCAATGACATTGGCCACGAGAGTCCGCAGACCTACATAGATTTGATACACTTCTTGTTCCACAGAGGCACGGTCAGGAGGTCCTTAACGTCGTAAAAAACAACGGCATATAATACATATATGCAATTAAAGGAGATATGATAACGTCCTTTCCACAGATCCTAAGTGTAATCAATGGTCGTCATGGATGTAGAATACCGGTAAGTCAGAACTGTCTGAAACACATTTCCGCTTAAGGGGTAATAATAAATTTGTCGCAAAACCTGTTAATGTACGAAATACTGATGTACATATGACAATTCTTAGGCTATTGTAGAAAGTCACTCCGCAACATTTAGCACTGAATGAATGTTTATTCAAAATGATTTAGACTGTAAAAATGTTTCATTGAGGTAATGTGTTACAGGAATATATATATAAAGCTGACGGAGAAGTAGTTTTGCGTTGTGGAGCTATACAGCAGCCAGTGCGTAACTGCAGTGTGTCCGAAATTAAGGACCAAGTTTAATAATGTTCCACCTACCAGGGAATCCATTTGGGATTGGGTACGGAAGCTTAACGAAATAGGAAGTCTATGTGAAGGCAAAAGCAGCTGAGCGGCCATCTACATATGAGGAACAGGTTGAACAGACATTTCTCAGAAATTCAAAGAAATCGACGTCTCGTGCCAGCCGGGAGCTAGGAATTTCGCAGCCAGCTGTTTGGAGAATGCTGAGACATTATTATTATTATCATTAATATAAACACAAATGGTTCTCCTGAGAAATTCATCAATGGAATAAAAGCATTTAGCCAACAATAAATCCTTTTCGCTTCTCTTAGATATTATTAGCAGCTACTTTTTATGGCTGCTGGCAAGTTACTGAAAATGTTTTTATTGAATAGCAGACTCACTTTTGGACTATTATAATTGACTTTTAATCTTTATGTAGATTATTCTTATTCCTCGTATTGACTTCATGAACTGAGCCGTTTATTCGAGACAGATCAATGTTGTTTATGACAAATTTCATTAAGAAGTAAATACGAGGGCTATTCAGAAAGTAGGGAACGTTTCCGTCTGACGCCGCTAGGCGAGCGCCGATCGTGTATATTTTGGTATGTACGTGCTCGGTAGCTCAGTCGGCATCCATCCGTGACAGCGGGAACGTCTCTGCGCGTCTGGTTTTTTCGATATACGAATTTTAAATGTGCGCTGCAATCGAAAATCCCGCCAGTTGTGAGGTGCGGTCTGTGATACGGTTTTTGTTGGCAAAAAACCTAAAACTTACAGAAATTTATCGTGAACTGTGCAAAGTGTACGGAAACAACGTAATGAGTGAATGTTCCGTCTGTAAATGGTGCATTCGGCTTAAAAATAGCCGAACCAACGTTCATGATGAAGAGAAGAGTGGACGCCCGAGCATTGTAACTGACGATCTTGTCGCAAAAGTTGATGAAACGATTCGTGAAAACCGTCGCTTCACAATCACGGAGCTTTCGCTTTCTTTTCCACAAGTTTCACGAACTTTATTGTTTGAAATTGTCACTCAAAAGCTAGGCTACCACAAATTTTGTGCACGATGGGTGCCCAAAATGCTTACAGAGCACCATAAAGAACAGCGAATGGGGGTAACGTTGACAGTTTGGGAGGCCTACCACAAACGTGGTGATTCATTACTGGATCGAATCGTAACCGGTCACCAGACATGGGTGAAACACGTCAATTGCGAGACAAAATTACAATCCATGGAGTGGGGGCACACAAGGTTCTCCCCAAAAACCAAGAAAATGTTTGCAAACCTTGTCAGCAAGGAAGTTGATGGCGACAGTGTTTTGGATAGGCAAGGTGTGCTTCTTATTGATTTTCTCGAATGTGGAGCAACCATAAATTCTGCCCGGTACTGCCAAACTTTGCACAGCCTTAGAAGAGCAGTTCAAAACAAACGCCGAGGAAAGCTGACGTCCAGAATTTTGTTTTTGCACGACAATGACCGACCTCACACGGCAAACCGCACTAAAGAACTCCTTAATTCATTCAAATGGGAAATTTTCGCTCATCTCCCCTACAGCTCCGATCTTGCACCAAGCGACTTCCACTTGTTTCCCAAGATGAAGAACTGGCTTTCAACGCAGCGCTTTGATGACGACACGGAACTCCAGGCAGGCGTGACTCACTGGCTGAAGTCTCAGGCGGCGGAATTTTACGACGAAGGTATTTCAGATCTTGTCCACCGCTATGATAAGTGCCTCAATATGTTTGGTGACTATGTGGAAAAGTAGTATATCAGTCGTTCTTTGAGATGTATAATAAAATGTATTGTACTTAGTTTTTTTAATGCCAAAACGTTCCCTACTTTCTGAATAGCCTTTGTATATCATGAAGCAGTGGTCAGCATCCGCAGTTCCTCCAAGAGGCGTCTGCAGGGCATTCTCGAGTTAACGCCGCCGATAACTCGTATTACACACTTCTCGGCTCGTAAAACTTTAGCTTCGGTTGATGAGTTACCGCGAGAGGTCATGAGGATCGTGTCGCCCTACACATCCTTCAAGAATCAGTGATTTGGTTGATGGTTGGTGGGCATATTTCCATTCTCGTGTTTCCGTGAGTTTCCGATTTTCCAATGGTTGTTCTCAAAGAGCATAAAATGCTGAAGCAAGGTTTGGAGCCAAGACTGTACATCAGACACTGACTTACGCTAGTATAAGGGTTTCAAAAGCCGACGAACATCGGCAGGTGTTGCGAACTGTTCCTGTCGGCCGTCAACTGGTACCTGGCTGGCTGGCTGGCTCTGAGCACTATGGGACTCAACTGCTGTGGTCATAAGTCCCCTAGAACTTAGAACTACTTAAACCTAACTAACCTAAGGACATCACACACATCCATGCCCGAGGCAGGATTCGAACCTGCGACCGTAGCGGTCGTGCGATTCCAGACTGGAGCGCCTTTAACCGCTCGGCCACTCCGGCCGGCCAACTGGTACCATGCCAGGAAATCTTCAGAATGCAGGAATATGACTCTGAAAAATACTTGACGGACCGTCCAAGTCCTGTGCAGCACTTTAGGAATAAGTTACGGTGCACGTGAGCGTATTCTGTCAGAAGAATTGAAGATGAGGATTGCAGCGAAATTTGTGCCACGACTGCTTGAAGACGATCAGAAGCAACACCGTACGGAAGCCTGCCTTCTTCAAGAGGTCCAAATTTTCACAGGTCGCCACCGATAACAAGATTTGGATTTACAGTTATAACCCTGAAACTAAGCAGCAATTAACATTTACTTTTCCATTTCACTGGTTGCTGAGCTCCGTGGTTATGGACTATATGTATTACAGTATTTAAGACACACAGCAGCCTGCCACTGTTTAGTTGTTGTTGTTGTTGTTGTGGTCTTCAGTCCGGAGATTGCTTTCGTGCAGCTCTCTATGCTACTCTATCCTGTTCAAATCTCTTCATCTCCAAATAACGTTCTTCTGAATCTGCTTACCGTATTCATCTCTTAGTCTCCCCCTACGATTTTTATCCCCCACCCCACCCCAACCCCCCACCCACATCCCTCCAGTACTAAACTGGTATTCCCTTTATGTCTCAGAATGTGTCCTACCAACCGATTCCTTTTTCTAGACAGGTTGTATCACAAACTCCTTTTCTCTCCAATTCTATTCATTACCTCATTAGTTACATAATCTCCCCATCTAATCTTCAATATTCTTCTGTAGCGCCACATTTCAAAAGCTTGTATTCTCTCCTTGCCTTAACTCTTTATCGTTCATGTTTCACTTCCACACATGGTTACACTCCGACAATTACTTTCAGAAAAGACTTCCTGACATTTAAGTCTATACTCGATGTTAGCAAATTTGTCTTCTTCAGAAACACTTTTCTTGCCATCGCCAGTCTACATTTTCTATCCTCTCTACCTCGACAGTTATTTTGCTGTCGAAACAGCAAATCTCATCTACTACTTTAATTGTCTCATTTCCTAACCTGACTCCCTCAGCATCACCTGATTTAATTCGACTACATTCCACTACGCTCGTTCTGTTTTTGTTGATGTTCATCTTACATCCTCCTTTCAAGACACCATCCATTCCGTTCTTCCAAGTCCTTTGCTGTCACTGACAGAACTACAATGTCATCGACAAACCTAAAAGTTTTTATTTCTTCTCTCTGGTCTTTAATTCCTGCTCCAAATTTTTCTTTTGTTTCCTTTACTGCTTGCTCAAGATACAGATTGAATAATACCGGGGATAGGCTACAGCCCTGTCTCACTCCCTTCTCAACCACTGCTTCTCTTTCGTGCCTCTCGACTCTTACAACTACCATCTGATTGCGGTGCAAATTGTAAATAGCCTTTCGCTCAATGCATTTTACTCTTGCCACCTTTAGAATCTGAAAGAGAGTATTACAGTCAACATCGTCCAAAGCTTTCTCTAACTCTACAAATGCTATAAACGTAGTTTTGCCTTTCCTAAACCTATCTTCTAGAAAAAGTCGTACGGTCAAGATTGCCTCGCGTCTCCTACAGTTCTCAGAAATCCAAACTGATCTTCCCCGAGGTCGGCTTTTACCAGTCGGGAGTTCTTCTTTAAAGAATTAGTGTCAGTATATAGCAGCTGTGACTTATTAAATTGATAGTTCGGTATTTTTTCACACCTGTCAACGCCTGCTTTCTTTGGAATTGGAATTATTACATTCTTCTTGAAGTCTGAGGGTATTTCACCTGTCTCATACATCTTGCTCACCAGGTGGTAGAGTTTTGTCAGGGCTGGCTCTCCCAAGGCTACCAGTAGTTCTGCCACTACTCCCGGGGCCTTTTTTCGACTCAGGTCTTTCAGTGCTCTGTCGAATTCTTCACGCGGTATCATATCTCCCATTTCATCATCTCCTACGTCCTCTTCCATTTCCATAATATTACCTTCAAGTACATCGTCCTTGTACAGACTCACTATATACTCCTTCCTCCTTTCCGCTTTTCCATCTTTGCTTGGGACTGTTTTTCCACCAGAGCTCTTGATATTCATACAGGTCTTTCTCTTTTCTCCAAAGGTCTCTTTAATTTTTCTTTAAGGGACATCTATCTTTCCCCTAGTGATATATGCTTCTAAATCCTTACATTTCTCCTCTATCCATTCCTGTTTAGCCATTTTTCATGCCCTATCGATCTCGTTTTTTAGACGTTTGTATTCCCTTTCACCTACTTCATTTACGGAATTTTTATGTTTTCTCCTTTCGTAAATTTAATTCAATATCTCTTCTGTTGCCCAAGGATTTCTACTATCCCTCGGCTTTGTACTTACTTGATCCTGTACTGCCTTCACTATCTCATCTCTCAAAGCTACCCATTCTTCTTCTTCTGCATTTCTTTCCCCAGCTCTTGTCAACTATACCCTAATGCTCTCTCTGAAACTCTCTACAACCTCTGGTTCTTTCAGTTTGTCCAGGTCCCATCTCCTGAAATTTACACCTTTTTGTAGTTTCTTCAGTTTTAATCTACAGTTCATAACCAATAGATTGTGGCCCGAGTTCACATCTGCCCTGGAAATATCTTATCATTTAAAACCTGGTCCCTAAATCTCTGTCTTACCATTATATAATCTATCTGTAACCTTACAGCGTCTCCAGGCCTCTTCCACGTAGACAACCATCTTTTGTGATTATTAAACCAGGTGTTAGCTATGATTAAGTTGCGCTCTGTGCAAAATTCTACCAGGCGGCTTCCTCTTTCAGTCCTTACCCCCATTCCACATTCACCGTCTACCTTTTCTTCTCTCCCTTTTCCAACTATCGAATTCCAGTCCCCATGACTATTAAACTGTCGTCTCCCTTGACGATCTGAATAATTTCTTTTATCTCATCACATATTTCCTCAATATCCTCCTCATCTGCGGCGCTAGTTAACATATAAACTTGCATTACTGTGGTAGTTGTGGGCTTCGTGTCTATCTTGCTTACAATAATGCGTTCACTATGTTGTTCACCTGTGTTCCTACTTTGTTATTGGCTATTGAACCTACCCCTTCAGTACCTCTATTTGATTTTGTATTTATAACCCTGTTTTCATCTGACCTGAAGCCCTGTTCCTCCTGCCACTTCACTGATTCCCATTATTTCTAACTTTAATCTATCCATTTCCTTTTTTTTTAAATTTTCTAACCTACCTGCCCGATTAAGGGGTCTGACAGTCCACGCTCTGATCTGTAGAACGCCAGTTTTGTTTCTCCTTATCATTGCATAAACATTCTGAAATCTTCTGGTGTCTCCAGATCTCTTCCATGCATACAACTCTTTCATGATTCTTAAATCTAGCTATGGTTAAATTACGCTCTCTGCAAAATTGTACCAGGTGGCATCCTCTTTCATTCCTTTCCCTCAGTCCATATTACCTACCATTCTGCGTTTTCTTCCTTTTCATACTATCGAATCCAGTCTCTCACGACTGTTAAATTTTCGTCTCCCTTAACTATCTGAATAATTTTATTTTACCTCATCATACATTTCATCAATCTCTTCATCTCTCTGCAGAGTTAGCTGGCATACAAACTCGTACCACTGTGGTGGGTGTGGGCTTCGTGTCTACGTGGGGTACAAGAATGTATCCACTATGCTGTTCATAGTAGCTTATCCGCGTCCCTATTTTTTATTCATTATTAAAACTGCACCTGCATTGCCCCTTCTTTGTATTTATAACCCCGTATTCACCTGACTAGAAGACCCGTTCCTCCTGCCGACGAATTCCACTAACTCCCACTATGTCTAACTTTAACCTATCCATTTCTCTTTTAAAATTTTGTAACCTACCTGTCCGATTAAGGGATCTGACATTCCACTCTCCGATCAGTAGAACACCGATTTTGTTTCTCTTGATAACGACGTCCTCCTGAGTAGTCCCCGTCCAGAGATGCGAATGGGGGACTATTTTACCTCCGGAATATTTTACTCAAGAGGACACCATCATCATTTAACCCTACAGTACAGCTGCATGCCCTCGAGAAAAATTACGGTTGTTGTTTTCCCTTGCTTTCAGCCGTTCGCAGTACCAGTTCAGCAAGGCCGTTTTGGCTAATGCTAGAAGACCAGATTAGTCAATCATCCAGGCTGTTGCCCCTGCAACTAGTGAAAAGACTGCTGCCCTCTTCAGGAACCACTCGTTTGCCTGGCCTCTCAGCAGATACCCCTCCTTTGTGGTTGCACCTACGTTACGGCTTTCTGTATTGCTGAGGCACGCAAGCCTCCCACCAACGGTGAGATCCATTGTTCATGGGCGGGAGTGGTGAAAGGGGGGGGGGGGGGGGGGAGAGCAGTGTTCAATGTATTTTTATTTGTGCCAAAATGCGTTTTGGGCTTCCGTCCGTCTTCAGATCACGTAATACATACTTAAATCTTCAGCTAGCACATCTTTAAAGACATGGACTGCAATTTGAATGCTGTATCTACCCTGGGCAAAACACTGGTGCAGAATACGATCTAGATAAGACTTGAAAACTTTAATTAATATATTTCGGGAAACATTGAATATCACCTGGTAATATACGATGCTGCCATGAATCAGAGATAAGAACAATCACAAGAACAAAGAAAACTCACAAACACTACGTATCGAATGTCGTCAAACTTAGAAATTGTGAACAACACGCAACATGACACAAGCAAAAGTTTTTTTATTAGTGTCAGCAGCTTCTGATTAATAGTAGTAGTTTTATTCATCTGTGATCTGTTTCTTCAAGGATGTTTTATACATCATGATACTACTTTTTAAGCTGACCACACCACCACATTAAGCTGAGTTTGTAGTCCTCAGTTCTATTGAGAAAGCTATTTCTTGATTTAGCCTTTGGGTAGCCGTCCGAATGGTTCATTGTGGGTCTCGGGTCTTGTGGAGACTTAGAGAACTTTATTCCCTTTTTGTTAGTAAGCAAAGCATGAGAACATAATTACGGACAATTAAATTAAATTCCAGTCTGCAACATGTTTAACAGTTACAAAGTGTGTCAACTTAATACAGCACAAGGAACGGCAGTAGGTAGCGGAATTACTCCGAGTAGTGATATTACTTGTATAGCGATGTGTGATACCGTGCACAGGAAGTCCACGATACGTGGACGCCGTTCTTCTTCATCAGCCTTTTGTACAAGGGTTGCCCAGAAAGTAATGCACCGCATTTTTTTCTTCAACTATTCTCTATTAAAAATAATGAGAATTACACACACTAAAGAATGGTGTTTTATCTGTACACGATATTTTTCCACGTAATCTTCATCTCGTTCTATGGCCCTCCTTCAGCGCGAAAAAAGAGCATGTATGCCCTGTCGATCTCAATCCTTGTGCTGGTGGCGAAGCCAGTGCTTCACTGTGTGAGTCACATCCTCGTCGTCCTCAAAATGTCTTCCATGAATGGCATTCTTTAATGGCCCAAACAAATGGAAGCCCGAGGGGTCTAGGCCAGGGCTGTAGGATGGAAGGGGTAACGCTGTCCAACCCTGTTTCGCGATGTGTTCAGTAGCCCTCAGACTTTTTGGGGGCCGACCGTTATCATGTTGCAGCAAAACATCTCCTGTATTGCTGTGGTAACAATGTCGCCAGAAGCGCGTCTTGAGTTTTGTTAATGTGTTGACATATGCTTCTGGCATCTCATCAATGAGAATCACACCTTCACAGTCCCAGAACACGGCGATCATGACCTTACCGGTGGAAGCAGTTGCTTTGAATTTTTTTCTTCTGGGTGTGTGTTTGGGAGGGGGGGGGGGGGGTGCGAATGCCGCCATTCCATCTACTATCTACTATCGTTTTGTTTCGGGCTCAAAATGGTGGACCCAGGTTTCATCACCTGTCACAGTCCGAACCAAGAAGGCCTCCCCCTCAGCTTCAAAACGCTGCAACAACTCAAGACAAATGTTTTCTCTGTGCGATTTGTGATCGACCTTTAGACATCGCGGGACCCATCTTGACACACTTTTGAATATCCAAGAGTGCGGATAATTGCATCTACATTTCCTTTGCTGATTGACAGGTGCAACGCCAACTGCCGAGTCGTAATGCGTCTGTCCTCGAGAGTGGCAACATCAGCTGGCTGCAACATGTCAGGTGTGACAGCCGTGGAAGGTCTCCCCGACCGCTGCAAATCTGGAGCTCCGCCGAACCACCGTCTGGTGACCTCACCCTCCGTGCCCAATGGCTAATTGTACTTCCGTCGACAGCAGATGCTCCATAGACCTTATACAAGCGTTTGTGAATATTGCCCACAGTTTCGTTCTATGCAGTGAGAAATTAAATGACGGCACGTTGCTTGTAACGTACATCACCTACAGACGCCAATTTTGAAACTGTCCTGCAGCTACGCTATCTGTCGGAAGTGACGGACACTGGGCGCGCTCACTCAGGAGACTTCAAATAACACATACGTAACGTTTCGCATTCGTAGCATTGTTTTCGGCTGGGAAAAAAGTGCGGCGCATTACTTTCTGGGCAGTCCTCGTATGTACACCCTACGGGGCACTGCACGCAGTACTGCATGTGGCGAAGGATACGTGTCCCGTTCCATTCGAGAACGATGTCACAAACGAATGACTGTCATCTAGCCTCTGTGACATTTCTAATCTCTCCAATTTTATCGCCACGGTCGTTTTGCAAGATACATGTGGGAGGAAGTCATATATCGCTTGACTCTCGTTGGAATGCACGCTCCCGGAATTTTAACAGCAAACCTCTCCGTGAATCACGTCGCTTTCTCTTTGCGACTGCCACTCGAACTGGTTGAGCATCCCCACGGTGCTCTTGAGTCCGGTAAATAGACCCGTGACGAAACACGCAACTCCTTTTTTTATTGATTGGCGACCCCATGGAGTGTTCTGTGCACCACGACCAAGTAGTGGATACAATTGGAAAGAGAATCAGCATTGGCCGTATTTTTTTGTTTTATTATCCCCAAATCGATTTTCGGTCACTTAGTGACCATCCTCAGTGCTGTAATATACAATTACAATTGGTAGGCACTGGTATCAACAAGCTTAGAGCGATCACATAAACAGTTTATGTGGTAGTTTCAGCCTCTGCTATAATGCTCAGCTACGGATGTTCCTCCGGCAGAATTGTTTGTTTATCTGGTAAGAGTCTCGAACTGCCGAGTAATATTCAACGACTGAGTAAATTACCACTTTCTTGGGTAAATTACTCGTATATTTTCGTATGACTGTTACAGTGATGATGATGATGATGTTGGATTTGTGGGGCGCTCAACTGCGCGGTCACCAGCGCCCGTACAAAGTCCCAATTTTTACGCAGTCCAAGTTTTTTCACAATCCAATCTAGCCACTGTCACGAATGATGATGATGATGATGAAATGATGAGGACAACACAAAAACCCAGTCCCCGCGCAGAGAAAATCCCCAACCCGGCCGGGAATCGAACCCGGCACCCCTTGATCCAGAGGCTACAACGCTGGCCACTAGACCACGAGCTGCGGGCACTGTTACAGTGAAGATGAGCTTGGAAACTTGTTGTTTGCAACTTATTTTATGTGGTCTTTCCACTTTAGATTACGCCGAGACCATATCCTCCGATAGTTAGCGGATGTGACAGTCTCCACCAACCCCCGATCACCAGTTGTGTAACCGAAAGATGACGCTTGTTTCGACCTGTTTGTGGGTAACACATCAACGATTCTGCACAAGCACGAGGTTCGTCTAAGTCTCTACAGCTGTGCAGTTGCAGTTCCATGTGAAAAGACTCGGAAGTCGCTGTACACCGATATATAGCTACTATACGCACAATGCAACGTGGCACTTCGCGCGGGTTATACTGGCAGCGGTGGAATAGGCAGAATCACTTCAACACATTCCCACAGCACCCGCTTCACCAAAGGCAGTGATAGCATGGAACTCACACGTAGGATTCACTGTTTAAGTGATCATTACAAACTGGCGAACTCATACCTGTTAACTTGTGTTCATCGCAAGTTTGATTTTTCGGTACAGTGCAACGAAAGTTTTCCACATCACCGTGACGCGTTCGCGCTTACTAAAGGAGCTAGTAACGAACTGCGCTGCTCTTCTTTGGATGTAGTTCATCTATCAGTCCTGTCTGCTTACGGTCCCGCACTCACGACCAATAGTTAAGTAATGGTCGAACGAGGTTTTGTAGGTTCTCTACTTTGTGTGTGGACCACACTTCCTTAGACCTGTTAAGAATAAATCTCAGTTTTTCGTATTCATTTTCTACGATTATTTGAATGTGGCTGTTCTATTTTAAATCGCACGGCACTCTCACTCCCAGATGTTTAACGGATCCGACTACTTCTAGTGATTTTACTGAAATGGTGTAATCAAACAATAAGATACCACGCCTCCTATTTACTTTACTTTACACCTGTTTATTCTGCGTGCCAACTGCAATCTTTGCATTCAACGTCGATCCTCTGCGGATCTTCCTCCATATCGCTACACTTTTCTAGCATTGCGACTTGTATCTATAGAAAAGCATCATTCGTGATAAGCCTCATGGCGGTCCAATGTTATTCACTAGTTTTTTGTACACGTACACCTTCTATCCAAAAACAGCCAAGACTGACTTTATTCCCGGGGTATAGGCGACGTCAGTGCAATAAATACGGTGCAGCTTGAACTGCGAGGATCGTTCCGAAAGTAACGCCTCCTATTTTCATCCATGGAAACTACAGGAGATACATAAATCACAACAGCACCGCTAAACATAGCGGTATTTCAGCTACAGACTGTCGTTTTTCCACACATTCACCACCATTCGTTACGCACTTCCGCCAACGATGAACCAGGGGCTGCACGCCGCGCTTGTAAAAATTGGAACCAGCTGAGGCTAACCACTTCCTTACAGCTTTGACAATAGCAACCGAGTATTGAAAATCTTCGCCAAGTAGTCCATCTTTCAGAGGCCCAAAGAGATGGAAGTCTGAAGGCACTAAATCGAGATTGTACGGTGGATGTGATAAGACGGTCCAGCCGAATTTTGCAATGAGTTGCGTGGTCGCAAAACTGCTGTGGGGCATGGCGTTATCATGTTGCAGGTGAAAGTTGGTCTTGCCTTATCCTGGAAATTTCAGCTCATTCAGAGTCGTCTTGTAGCGTGCTGAATCTACAGTTTCTTCAGGCTACAGTACCACCAAAAGAAACACACCTTGACTATCCCAGAAGACTGTACACATCATTTTGTCTGCAGATGGCTGTGCCTTGAATTTCTTATTTGACCGAGAATTCGCATGTCGCCATTCCATGGACTGTCTTTTGGATTCCGGCTCGTAGTAGTGACACCAAGTCTCATCTCCGGTGACGATACTATTCACCTCAAGTTTCACACTGGTATAGCAGATCCCGACAATATTCCATTCGATGAGTTTTTTGTTCTTCTGTAAGCATCTGCGGGACCCATCTCGCACGGACTTTGAGATAATCGAGATGTTCCAACATTGTTTCCGAGGCATTACAGCCGACTTTTAGCTGTGCACACAGATCTCTGGTCGTTATCCACTGATCAGTTCGGATGAATTGATCAAGACACTCTTTATTCCGGAGGGATCACAGCTGTGCAGGGTCGACCGGGCCGTGGCTTGTCATGCAAACCCCCTTCACCACCTTGAAACTGCCGTGCCCATCGCCTCACATTACTCACGTCTATTGAATCGTCTCCATACACCTTTAGCAAGCGTCGATGGATTTCAATCTGCGAAATTTCCTCAGTAATGTGGAACTCAATCACACGTCGCTGTTTTATACGCGCGTCTATATAAGACTCTATTTTGGAACACTCCTCTGCTGGTGTCTACTACCGCAGAACAACGGAACCACCTGCGAAATGAAAGAGGAAGGTTCAAGCATTAGTACTACACCAACGATACCTGGTGATTTGAAATAAGCTGTCCACTTTTCATGAGCCAAAATCTCTTTACAGTCTTCTCTTTTTTCATAAATTTTGCGAAGTTTTTCCACCGATCAAAGAATTAACTGTCATCCAACTTTTCGTTGGTATATCTATACAGGGTGGTCAGAAACAGTCTGAAAAGCTTGTAAGGGTGTTGCGGGTAGTTTATGATGTGTCAACGGACAAATCGGTTACGTTGCGCCGTTTCCGAGGTAATGAGGATTGAAGTTAGCTAATTATGCCGTTGCGCGTCCAAACGGCCCGCCAGATACAAATAGTGTCAGTTGTTCTCATAGTGCAGAGGATAGCGCACGAGACTGCTCAGCCTTCGGATCGGGTTCGATCCTCATTACCGTTCCATGTCCAATTTTTTTATCGCTCTCATTTTCGGCTTTAGAAAACCAAACGAAAAACACGTTTGGCTACACCATTTCTGGCGGGCCGTTTGAATTCGCACGCGGAACGGCGTTGGAACGTCCCCTTAGAAAAATTAATGAATGATTGTGCTGATAAATATCTTACGTTATTTGATTTTCAAACAGCTGAGCAGAACTGAACGTACTCAGACATTTCGCTCTTTACCTATTCTGATCAACACTAAACTGCACACAATACTTTTAGCGCAACGCAATCTGACTTTCAATAATCCCTACAAAAGAATGGCCCTGACTAACATTAACCTATACCTTTCACAAATCACTTACCTCACAAAAATCTTCGTTACTCGAACTACTGCAATACAGCAAGCGCCACTACTGCCAGCTAAATAAAAGATTCAAACTACTGAAGGCACTAACTACTGATAGGCATAGTTAGCAAATGAAAGATTTTGATAGAGAACAAACAATGTATTTGCCTTAATAGTGTTCAAAAAAAATGGTTCAAATGGTTCTGAGCACTATGGGACTCAACTACTTAGGTCATAAGTCCCCTAGAACTTAGAGCTACTTAAACCTAACTAACCTAAGGACATCACACACACCCATGCCCGAGGCAGGATTCGAACCTGCGACCGTAGCAGTCCTGCGGTTCCGGACTGCAGCGCCAGAACCGCTAGACCACCGCGGCCGGCTAATAGTGTTCAAAAGTCATAATATATATAGCAGTTCATGGCATCCAGTCTTGCAAATTTACTGTCTCTGATGGACACACGTCCAGATTATCCGCTCTCAAAACTCCGCCATTTCTCTCCCTACATCCACCACTGCTGGCGGCTCACCTCCAACTGCGCAACGCTACGCGCTGTTAACAGCCAACTGCCCAACACTACAATAGCATATACTCCAACAATGCAAACCAACCACAGCCTTCACACAGCACAGTCAGTGATTTTCATATAGAGCGCTACGTGGCGTCACCAACATAAAAACCTAAACAGCCTACTTACAGCGTGACTGGCTAACTTCAATGCTAACTGCCTCGGAAGCGGCGGAACGTACAGAATTTTTTATTATCAATTATTTCTCAGCATTACCTACCCTGCAACACTCTTACAAGCTTTTCAGAGTGTCTCTGACCACCCTCTGTATCCTTATAGTGTATTCTTCCTTATACTTATTCGCCGCGCTTACTTCATTAACTTGGAATGGGTATTTGTTATGCGTTCTCCACTTAATCGCTACAAAGCCTAACAAAAGATGGACAGGCCGGGCTTGTACAAATCTGGCTGGACACGATGGTGAAAGGCCAGACAGCTGACAACCCCAGGTGCGCCAATTCGACGACGGCTCTCGTCGCCACGATTCGCCCGAAGCAGAGCACACTAGAGAGATGTGCCTGCCGGACCCAGCATCCCAGGTGCGGAAGCGCTGTCAGAGGGGGCGGCTGGAAGCCTGGAGGACTGGAGAGGTAGCTGGAATGCCGGACCCCCGCGGCGCACTGCCCGCCGGTAATTACGTGGCCCGCCCCTCGCGCCCTCAGCAAACAACACTTTGTTTCTGAAATTAAATAACTGTCACACGGCGACCGACAATTTTTCGCCGCTTCCTCGTCCCTTGATTAATGTGATTCCGGGGAGCCGTCATTAACCGCGCTGCCTCGCTGCCATACGTCCTCCTGTCGGCAGCAGCGTTCTCCTAAGCGCCGGCACTGCAGTTTACAGAGCCCGTTGCACCGGTCATCTGCCGGAAGACAGTCCCAGGCACCCCGGACTACTTGCCCGTTACGAACGTTACGACTCCTCTGACGTATAACAAAAGGATCTGAAATTCCTCCTTGCAGTCAGCCAATAACAGGTAGGGAAAAAACAAGGGGTACCAGAAAAGTTTTGGAGTATGGCCTCATTATTTATTTTTATTTGCTAATTGATCACTTAGGCTCAGGCTACAATTTCATTTCTTCATAGTCTGAAGTTTCCTCTTTCTCCAGTACTCCTGACGCTGTGCTGTTGCTACCGTTCATCCGTGCAGGCTCTTCCAGTCTTCTTAGTTCTTTCGACTCGAAATCCATCCAAAATTTGAATCATGGTCCGAAATGTGTAATGGTAGTGACGCACCAATCCGTTGTAGTTGCTACATATTGAAAGGTGGCTACACTGAGTCGCAGCACCAGAGATTGCGCCAAAGATTATTATTCAGCCGCCTCCACTGGTGCAGTAGTAGTTCAGAGGTTGTTGTGGGCAGTGCTTGTTGAGAGGATGTCGAGAGCAGTACTAGTTCAGAGGATATCGTGTGCAGTTGTTGTTCTGTTGGGCGAGAGAGTAGATGCTGTTCGGTTGGTGTAATGTATAGATGGAACATGTTGCAATGATCACAGTGTATTTTTCGTCAATATATATGGAGGTAACAAAAAAATTTATTTCACATTTCCTCAATGACAATGCCTCTTGGTCACAGGTTCAGTCAACAAAGCATCTGGCTCGTGTTCATGTATTAGACTTGTAATTCTGGTTTCTATGTACAATTATAGCATTTCTGGTTTTTCAATTAGTTCATTGTAAATGGTGTTTAAAATATCTTGTCGTATTGAGGAAGTACCGTGCCAGATACATGTACGTTGAATCACACTACCACACACAGAACAGTTACACTTGTGCTTTGTTGTTTCGTAGGTTGGGTTAGGTTAGTGTTTAAAAAACACGACGTCCCGTCGACAACGAGGTCATTAGAGACGGAGCGCAAGCTCGGGTTAGGGAAGGATGGAGAAGGAAATCGGCCGTGCCCTTTCAAAGGAACCATCCCGGCATTTGCGTGAAACGATTTAGGGAAATCACGGAAAACCAAAATCAGGATGGCTGGAGACGGGATTGAACCGTCGTCCTCCCGAATGCGAGTCCAGTGTGCTAACCACTGCGCCACCTCGCTCGGTGCGTTGTTTCGTAGCTTTTATAGTTGCAGGGGACTTAATTAATCAATTGTGTTAACGGAAATTTCCTTTTATTCTTATTGTTATTTTAAGCAGTCTGATTGCGTACTAATACTAGTCAGGGCCAACCGGTTACGAGACTTCGTAACCGGACACACAGCTACTAAAATTATTGCATAAAAAAATAAGCCCACATGCAATATTTTATTACTATCAAAAGCATTATAAAATAACAACCACAATAAAACGGGAGACTACCTTACAGGGCCAGATCACTTGGACAAATAACAAATAAATTTCTTTAACCGGAACAAGACCCATAAAACTTGAAATTTGAATATGACTAGGTAAATATCCTCAGGTAAAGCTTTACTTAAATAGTACAAATGTCCATACAGTTCCCATCAGAACTCTCATTATTTCCAATCAGCTGATGAACAGATTAACGGTAAGAACACAGATCTTTTAAGGTTTGGCTAGCCAATTTTCCTAAACAAAACTATATACAAATGAAAGAACCTTCAACATCGCAGCGCGTCAGCAATCGTTGGTTAATATAATAAAAAACTAAAAACCTGCCTCGATTGCGAAAAAAGCACCTAGTGTTAACCTAGGTTTCGGTGTAGATAACTACACCTTCTTCAGAACAACAATAAAACCCACAAGTGCCTAAGAAGACCTTTGTCAATGATTAAAAGAATTTATAAACGAAATTTTTGATATACAATTTCGTTTATAAATTCTTTTAATCATTGACAAAGGTCTTCTTATGCACTTGTGGGTTTTATTGTTGTTCTGAAGAAGGTGTAATTATCTACGCCGAAACCTAGGCTAACACTAGGTGCTTTTTTCGCAATCGAGGCGGGTTTTTAGTTTATTAATACATATACAAATTACTAAAACAATTAAGGAGGTACTTTAATTTTGATCAAACCATTTTCAAATTTACTTAGTTGATTAATCAACAACATTCTTAGAATGATTAAAACTAGAACATGCCCATATGACAATATCCCCTAAAATGAGGTTACTTCAATTTGCGTGTGAATTAGCGATAGACGGGAGCAGACCAAGGATTCAAATCAATACGAGAGATCCACGAGACAGGAAATAAGATAGAAATGTACTCAACTTTGCACTGCAATTGAACTTCAGATGCTATAATTCTCCACCGGAAAGATGGAATCACGCAACAGTGACAACATAACCCAAGATGTAAAGGAGGGGACAGTGCCTTAAATATCTCTCTGCCCCAGTGGTGCTCTGCTCCCAGTATGCTCGCGTCGACCGCTGTCAATTATCTGTAACACAACACACATCAACGGCAGACAATATTCTAAGACATAAACTACACAATCTTGTCTAGAGCACAGGTGATCAATGCAACTGAATAGAAACAAATTAGCCTCCGTGAGTTACTTGGCCTGTGCCAGTCCTTACAGTTTGATTAATAAGTTCGCTAAAAATCATGCCCTAAAGTTAATATGACAAGAATTATCTCGGCGCACATTTACACGCCAAACTACCAAATTAGCTACAAGGTAGAATAGAGGACGTATCTCGGGGTGTCTTGAAACACCAGAGCCGGACTTACTTACTACTCGTTGCACTTCTAGCTACGTCTTTAACCACGCTTCATGTCAGTTGGTTGAGCGTAGCCACACTTCCTCAACTGCCGTCAAGATAGTTCGTCACGACACCGAGGTAAGTGATAAACAACTAAAACAATTCCAAAGGATTTTAGTACACTGGCATATTCAGCTAAGCCGCACGCAAGCCACCGAAGCAACTCGGCGACTCCAATTCCATCGGCCGGCGTAGCTTACAAAAGATTCGAAGGAGCTTGTCCTTCCGACCTCTAGGGAAACCAGATCACCATGGGCGGTGGATCTGCCCTCACGACGCAACACGCCGTAGCGGCTGGCCCCGCTCCTTCGTTGTCCGACTCGTCCTCTTGCCGTCCTGCCTACGGACACAGTCCCACGTGACTCTCGCTCCCCGCCGATCCCGACACACCTCCCCAGCAGAGCGTACGCGCTGCCGTTAAATCCGCGCTGCCAAAGATGAGCAGAAGACAAGTGAGCATCGAAGTCGACTCAAAGATCAAAACGACGATCGATGGAAACTGGCGCCAGAAACGCACCAGCTCAATCTGAACTTCCTGAATGTTGAACCTTTCCAGATCTTTATTATTACTTTTCTGTGCAACAGGGGTGGCTACAACGCAGCTCGCGAGCTTCATACGGGGCTTGCCTCGTTAGACGTACACAAAATTTGAATTTATGCCTGGGCAACTGACAAAATACCTAGAATGCACCCTGTTCGAACAAAGTTTTTCAGAGGGAAAATCCCCTCCCTCAATTCGGATTTCGTTTGCCGCACTCCCACCTTTGGATTTTTGACTGGAAAGAACAAATTTTGTAAAGCTGTACGCGAAACTTGTGTAGTGCTATCAGCTGGATAACTTCAGCTGATACTATCAAGAAACAAGATGGCTCCTTACATATCACTATGATTTATCTGTGACGCTACGCAATGAAATATTGCAGAGCGTGTCTGACTTGTTCCAACGGCCTTACCGCATTGGTAACATCGGTTCCCATCGGATCATCGAAGTTAAGCGCTGTCGGGCTAGTCTAGCATTTGGATGGGTGACCATCGAGTCGGTCGAACGCTGTAGGCAAGCGGGGTGCATTCAGTCCTTGTGAGGCAAACTGAGGAGCTACTTGATTGAGAAGTAGCGGCTCCGGTCACCAAGACTCATTATTGCCGGGAGAGCGGTGTGCTCACCTCACGCCACTCCATAGCCGCATCCAGTGACGTGCAAAGGCTGATGATGACACGGCGGTCGATCAGTACCTTTAGGGCCTTTCGAGACCTGTTCGGACGGAGTTTAGTTTTTAGTTACTAACACAAATACCAAATGAGATTATACAGGTCCAGAGACCTTTTCAAGTCCCAAGCATCTATGATGTATATATGCAGACTGAAGCGACGAATGAAAATTTGCACCAAAGCTGGGATTCGAACCCTGGTCTCCAGCTCACTAGACAGATTCGCTGAACACTGCACCACCCTGGCACAGAACTGCACGGACATCCCTAGCACGCCTCCCTCCTCAATCAAAACTCAAATTAATGCCACAGCCCACAGGTATTCCCCTTAAACTCGAACAGCTTTATAGAGACTCTCCAACTGTATTACAATAGCATCTCAGCATGGAAGTAAACGGGAGACCTTGTCTAAAACCCAGGCATAGGTACTTTAATCAAATGAAACTATATGGCTCCAAAGACCTATTCAAGTCTCAGGCATCTATGATGTATATGAATGGGCATTTATATTCAGGAGAGAGGCACGCTTGGGGAATCCGTGCAGTTCCACAAAGCCAATGTGCCAGGTGGTGTAGTGGTTCGCGCATCTGCCTACTCAACAGGAGACCCAAGTTCGAATTCTGGCTTTGCTACAAATTTTCATTCGTTGCTTCAGTCGGCGTATATAGATAACACATATATATTGCAGCAGAAGTTATTGAGTTTGGAACTGTAAACATGATTGTGACTAAGCGTCGCGCTTCAGTAGTCGACGCAGACACTGCTTCCTATTATGTGATCTAAAAGTGGCCATTTAACTAGTCGAAACTAGTAATCGATGTAGTCATCCTTGCGATCTTGGCAAGTAAATAGGTTTTCCTACAGAAGACTACAGGACTATATTTAAAGATCGCGTCGTACAACACTGACAATGTCAGGTAATTATAATTAGCAGTCAGTCAATGATGTTCCAGGAGGTGGAGCCCGTCTTCGTTTAGTACCAAGCACGATATTTCATCTGGGCCCCTCCCAGACATTTTCAGGCGTGCCATCTTCGAAATATCGGGAGCGGTAGTAAACGAGACCGGTTGCACTCCGGAACATTGTCGAGTATTCAGTGCGGCGGACAAATTTCAAAATTCGCAGTAGTCACTCAGTAAAATGATTTTTGTTCTCCAGGCACGAATATTCTTTAAGTAAAATTGTGATTATTGCTGGTGCCCTAATAGCTGTTCGCAGATGAGGTTGTCGTTTATCGACTAATAAAGTCATCAGGAGATCAAAACAAATTGCAAAACGATTTAGAAAAGATATCTGAATGTTGCGAAAATTGGCAGTTGACCCTAAATAACGAAAAGTGTGTGCTCATCCACATGAGTGCTAAAAGGAATTCGTTAAACTTAGGTTACACGATAAATCAGTCAAATCTAAATGCCGTAAATTTAACTAAATACCTAGGAATTACAATTACGAACAACTTAAATTGGAAGGAACACACAGAAAATGTTGTGAGGAAGACTAACCAAAGACTGTGTTTTATTGGCAAGACACTTAGAAAATGTAACAGACCTACTAAGGAGACTTGCCTACACTACAATTGTCCGTCCTCTCCTGCGCGGTGTGGGGTCCTTACCAGATAGAACTGACGGAGTGCGTCGAAAAAGTTCAAAGAAGGGCAGCACGTTTTGTACTATCGCGAAATATGGGAGGGAATGTCACTGAAGCGATACAGGATTTGGGCTGGACGTCATTAAAAGAAACGCGTTTTTCATTGCGACGGAACCTTCTCACGAAATTCCAATCACCAACTTTCTCCTCTGAATGCGAAAATATTTTGTTGACACCGACCTACGTAGGGGGAAACGATCACCACGATAAAATAGGAAAAATCAGAGCTTGTACGGAAAGATATAGGTGTTCGTTCTTTCCGCGCGATATACGAGATTGGAATAATAGAGAATTGTGAAGCTGGATCGATGAACCCTCTTCCAGGCACTTAAATGTGATTTGCTGAGTATCCATGTAGATGTATATGAATAGTTACGATATTATCTACGAAGCACAAACATCAAGAAATGAGTGAAGCGTTTAATAAAGATAAAATCGTTCTCATAAAGAGAAACGTTAAACCACGAAGTTTCTTTAAGAAAACTACCCTCTAACAAAAGCAGTGTAAGGAGACTGATCTCAATTTTTGTGACCGTTTATGTGTATGTGAATTACTGTAATGGACATTCAAGTTCAGAAAATCTAAATATCGATCTGAACTGACAGACAAATATTTAAGTAAACTTGCGCGTACAGAGCTCGACCTAAAGTCTTGTTCCTCCTGCCACCGAACGTCACTAATTCCCACTATATCTAACTTTAACCTGTCCATTTCCCTTTTTAAATTTTCTAACCTACCTGTCCGATTAAGGGATCTGACATTCCACGCTCCGATCCGTAGAACGCCAGTTTTCTTTCTCCTGATAACGACGTCCTCTTGAGTACTCCCCGCCCGGAGATCCGAATGGGGGACTATTTTACCTCCGGAATATTTTACCCAAGAGGACGCCATCATCATTAACCATACAGTAAAGCTGCATGCCCTCGGGAAAAAATAATGGCTGTAGTTTCCCCTTGCTTTCAACCGTTCGCAGTACCAGCACAGCAAGGCCGTTTTGGTTAGTGTTACAAGGCCAGATCAGTCAATCATCCAGGCTGTTGCCCCTGCAACTACTGAAAAGGCTGCTGCCCCTCTTCAGGAACCACACGTTTGTCTGGCCTCTCAACAAATACCCCTCCGTTGTGGTTGCACCTACGGTACGGCTATCTTTATCGCTGAGGCACGCAAGCCTCCCCACCAACGGCAAGGTCCATGGTTCATGGGGGTGAAGCTCCACAGTACTCAGTGGTAACTAAGCTAGCTAGTTAATTGTTTATTCATCCACTGCTCATTTCACAACACAACACATGTCAGAGTAATAGTCCTATAGGACATTAGCCACAGATCTTATTGAAAATTAACGTTGACTCACACCTCATCAAGACACACTGCGCACGCTACACAGCAGTCATTACAGCAGATATCTACCCTGACCTATCATTACACTATTTCTGGGTTCCCACTTGTCTGTCTGAAAATTCAAGTCAGCATCCTTCGATAATAGAGATGTTGAGCTCAGCAAGATCACACGAGGTTACCGTTTTCCATCTTGGGCATACAGTTTTCCTGTAACATGAGTTTTCTCTCAAAGTACGTTCTGAAATGGAAGAGATGTATTATTTTGTTTCATTTTTATCGACCCTAGCATTTTTTATGAATCTCAGTTTTATGCAGTTAAATTAATCATTTACTATATAGTATACATTATTTAAAAGATTTACTTTAACAACCTTCTTGAATATGTTGTTACGTTTTTCATTTACGTAGGCAATTTATACCACAGTTTGATTCCCTGATGCTGTTTTGAGCTTTTTGTTGAACGTCACTGAGATACCCTTGGCTCGTACTATTGAAGAGGACAAAAGCGCTAGTTAAAAAGGTACAAAATTGCAGCAAGGAACGTCATTTGGAAAATTCTTGCGATCGTGTTCAATAAGTATGCGCAATCCATCCTGTTACAACTTCTGCAGTACTGTGATGCTTCTAAATCTACATCTACTTGGCTACTCCGCAGTTTACAATTGAGTGCACACTGTCGTAAAAGTCTGCTGCTTGTGGTTCGTTATCAGCATTTCACGAAATGTTTTTGTAACATCTAGTTGTATGGCTCAGTAACTTTAGCATTCCTTTACGCGACAAATATATATTTTTCTGATGGCCAGTTTTCTCACTGGTTTAATGATGCCTGCCACAGTTTCCTCCTCAGTGCCAACCTCTTTATCCCAGAGCCTCACTTAGACTTAACTTAGTTACTGTACATATTCAAATCGCTGTGTTCCGCTGCACATTTTGGCTTCCACAGTTCTCTCTAGTACCACGATGCCTTAACTTATATCCTGTCATCCTGTGTTTACCTCGCTTTCCTTTCCTTGTCAGTTCTGCCGATATCCTCCCCGTTCTCACTGAGCACTATGGGACTTAACATCTGTGGTCATCAGTCCCCTAGAACTTAGAACTACTTAAACCTAACTAACCTAAGGACATCACACACATCCATGCCCGAGGCAGGATTCGAACCTGCGACCGTAGCGGTCACGCGGTTCCAGACTGAAGCGCCTAGAACCGCACGGCCACACCGGCCGGCGCCTCACTGTATCGATCCGCGTAGTTTCCAGCACGAAGAATCCACTCTTACTCTGTGCTAAAGTGCTTCTTATGTCTTCCTTGCTTCATCATGTTTTACTTTTCTTCCTTCACTTCGCCTATTGCGTGCTTCCAAATTTTTGTAAGCTTTCGCGTCAATCTCTTTTCTGCTGTTTCTCGATTTTTTTTGTTTTCCTCTGGTTTGCTCTCATTCTAAGTTACGCCCTCAGTAGGCTGTTTCTGGCATTCTACAGGCACCGTAACTCTTCCTCACTCTCACAGAGGATAGAAATCCCATCAGCCAATATTATCGTTGGTATGCTTTACCGAGTACTTCAAACCAATTTCTGAAAGGTCCTTCAATAAACAAATAAATAGAAACAAATGAACAAACATATAGCCCCCGAATATCTCGCTTACAGGGAACAGTAAAGAAAAAGACTTTTCGTGGTTTTTATATTCCTGTCGAAATTCTATTATGCGTGGCCAACTTGAAGGGGTCAGGGGCACGCTTCACACTAAGGCAGTACGATACGCTAAGCGACTCACGAGTGTGTGTGTGTGTGTGTGTGTGTGTGTGGTTGCGGCTTATGAGCGCTCAACGGCGAGTTTATCAGCGCCCTTACACTCATTAAAACAGACGAATGTGGATAAAATCTCATGCACTCGAATTGACCACACAGCCACTCTACCTCATATGCGCTAAAACAACGAAGAAAAAGTAAAAGTAGCTCTATATGGGATTAAAATACAAGGCGACACACGATACGACGCAGAAGCAACCCCCGTTGGTGGAACGTGCAGAAATGTAGTTCAAGCGACTAAGCTGGTTCACATAGGGGGCAACAGCAGTATTACACTAACATGTATCTCTTCTATATTGCCCAGCACAATAAGGAATGCTGGTCGCACCACGCAGTTATATAGTACAATACAAATTTCGAATCTTTTGATGTGCTTCCCAAAAAGATTGTTATATGTACGTGAAGCAAATCTATATCCTTCTGTCTCATTAGTTTCTGAGCAATGCTTTTTCTTTTTGCGAAAAAGATTAAAGACCACGGTTTTTAGATTCACATATGTTCTCTGCTACGCAGTCATTCTCGTTTGATTCTGACGAAACTATTTGGTAAAAAGAAACTGATTTTTTTCACATTTTATAGTCCCATACCGTAGCCTGACAGTTAACTGGTTTTCATTTTGCCATTGCCCATAATTATTGTGATACTTCGTAAATATGTAAAGCACCAAGTATATTTTCTTAAAAAATTCAGTGAAGAATGTAGTCGCTGTGCCAGTTTACGATTGGTGCATTTTAGGTATTACATTGCTGCGAAGGAAATATAGCTAATGTATCGAAATTGTTTTTAACGGTGGAAGGAGATCGATACGTCTCTCCATTTTCTAGAAAATAGTTGAGTACACTGGAGGTGCTCCACGACGAGGCTGGCAGATACACCCGCTATGTGGAGTGAGGAGCCGCTCCGTGATTCTTGTTCTCGTATTGTACCAATAAAAGCCGAAGCTGTAAATGAAATGGAAAGACACCAGCAGCTATCAGCAGATTATACTGACAGGATATTTTTCACTCTTTGCTTCCTAATTCGAGAAAACTTTGTGGCAAGCATGAAAGAGATGTGATAGCTAAATTCCTATTACTTCTGAATCAGTAGCTGGATGAAGCGGAAGAGGACACACTGGAATTTTTCTTATCATCATGACCCTCATCAGTTTCATCAAACACGTTGTTTACCCTACGCGGAGTTCACCACCGATCGCAACGCCATCTGTGGTGACCGATGTCACTTCAAATTCAGTAACATTTCGTCTGGATGCTCCTCAAACTGAATCATGTCCTACTTCGCGAAACTGAACACTTGTAGAAATACTATCCCCGGGGTTAATCATTTGTAACCATTATTTATAGATGTACCATGTTGAATAAAGTACCATCTTAGGTGCTTGTACAAAAAAATAAACTTTTATTGGTGGCATTTCTAAAATCATTTACAAGTTTCACTAACTTACCTGTAGCTTCTCAACAGGAGAAATAGCGGGTCTGACATTTTTGCTCTGCTTTGGCAGAGTAACTGATACTGCGCTGGTGTCCAAAATTAAAGCAACAACCCACTATTTCCCTGTCCTTTGTTTAATTCATGATGTAATCATACAAAAACTGTCAACCAGCTGTGCGTACGATCGTGTTCTGCACGGAAGATGGCATTCCGATCAACGGACAACCATGTCAACGATGACGTCAGGGCACCTATGAAACGAGGTAGTGTTTGCCGGGTAGCCCACATCCAGAATCACTGTGTATACAGTCATAGGCGGTGCAGTATGGCACAGAGATCTACCAGACTCTCTGCGGTGAACGGCCGTAGAAAGAAAGGAAGCAGAACAGACGCAAACTGATTTGACCTGATGGCTTAACGTGAATCGTTTTGTTGTTTCTCGCATGCGGCAACAGTTTATAGAAACTTGTACTGTACTCTGAGGACAAAGGCAGGGCCGACGGCGTGTGACTTCAGAAGACAGGACCATTTGGCTGTAAGGCCACGACGGTACCGCCTTAGTACTGCACGACGACTGGTGTGAGCCCGTAGCATCCACTGGACGTGTTGTATCAGTGCAAACGGTGTGCAGAAGTCTTCGGCAGAGTGGTCTTTATTGTGGGAGACCTGCTGTACGTCTAACTCTGACGCGTGTTTACTGAAGAGAACGTTAGTGTGTAGAGTCATTAACATGCCACGTGGGTGGTCGAACAGTGGGCCAATGCTGTTTCACAGATGAGTCCCGATTTTGCCTGGTGGGTAATTCTCGATGGATTCGCAACTGGGGGGAACATGAAACACGATCTCGGGATCCAAACATTGTGGAAAGAGACCGATATTGAGAAATATCACTAAAAGTGAAATAGTGTGCCTGAAACGGCAAGGTTTAACTGCTGTCATCGTGACGAGATCTTGGAACCTCGTCTGCGGTTGTTGCGAGGTGCTGTGGGCCCAGACTTCGTATTGATGGACGATAATCCTCGTTCTCAAAGAGCACAGGTGGCTGATGTTTTCGTGGAAACGGAAGATACTGCACGTATGGCGTGACTTGCTCGCTCTCCCGATTTGAATCCTATAGAACGTGTCTGGGATGCACTGGGGAGACGGCTTGCATCACGTCAGCATCCACCAATCGCTCTCCAAGACCGCGAGCAGCTCTGCAAGAAGAATGGGCGTTATTGTCTCAACATGAGACTGATGACACTATTTACAGTATCAGGCCTGTACTGCTGCCAGAGGTGGTCACACCCCATCGCAAATCCGTTAAATTGGAAAAAAACGAAAAACATTTTTTTCCACCGTTATGCATGAGCCAGGCGGGGTAGCCGCGCGGTCTAGGGCGCCTTGTCACGGTCCGCGCGGCTCCCTCCCGTCGGAGGTTCGAGTCCTCCCTCTGGCATAGGTGTGTGTGTTGTTTATAGCGTAAGTTAGTTTAAGTTAGATTAAGTAGTGTGTAAGCCTAGGGACCGATGACCTGGTCCCATAAGATCCTACCACAATTTTTTACGTTATGTATGTTGCAGTTGTTTGCATTCTGTATTCTTAACATTGTTTCTACTTTACTATCATTTGTTTATACTGTTCTGTGGCAAAATAAACACAACCTTGACAAGATTTCCATTTGTTGCTTTAATTTTGGACACATGTGTAGTTGCCCCCAAAAGTAAGAACTGTCTGGACTCATTTGTAGAATTCGTGAAATATCTTTTCGTGCTACGAGTCCTAACGAGAAATCACAGCCGAACTGTTCGATATTTGTAGCATTGTGCGGACGCACCCAGAAGTTCCTTTTCGTTTTCAGAATTTTGAGGTTTAAATAATGATAAGCCACGGTAACGTACTCTTCAGAAGTGAACTTATGTTTGGCGCTAGGGCAGAACGTGGTTCGTACTGTCTTGTTGCTTGGCATATTGTTGCACTGGCAACAAGGGTGACGTACCAGTAAGCGGCGTGCTGGTGTTGAGTGAGACGCCTTGCCTCGGGCAGCGACAGCCGCGGATAAAGGCTAACGACACGACGCGCCGATCGCGTAATGAGTCGAGAAAAGGCCTAAGTGGCGGCCGGTGGGACGAACCGCGCCGGCTCCACACTGCACCCTTTTTTGTGTGCCGATCGTGATTTATAGCGCCGCCTGGCGGCAGACGGCTCCGGCTATCTCCTCATCTTTGATCTCACCCCTTTGGCCGATGGGATGACAAATTGATGGATCTTGCCTTCTCTCCACATTTGACATTCCGCTTTTTTCTCCATAAATTTTTCTCCGCGCATACCTGGTAGCAGCCGTCAGTGGTACAAAAACACCGAGAAAACGAAAAAGTTGTATCACACGTATCTTGTATCCGTGTACCAGATTGCCTTTCAAAGACTCGATGAACGAGAGGCAGTCAGAAACTGAGTAGGGAGTGAGACAAGCTTGCAGTCGTCAACATTTGACTGAAATATGCTCGAGCTCCTTTATGAATAAACCATTTGGTTCATTTTCTTTTTGGGTGTTCGTTGTGTAGCTTGTCTGGAAGAGTTTTATCATTAAAGTCTGCATCTACATCTACAGCAACATAGATACTGCGCAAGATACTGTATGGTGCGTGGCGGAGGGTAGCCTGTACCACTAATAGTTATTTCCTTTCCCGTCCCACTCGCAAATAGATCGAGGGAAAACGACTGTCTATACGTCACCTAAACTTCGTGATCCTTACGCGCAGTATATGTTGGATGCAGCACAACCGTTCTGCAGTCAGTTTCAAATACCGGTTCTCTGAATTTTCTCAATAGTGTCCCTCGGAAAGTAGGTCGCCTTCCCTTCACGGATTCCTATTTGAGTTCCCGAAGCATCTCTGCAACACTTCCATGTCGTTCATAGCTACCGGCAAGAAATCTAGCAGCCCCCTTCTGAATTGCTGTGTCCTTGTAGACACTATCTATAAGATGTGCCTCGGGAATATACGTCACCTAAACTTCGTGATCCTTACGCGCAGTGTATGTTGGATGCAGCACAACCGTTCTGCAGTCAGTTTCAAATGCCGGTTCTCTGAATTTTCTCAATAGTGTCCCTCGGAAAGTAGGTCGCCTTCCCTTCACGGATTCCTACAGTTCACTCTGCACATTGATCTTAAATTGGTACCTGGTGGCTAGCTAGTTCTACCGTGAGGATTTTCATCTGTCCGCAGAAAATACTTCTCAAAAATTTATATCGTGTCTCTTCTAAACATTGTCTCATCAGTAAACAACAATGAAGATACAAACAATGGACTGACAGTTTGTGAAACAAACCATTGATATACAGATGAAATGGTAAATCTCGGAGACTTTACTGGTGTTATACCGATATGAATTTATGTACGTTATATAGACTGAAGTGGCCAGTAAAAATTTGTACCAAGGCCGGGAATCGAACTCGGGTCTCCTGCATACTAGACAAGTGCGTTAGCCACTTGATATAAATTTTCACTCACCACCTTCGTCTATATGCATAACATATCTTTATGAAACCAGTAACGTCCCTGAAATGGTATCATTTCATTTGTATGAGTGCCTGCACCTGGGTTTCAGGCTGGATCCCCCATTTATGATCGATACTGAGGTGCTATTATAGAACATGGAGAGCCTCGGCAATTCTGTTCGTGTGTAAGGGGGAATTTAAGGCAGACTGGGGCAGTAGTGAGAATTTGCATCGAGAAGGGAGGCATGCCAGGGTACTGCTATGCTCAGGTGACTTCGTAACTGCCCAGATGTAGGAGACCAATGTTCCGTTCTCGGCCTTGGTACACATTTTCGGTCGCCACTTCAGTCTATGTACATAAAACCATTGATACAGCTTTCCGGTAACTGTACTGGAGAAGACAAATTTGGATTTAGAGAAGGCACAGAAACAAGAAAATCAATTTTGGCCCTGCACATGTTATTGGAGAGAACGATGGACGTAAATAGAAGAACTTATCTTACCTTCACTGAGTTAGAAAAACCTTTTGACATCGTGAACTGGGAGCTACTCTTTAGAACTATGCAGAAAATAGAACAGCGCTGAAAGTGAAGAAGAATGAATAATCAGTTTCGTCAGAACCGAAGCTCAAAAATAAATATCAATAACTAGCGGATCAGGGCAGGATTACAAACGTAGTTAGACAAGAATGTCCCTTAACTGCGTATTTATTTAATGAGTTCATTGAACAAGATTTTCCGATAATGAAGAAGGAGACAAAGGAATAAAAGCCAGTGATGAAAAGAAACGTATCATATTTGCCCTCGACATCGAGGTAGTTGCAGACTCCGAAAAAGAAATGAATATAATACTGAAAGTTCAACCAGACACTCTTAAATTGTGGAAATCAAAAGTGAATAAACTAAAAACGAAAGTAATGGGAGAAATTAAAACCAATATAGAAATTGATGACGGAAGTCATCAGGTGAAACAATTTTGTTATATCGGTAGTATGACCGCAGAGGACAACAGATGGTTAATGGAACAGAAAAGATGGATTCCCTTAACAAAACAGTAATTTATGACTAAGCAAAACATTTTAACCAGTAAACATACGAATAGAGATATCAGAGAATCTTTTGCAAAATCGTCTGTGTGGAAGTGAATGTTGAATCCTGCATAAATTGAAAAGGGGTATTAACGGAAGTGAACGAAGAAAGAATATTATTAAACGAAATGGAAAATAGAAAAATAAAATTTGTTGCATATTCTATCAGGCACAACAGTTGCACTGTCAACATTCTTGAAGGGAAAGTGCTAAGGAATAGGGGAAGAGAACTGCATGGGACGGAGTATTTAGATGATATACAGAAGAGGACAGGATGTGACAATTACATGGAACTGAAATGAACAGCCTGTGACAGAAAAGAGTGGTTGCATCGACAAGGCGTCAGCCTTTAGAATATAAGACAGTCAGATGATTGGCAGTCAAACGACATTGTACAAGTTATGGGTACGTGATCTGACAGTGAAATATGAAATGAGACACGTCATTGCTACGGCGACGAGTCGTGAGCATCTACCTGTACTTTCTTCAGTAGCATGCAGACTGCACTGTTTCTGGTCAGGTGTACGAGCAAATCTTGGTCTATCTAGGTCCGTTATTTGTAGTGCCACGGATCCTGTCTCAGCAAAGCGATGATAATCAGCAACAACAGTCGGATGATTCGGCTGTCTTTTGTCTGACGTTTCGATACAAGCTACGCAGCGTCCAGCCAATGGAACTGGGTATAAACATCTCATCTGCCCACTCACGAAATGAATATCCTGCCATTGTCAAACGAGACCCTTATCAGGTAACTGTCTACAACTATATATGTGTTCACGTACAATGGGTGTTGCAAACACACAACAAATAATTCTTATAATAGAGAACATTTACTTTAGTTGTCTCTGTTTGAATTTTGTCTCTAATTATGAATTAATTCTTCTCACTTCATCAAAATATTAAACATCATTTTCTAACGCTTGATACTTTGATTTGTGGTAGGCTTTTCAAAAGAAACTCCTAACTGGCTCAAATTCTTTGTATTCTTTTTGTGTCAGTTCACTATTACGAAACAAAATGGGTACCGTATGCGGCACCAAAAACAATTACCCCATAAGACAAAAAAAAAAAGACGCACAACGAAGGAATGGGACGAAAATCGGTAGATGTGATGTTCATGTACAAACAAACAAATAACCACAATTTCAGAAAAACTGGATGATTTATTCAGGAGAAAGAACTTCACAAATTGAGCAACTCAGCAACGCGTTGGTCAGTCTCTGACCCTTATGCAAGCAGTTATTCGCCTTGGCATTTAATGATAGAATTGTTGGATGTCCTCCTGAGGAACATCCTGCCAAATTCTGTCCAACTGAAGCAGGTGGGACGGCCCAGCCCAAATGCTTCAAATTTTTTCAACTGGGGTGAGATGTGGCGACCTTATGGGCAGGGCCCTCCAACGATCTCGGGATTTTTGTGGTGACGGTACTCACGACTCCAGAGAGTACCGCACCACAATCGATAAGCCGCCCTCGAAACGCTCGTAGAGCAGCTGCCGTAGGGGTTGGCAGTACGAACGATACCGAAGTCCGCCAGGTGCCGCAGCTACCAATCCATGGGCATCACGTGTGTGGATAGCCATTGGTCGATGCCTCGTTAAATACCGGAGCATTGATCTGAGGCGGACAGTTCTCTTCAGTGCGCCGAGTCGTGTACAGATTCCAGTCACCACCGAGTCCACAAGCTGCAGTGTTCGTCCATCGTCTCCGAGACTTAGGCCCGTAGGCAACATAGGCCAGCTTTGAACTCTATGTAGCTATCACTCACAAGGGGAGGCCGCCAATTGTGAAACACAGATTCGATTCATACTGCGCATAATAAAAGCCCATGGCCAGAGGTGTAATGTGGCAAAGCACCAAGATGCACTTCTCAGCCGTTGTCGAGAAAATCGAGTTAAAAGAAACCGTTGCGGTGAAATACTCTCTACGATTAACAATTTTCTACAGCGTCGTGGCGCAGCGGTAAGCGCTCGGGTTCGTAATCCGAAGGTCGCCAGATCGAATCTCGCGCCATGCAACCTTTTTATTTTTTAGTATTTGTTTTTTGTAATTCAAATATATATATATATATATATATATATATATATATATATATATATATATACAGGGTAATTCAAAAAGAATACCACAACTTTAAAAATGTGTATTTAATGAAAGAAACATAATATAACCTTCTGTTATACATCATTACAAAGAGTATTTGAAAAGGTTTTTTTTTACTCAAAAACAAGTTCAGAGATGTTCAATATGGCCCCCTCCAGACACTCGAGCAATATCAACCCGATACTCCAACTCGTTCCACACTCTCTGTAGCATATCAGGCGTAACAGTTTGGATAGCTGCTGTTATTTCTCGTTTCAAATCATCAATGGTGGCTGGGAGAGGTGGCGGAAACACCATATCCTTAACATACCCCCATAAGAAAAAATCGCAGGGGGTAAGATCAAGGCTTCTTGGAGGCCAGTGATGAAGTGCTCTGTCACGGGCTGCCTGGCGGCCGATCCATCGCCTCGGGTAGTTGACGTTCAGGTAGTTACGGACAGATAAGTGCCAATGTGGTGGCGCTCCATCCTGCTGAAATATGAATTGTTGTGCTTCTTGTTCGAGCTGAGGGAACAGCCAATTCTCTAACATCTCCAGATACTGTAGTCCAGTTACAGTAGCACCTTCGAAGAAAAAGGGACCAACAACTTTATTGGCTGAAATGGCACAGAAAACGTTCACCTTAGGCGAGTCACGTTCATACTGAGTTGTTTCCCGCGGATTCTCAGTGCCCCATATACAG
This sequence comes from Schistocerca americana, assembly GCF_021461395.2. Classification (NCBI taxonomy): domain Eukaryota; kingdom Metazoa; phylum Arthropoda; class Insecta; order Orthoptera; family Acrididae; genus Schistocerca; species Schistocerca americana. Next base: position 275,769,344 of record NC_060120.1, on the reverse strand, counting down.
ACATTGTGACGGTTGACTTTCCCGTTAGTGTGGAAAGTTGCTTCATCACTAAACACAATCTTTGAAACGAAAGATTCATCTGTTTCCATTTGAGCAAGGATAAAATCACAGAAATCGATTCTTTTAATCTTATCAGCTGCAGACAGTGCTTGAACCAATTTTAGACGATAAGGTTTCATAACTAACCTTTTTCGTAGGACTCTCCATACAGTTGATTGTGGAATTTGCAGCTCTCTGCTAGCTCTGCGAGTCGATTTTCCTGGGCTGCGAACAAATGCTTGCTGGATGCGTGCTACATTTTCATCACTCGTTCTCGGCCGTCCAGAACTTTTCCCTTTGCACAAACACCCATCCTCTGTAAACTGTTTATACCAACGTTTAATACACCACCTATCAGGAGGTTTAACACCATACTTCGTTCGAAATGCACGCTGAACAAGTGTCGTCGATTCACTTCTGCCGTACTCAATAACACAAAAAGCTTTCTGTTGAGCGGTCGCCGTCTTAGCATCAACTGACGCTGACGCCTAGTCAACAGCGCCTCAAGCGAACAAATGTACAACTAAATGAAACTTTATAGCTCCCTTAATTCGCCGACAGATAGTGCTTAGCTCTGCCTTTTGTCGTTGCAGAGTTTTAAATTCCTAAAGTTGTGGTATTCTTTTTGAATCACCCTGTATTTCACAAATGTTATTAATTGTCTTCATAATGTTAACCACGTATAGTTAACGGAAGACGTAGAAACGATATTCCGAAACGAATACGTATAGCGTAAGTCAAACGTTCGAATTAGAATAGAGACCCCACGAACACAAATTTGCTGTGGCAGGTATGAAATATAAACTCCGTTACTCGCTCGTTACACTTGGAGGACAGATGTTGGATGGGCCGAAACGAGCCGCCACATAACAGTGTAGTTGCCTGCTAACTTCGAAAGAAGGTAGATGCGGTCCCTAGCGCAACTTATAACATCGTCGAAAATCAATGCGGACGGGAGAGCTTTGGTACACCCTGTAAAAAAAAAAAAAAAAAAAAAAAAAAAAAAAAAAAAAAAAAAAAAAAAAAAAACGGAAAAATGGAGGCGGAACAATTGGAGAGCGATCCGCCTTCACCAACATGCATAAGCAATTCATTAATATACATATATATATATATACATATATATATATATATATGTATATATATTTGAATTACAAAAAACTAATAATAAAAAAACTGCATGGCGCGAGATTCGATCCGGCGACCTTTGGATTACGAACCCGAGCGCTTACCGCTGCGCCACGACGCTGTAGAAAATCATTAATCGTAGAGAGTATTTCACCGCAACGGTTTCTTTTAACTGTCGATTTTCTCAACAAAGGCTGAGAAGTGCATCTCGGTGCTTTGCCACATTACACCTCTGGCCATGAGCTTTTATTATGCGCAGTATGAATCGAATCTGAATTTCACAATTGGCGGCCTCCCCTTGTCAGATGCACAATGACGGGACTTAAGTATTTTAGAGAAATGGTAATAATTTCAAAGGTCTAATAGTGCTGGACCTTTCACAAGAAGAAGGCTCATTTGAGTATTTCCTCCTACTTAATAAACATCATTTTATTACTAATTATTGGGAACCTTTCTGATTGAAGATAACCTACGCTCTACTCCTGCATGCCCAACAATTCTGGCGATGTAACGCGCCAATTGGACAGAGTTTGTCATGATATCTCTCACGACATTCAAAACTCTATCGATCATTGTCAAGGCAAATAACTGCTTGCGAAAGGACCAGAACTGGACCAACACGTTATTGATTTGCTCAATTTGTTAACCGCTTTCTCCTGAATAAATCAACCAGTTTTTCTGAAATTATAGTCATTTGCTTGTCTGTACATATAAATCACATCTATCGATTTGCATCCCATTCTCATAATTCCATCGTGGGAAGGATTTTTATGACAGACACATTTGAAACGCACACAAGAGGGAAATACTGTTTGAACCCCAATCAGACAGTGCTGCTGCATCCGATCATGTTTGATACAATGTTCAACGCAAAACCAATGTGGTATGCGAGGGTCTGACCGCGGCTCTTGATACCTTCTTTAGTCAATGAGTAAATGATTTCTCCTGTAGTCTTCCTCATCAGACTCAGACTTAGACTTGCAGCTTAAATGGCGTTCCAAGTATAAATTAAAAATCTGACTAACACAAATTTTTTATCCCGAAACTCTGCAATAAGATCATTTTTTAGCGGTGCTGAAATTACTTTTTTTTACCAACGAAGCACATTAGTTCCATATCACTAAGAGTGCTTCACGGTGCTCCAGCGACCATGAACTATCATAGTTTCATTCGAAAGGTCGACTGTGCTTATAGTGCAATAACATGTCATATAACTTTATCGTCTTACCTCGGAAATTTCTTCACGTGTAGTTGTCTCATTTTCATGGAATATTTTGTTTGTACTTCTCCGATACTTCATGTTATAAAGGTCTCCTACCTGTAGGTATAATGCTGCAGTGGCACAATCTGCTGTGGGCTGAATACGGCTCATCATCAGCTTTCCTGATCATCACGTGCACCTTTCTAGTCATTTTGTTCTCTAAAGCGATTTGTTTTCTATGGAGTTCTTATTACTCCAGGACAATGCGTGATCAATAAAACAGCCATTTCATTCATACAGTTGGGCTGTTTATTGAACATGAAAATCTGCGTCAAATCTGGGGTAAATAACTGCTGTAGCTTTCAACTTAGCATTGAAAAGTGCAAACAGTGTACTTACTAGGCCGTGCTGAAAAGTAACATGTCCACATTTTTTATGTGAAAACTGTTGAAGCTATTTAAATTAAATAAAAATATTCTAAGTCTTTAATCTTCATGTCTACATATTATTTCTCATCATAGTCATCCTGGCGACGAACACATTGGTCCCAACGAGAGATCAGTTTGTTGATAACGTGACTGTAAAACGTTTGATTTTATTGCTGGACGATATTGCACTGTCTGTGTTGTTAAGACGAATGATACAATGTTCTTTCCGACATGCATGCATGTCTCAAAGAATACTGTATCGTTCATCTTAACAACACAGGCACTGTATTTATCCACCAATACCAGGCACCGACTTTCAATTAAAATATTACCCTGTATGGGAATTACATAATGAGTAGACGAGTACAGATTGTGATGCAGGAAAAACAACATATGGGTCTCGCCGTGAGACGTGCATGGACAGTCAAAGCCGGTAAGGCGACCACACGCTTAAAGCGGGAAGTCCGGATTTGTACCAGACTTGGTCTGGTACAAGTTTTCAGTGTTGTCATTCCCTTGAACGGCTGATGGTTGTTTGTATTCGCAACTGCGAATAAATTTCATGTATTTCTTGACTGAGCCACAACCTCACCTCTGCTTGCACCGCTTCATCACCCTCAAAGTGAAGTCCTCAGAAGCGTTTCTTAAGTTTTGGAAACATACAAAAATCGGATGGAGCCAAGTGGGGACTTTATGGAGGATTATCGATGACAGAGAACCCAAGGCGTCGGATTGTTGCAGATGTTGCAGCGCTCGTGTGTGGTCGGTCATTGTCATGCTGAAGGAGAGATTGCTCCATGTGTGGACGAACTCTTTGACTACAGCACGTTGTTTCTCACACATTGCCATTTTACAAGCTACAATTTGGAGCCCTCTAGTGGCACAGGATGCAACTAGCGTCAGCGAAGTAAGAAAGTCGACCGAGTAATACGCATGACATTAATACCTAAATTGAAACTGAAAACAGAATTCGTAAGCACTACTTTTCAATACGGCCTTGTACAACAGTTTCAGAGGTAGGAATTGTTGTGTCTAGACAAGACAGCCTAGACACAATGAGAGGAAGCCGAAAGGCACGCGCTAAGCTAAAGCAGGATGGCGTGAGGTCTGAAACAGGATACGTAATGAATGCTATAAAGAAAAGTACGTAGCTTCTGGAATACTTAACTTTAATCCATCCTTGTGGTACATCTGGAGATTGTGGCGATACAAGTGAGACTCTTTAGATACATGCAATGTTACTAATGGCGCCTTGCTAGGTCGTAGCCATTGACTTAGCTGAAGGCTATTCTAACTATCTGCTCGGCAAAGGAGCGAGGCTTCGTCAGTGTAGTCGCTAGCAAAGTCGTCCATACAACTGGGGCGAGTGCTAGTCCGTATCTCGAGACCTGCCTTGTGGTGGCGCTCGGTCTGCGATCACACAGTGGCGACACGCGTGTCCGACATGTACTAATGGACCGCGGCCGATTTAAAGCTACCACCTAGCAAGTGTGGTGTCTGGCGGTGACACCACAGGAATACTATGAAGCTTCTGGCTCATTCCCCTACCAATTTGTCACAACTCTGCTCCAGTCCTCTCCTTTTTTTCCGAACACTCTCCCTTATTCCAACGATCACTTGGCCATCCTCGTTTTCCCTTTGATCCTCAATTCATGCATCATCCTTGACATTTGCTCTTGTGTCATTTTCTTTTCATGTCTGCAACATATGAGCTTTGCTTTTTCTATCCACTGATGTAAGGGTACTTGCTGTACTATCTTGCTGATCTCTTCATTTCTTATTCCATCCGTCCTGCTTCTGTGAAATTCCAGTTCACATGCCTATATTTCCCTTAAATCCCTTTTTTTCATTGCCCAGGTTTCAAAAAGTTTAATCCGAAGAAAGTATACAGTACGATCGATATATTATTACCACTGTTTTTCAGAAACAAGCTCATTTCTCGTCTCAGAAAAACTGCTGCTGCCTCGTTTTTCATTGATTTCGTCACCATTTCTTCCATTTGTTTCCACTACGCTTTAAGATATTTGAAGCTGTCAACATTTTTATTTGGAGCACTGTAAGCTTGTGGCCTGAAGTAGTCTTCTCCACCTTCTCGGTGACGATCATGTACTCATATCTCTTCCTCTAATTGCTGTTCATGCATCTAACTGCTTCTGACTTTCATCTTCCTTATTTCCCCATATTATTAGGACATCATTGTCCTTTCCAATTATTTGCTTTATTTCCTCTATGACAGTCCGCCGGTCTTGCGGTAGCGTTCTCGCTTCCTGAGCACGGGGTCCCGGGTTCGATTCGCGGTGGGGTCAGAGATTTTCACCTGCCCCGAGATGACTTGGTGTTGTTGTGCCGTAATCATCATCATTCATCCCCATTACGGTCGGAGGAAGGCAACGGCAAACCCCCTCCATTAGACCTTGCCTAGTACGGCGGTGCGTGTCTCCCGCATCATTCCCCTAGGCTCTGTCAAGAAGTATGGGACTTCATTTCCATTCTTCTATGATAACCACAAAAAGTAAGAGTGAAAGTGAACTTTCCTTTTTAAACTTCTCTGCTTCATCCAGTAAGTGCTTCATCTCCTACTTTGACATTTCTTTTACTTCCATTGTACTTTTCTTTCACCCCAGCAATTGCACATTTTCACTTACCTTTGTTCTCTAGCGCTTATCATACAATAGCACACACTGTCATACACTTCTCAAGATCCGGGAAGAACATTAGCACGTCTTTTCCATACTAGTAATGTTTCTCTTGTAGCTGTCTGATTACAATACACAATTTCCACAATTTCTTGGAATGTTTTGTGGTGTTCAGTCTGAAGACTGGTTTGATACAGCTTTTCATGCAAGTCTTTCCTGTATGGACATTTTAATCTTTGCGTAACTATACAGTCTACAGCCACCTGAATTTGTTTATTGTATTCGGACCTTGAAGTCAATCATTGGTCTCCTACTATAATTTTCACCCGCACCCTACTCTCCATAACCAAACTGAATAGCCTGGATCACTCAGAAGGTATGCTATCAACTAGTTCCTTCTTTTAGTGAAGGTGTGCCACAAATTTCTTTTTTCCACAACTGAATTCAGTACCTCCTCATCAGTTGCCTGATTTACCCTTCAACATTCTTCTATATCAGCACATTGCAAAAGCTTATATCCTCTTCTTGTCTGTTTATCGTCCACATACCACTTTAGTACAAGGCTTACCTCCAGACAAAAATTTACATAAAAAATTTCCTATTACTTAAATTTACATTCATTATTAACAGATTTCTCTTCTCCAGAAATGCTTTTGTTGATATTAGCGTTCTGTGTTATATATCTCCTCTATTTTGCCATGATCAGTTACTTTGCTGTCTAAATAACAAAACTCGAACGAGATATCGCACTGGTAGCACACTGTACTCGGGTTTGGGAAGGCAACAGTTCAAATCAGCATCTGGCCATCCTTCTTTATGTTCTCCATGATTTCCCTAAATCGCTTAAAGTAAATGGCGGGATGGTTCATTTGAAAGGACCGATTTCCTTCCTCCATCTTTCCTTAATCCGATCTTGTGTTCCATCTCTTATGACCTCGTTGTCGACAGTTATTAACCACTAATCTTCCTTTCTTTTTTACATAGAAAATCTCATCTACTACGTTTAATGTCCTATTTCGGAATCTAGTTCCCTCAGAATCGCCTGCTTTAATTCGATTACCTTGAATTACCTTTGTTTTACTCTTTTGGAGATTCAGCTTAAAATCTTTTTTCAAGCCGCCCTTTGAATTTCTTTGTCGTTTCTGACAAAATTTCAATGTAATCGGTAAACCTTAAAGATTTTATTTCTCCTTTCTGACCTTTCGTTACCTTTCCAAAACTGTCCTTGGTTTCGTTTCCTGCGTCGTCAATGTACAGACTGAATAACACCAGGGATAGGCTACAACCCTTTTCACCACCTTCTCAACCACTCATGTTCTTCGTCTTTGATAAGTACAGGACGGTTTCTACAGAAGCTGCAAATAGCCTTAGGTTCCTTGTATCTTATCCCTAATAACTTCAGAATTCGAAGAAGTGTATTCCAGTCAACAGTTTTTAAATCTTTTTCTAAATTTATTAACGTTATAAATATGAGTTTAGGTTTTTTCACTCTGTCTTCGAAGATAGGTCATACGGTCAATATTCCTTCACATGTGCTTGCATTTCTCCAGAACCCAAAACGATCTTCAGTCCTTTTCAGAAAGCCATTGCATCCTTCTTCGATAACTGGTGTTTGTATATTCCAAACATTCTATATTAATCTGATATTTTGGGAGTTCTCACACCTATTAGCATTTACCTTCTTTAATGTTGGAGTTATTCCATTCTGTTTTAGGTCTTATAGAATATAACCTCTCCCCTAAATCTTGAATCTTACAACGTTTGTCATCCCACGGATCTTAGTAATTGTGGACGATTGTCAGTTACTTCAGGTTTAGGCCTTCACCTGCTCCGTCAGTTACTTTTTACATATCATCAACATTTATAATCCCTAAGCTACCTTACCGTGGTATCACTGTCATTTCCCCCATCTCTATTCCATTCGTGAATGGTGTACGGGAAGAATGACTTGTCAACGAAGTTTCGTATGAACTCTAATTTCTCTGATTTTCTGGAGATGGTCAGTTTGCGAGTCATATGTGTGAGGAAGTACTATGCTGCCCAGTAATTTGGTTAGTAATCTTCTTTATCACTTCTGTTAATCATACCTGGCAAGTACTGAAGACTCGGTCAAACAAGTGTCTTGTAAGCACTTCTTTCGTGTATGAATTATGTTTCCTCAAAATTCTCCCAATGACTCTTAATTTGGCACCCGCTGTTCTACACTACAGGCCATCAAAACTGCTACACCAAGAAGAAATGCAGATGATAAACGGGTATTCATTGGACAAATACACTATTGGCCATTAAAAGTGCTACACCATGAAGATGCCGTGCTACAGACGCGAAATTTAACCGACAGGAAGAAGATGCTGTGATATGCAAATGAATAGCTTTTCAGAGCATTCACACAAGGTTGGCGCCGGTGGCGACTACAACGTGCTGACATGAGGAAAGATTCCAACCGATTTCTCATACACAAACAGCAGTTGACCGGCGTTGCCTGGTGAAACGTTGCTGTGATGCCTCGTGTAAGGAGGAGAAATGTGTACCATCACGTTTCCGACTTTGATAAAGGTCGGATTGTAGCCTATCGCGATTGCGGTTTATCGTATCGCGACATTGCTGCTCGCGTTGGTCGAGATCCAATGACTGTTAGCAGAATATGGAATCGATGGGTTCAGGAGGGTAATACGGAACGCCGTGCTGGATCCCAACGGCCTCGTATCACTAGCAGCGAGATGACAGGCATCTTGTCCGCATGGCTGTAACGGATCGTACAGCCACGTCTCGATCCCTGAGACAACAAATGGGGACGTTTGCAAGACAACAACCATCTGCATGAACAGTTCGACGACGTTTGCAGCAGCATGGATTATCAGCTCGGAGACCATGGCTGCGGTTACACTTGACGCTGCATCACAGACAGGAGAGCCTACATTGGTGTACTCAACGACGAACCTGGGTGCACGAATGGCAAAACGTCATTTTTTCGGATGAATAGAGGTTCTGTTTATAGCATCATGATGGTCGCATCCGTGTTTAGGGACATCGCGGTGAACCCACATTGGAAGCGTGTATTCGTCATCGCCATACTGGCGTATCACCCGGAGTGATGGTATGGGGTGCCAGTGGTTACACGTCTCGGTCACCTCTTGTTCGCATTAACGGCACTTTGAACAGTGGACGTTACATTTCAGATGTGTTACGACCGGTGGCTCTACCCTTCATTCGATCCCTGCGGAACCCTACATTTCAGCAGAATAATGCACGACCGCATGTTGCAGGTCCTGTACGGGCCTTTCTGGATACAGAATATGTTCGACTGCTGCCCTGGCCAGCACATTCTCCAGATCTCTCACCAATTGAAAACGTCTGGTCAATGGTGGCCGAGCAACTGGCTCGTCACAATACGCCAGTCACTACTCTTGATGAACTGTGGTATCGTGTTGAAGCTGCATGGGTAGCTTTACCTGTACACGCCATCCAAGCTCTGTTTGACTCAATGCCCAGGCGTATCAAGGCCGTTATTACGGCCAGAGGTGGTTCTTCTGGGTACTGATTTCTCAGGATCTATGTACCCAAATTGCATGAAAATGTAATCACATGTCAGTTGTAGTATAATATATTTGTCCAATGAATACCCATTTATCATCTGCATTTCTTCTTGGTGTAGCAATTTTAATGGCCAGTAGTGTATAATTGGTTGGGTATTCCCTAGCAATTGTCGGATGTTCTGTGGCAATTGGCAGTTAGTCTTTAAAATGTTTCACTTGTTCCTTAGCCATTGTCAAGCAGTATATTTAATAAAAATTATGATACCTCTATTGAGTAACACAGATTTGGGAACACATTGACCTGTATTAATAAGTACTAAATTAAAAGGGAAAGTTTTGAAACGAAAAGAGACATGTGATGTTTGAAGCAACTTTGTCGGCCAGACGAGGACCGCTACCCGTCGAGGCGGGGGTAGTAGTGCGGCAGCAGGTAGCGGAAGTCGTGGCCCGAGGCGTGCCGCCAGCGGCTCTCGGAGGCCTGGTCCGGCAGCTGCCGGGAGATGGCGAGGTAGCGCACGCTGTTGGCATCGGCGATGGCGCTGCGGAGCACGAGCGCGATGGCGACGGCGACGGCGAGCAGCGGCAGCACGACGGCGGGGAACCAGGGGTCGCGGCCGGCGAAGAACAGCGGGCTGGCGGCGCACAGCGCCAGCTGCAGCGCCTCCTCCAGCACGCACTCGGCCAGGCACAGCAGCTGCAGCGCCACGCACGGCAGGAACACCGCCACGGCGCACAGCCACGCCACGAAGCCGGCCGTGTGCCACATCACGCGCCCCAGCAACCGCATCGCCCCACTCTCCACCAGCAGCTTCACGCACCAGGCCGCCGCCGCCAAGCGCAGGACGTCTGCGCAGCACACACACGCATACGATTCCAATAAAGAAGGCCAAGCTACGAGAAAGACTAGGATTCGGACTCAAAACTTTCTATAATAAGGGCTTCTCGGGTTTTCAGCCAATTCAAGGAGTCGTTCTGCGGCAGCATTTTGACAGCTTCAGGCGAAGTGTCGGGTTCGTGTCCGTATCTTTATAGACGATGAACTACAGTCTCCTCTGCGTCATCTGGGTCAGTCGCGCGCCTCCAGAAGGTGTGTCGGGGTGGTGTTGGGGGAAAACGCAGAAGGTGGTTGGGGGGAGGCCTGGCATGTTGCAGGGTCCTGGTGTCGAAATGGCTCTGAGCACTATGGGACTTAACTTCTGAGGTCATCAGTCCCCTAGAACTTAGAACTACTGAAACCTAACTAACCTAAGGACATCACACACATCCATGCCCGAGGCAGGATTCGAACCTGCGTTCGTAGCGGTCGCGCGGTTCCAGACTGTAGCGCCTAGAACCGCTCGGCCACCTCGGCCGGCCCTGGTATCAAGTCCTCGTGATGCCCGTCATTCCATCCACTGCCTTCGGCACTTTCACATCAGAGCGCTCTTGACTTATTCTTGCTAGCTTGAAGAGAGACGTGACGTTGAACCTGACCTGCTGATCACCCTTTTCCAGGTGTGTCGACGGCCGCGGTGGTCTACCGGTTCTAGGCGCTCCGTCCGGAACCGCGCGACTGCTACGGTCGCAGGTTCGAATCCTGCCTCAGGCATGGATGTGTGTGATGTCCTTAGGTTAGTTAGGTTTAAGTAGTTCTAAGTTCTAGGGGACTGATGACCACAGATGTTAAGTCCCATAGTGCTCAGACCCATTTGAACCATTTTTGAACCGGGTGTGTCCCCTGTGAGCCGTGGCGGCTCATATCGCTAGTGCCACTCTGGTGGTTTATCTTTCCTGCCACGGTCAGGGCGGTAAGCAGCGCCCTCTGGGGCCTACGGGAGGAGTAACGAGGCGAGGTCCTGTGGGGGGTGTGCTCCGGGACGTGGTGGAAGACGGTTGTCGGGTTGACGCAGCGAGTGTGGGACCGGACCTATCGCATGGAGATATACAAGTTGGCTCTGAACGGAAGGCGCCGTAGCAAGCAGCGGGTAGCCGGCGTCCTGTAATTTGTGTGAAGGAGTAACGATTTTTGCATTGGATGTCCCAGTGGTTCCCGAGAGTTGCGGTGGCTGCTTTCGGAGAAGAGAATTGTTTGTTTTAGGTCTTTACATGGAATGATGTTGATATTTTGTCGATTGCGGCAATAACTTCCTGTGTGGGAGATCCTCTGAGGGACTTGTATTGTACTGTTGCAGTGCAGTCCATCTGAAACGTGGTGCTTAAAACTTGGGACTGCAGCTCTCTGATGTTATATATTACTGTTTAATCTTAAATGTCTTGGATGTAATATGGTTTTTGAGGATTATGCAATTAAATTTGATCGCTGGTTCCTTAAAGGAAGTATTTCGTTTTAAAAGTATGTGCTCCATCAGAGCCTATTTAAATATGATTTTAACTCATCATTCAAATTTTCTAGTCTTGCTTTCTTAAAAGGCTTTCAGTTAAATGATTGCTATTTGCCTGTTTAAATGTTTGAGTGACTTAAAGGAAAAGAATATTATTTTGTAATTTGTACTGATTGTTCCTTTTGGGTAATACCTGACTTATGTGTTCAATAAATGAGTGTCTAGTTAATGGTGATGCACTGTTCTATTGCTAGCCTACCCCTCCCACTCCACAGCCTGTTGAGCTGCTTTGTGTCGAAATTGTGTTCAGAGCACCCCTCTGACCTGACACCTCACCCTGAAGCACCTTCACATCTGGACAAGGGTGATCTCCTGGTTAGTTTCAATGACACTTCTCCCTTCACAGAGGTAACGCTAGAGGACTCCTTGACATTACTAGGGAGCCACTTTGACAAAGACACTTTGAAACTGTTCCGCCACGTGCTCACTACCAACTGCTTTCAGTATCGTGGAAAGATCTACCAGCAGTTATACAGAGTCACGGTTGTAACTCTCCTTGCACCAGGCATCTCAAACCTATATATCGAACACCTCGATAAAATGGCTATCAAAACCATATGTGTGAAACCAGTGCCAGTCTACTGATACGTGGATGACACATTCTTTGTGTGGCCACATGGTGAAGAAAACCTGCAGGATCTTCTTGACCACCTTAGCAACATACGCCACAATATAAAGTTCACCATGTAGGTAGAACAAAACAGATGCCTGCCTTTCTTCGACATCCCAAAAAGGCAGAAAACTGATGGAACTTTGGGATATTTTGTCTATACAAAACAAAATACACACATGGACCTGTACTTAAACGCCAATAGCTGCCATCATCCAGCACAACATAAATCTGTGTTCACCACACTGGTGCGCAGAGCACAAGAAATATGCAACAAGGAGGGTCTACCACTGAGTTGCAGCATCTGAGGGAATCCTTTCACAACAACGGTTGATCTGAGACAGAGGTACGACGCAGTCTCCAGCCGAGCAAGAATAACAAACAAGTCAATTTTGAAGCAGAAACAAAGCGTTTGGCGTTCCTCCCGTATGCTGGGCCGCCCACGGCCAACATTGCCAGCATACTGGAGAAGAACAACATTAAAACCATTTTCCGCTCATCGGCTAAAATCAAAAATATGCTTGGCTCAATGAAAGACAAACTTGGACTATGGACGCTTGGCGTCTACAGCATCAGTTGCGAATGTGGCAGGCAATATATCGGCCAGACGCAATGGTATGTTTCGCAGCACCGCCAGAACATGTGTTAAGCGTTCATCTTCGCCAAACAGACAAATCTGCAGTCACAGAGCATAGCCTCAACGAAAGTTACAAGTTTGATTTTGAGCAGGCAGAAGTATTGTGCCAGACGAACAGGTTCTGGGACTCGATCATCAAAGAGGCAGTTGAGATATGGGTCCACAATGATCTTGTCAGCTGGGATAGTGGTTTCGAACTGCGCTCTGCATGCGATGTAGTGCTACCAAGAATAAGTCAACAGCACTCTGATGTGCAAGTGGCGAGGGCAGTGAGTTCAACAGACAGGCATCACCAGAATACAACACCAGGCCGCTCCAGTACATCGAGAGTCCCTCCCACCATCGTCTGCAATTTCCACACCACCACCGTCCCTTCTGGAGGCGCGCGACTGGCCCAGCCGTTGCAAATGAGGCAGAGGAGCCTGCAGTCCAGTATCTATAATGATATGAACTGGACATGAACCCACACCTTGCCTTAAGATCACGAGTAGGAAACGTAGCTGCAGAACGTCGCCTTGACTTGGCTGACGAGCTGAGAAGACTTCATCATCGAAATTCGGCTAGAAAGCCTGCGTTCCCATATCTAAACTTTCTCTTCCACTGATAGGAGTAGGAAACCTGTCGAAACGTAGCTGCAGAACGACGCCTTGACTTGGCTGACGAGCTGAGAAGACTTCAGCATCGAAATTCGGCTAGAAAGCCTGCATTCCCATATCTAAACTTTCTCTTCCACTGATAGTGGTCTTATTGACTGAACTGTTCACCAAAGGAGTGACACACGGGAGAGGGACGGTTTTTAAATAAGGAATATTCAGTCAGTTTTAAAATTAATGTATGTTTATTGACAATAAATCAAGCTCATTACTAGCCATTTAACGTACGCCAGACTTACTTGTAAAAAATAATGTTCAAAAATGGTTCAAATGGCTCTGAGCACTATGGGACTTAACATCTGTGGTCATCAGTCCCCTAGAACTTAGAACTACTTAAACCTAACTAACCTAAGGACAGCACACAACACCCAGTCATCACGAGGCAGAGAAAATCCCTGACCCCGCCGGGAATCGAACCCGGGAACCCGGGCGTGGGAAGCGAGAACGCTACCGCCCGACCACGAGCTGCGGACAAAAAATAATGTCGTCGAAGTGACGTTAATCATTTTGAATTCACAATTAAAATATCTTCTCCAAACCCCTGACACCCACCCACCCACACACACACACACACACACACACACACAGAGGAATGTCTCTGCAGACAAGCAGCAGCTTCATGAATGAATGCATTCTTCAATTGGTGCAAATTTCGCAGTTTGTGTTATAGAAGTAGCTCTTGAGGTAGCCACACAGAAAAAAGTCGCACACTGGTAAGTCCAGAGATCTGGGAGGCCAAGGAACATTGACAAAACATGAGTTAATCTGTGCAAGAAACATGTATAAAAGAACTGCCATTGAAGCGTTCTCAGAGTGTGATGTAGCACCATCTTCCTGGAACCAAACATCTTTTAAATGGATTCTTCGTCTTCTCAGTTCTGGTTTCAAGAACATTTCAAGCGCATGAAAGTAGTGAGCAGTATTAAGAGTGACTGTAGACCCATTTTCTTCGAAAAAATAAGGTCCAATAATGCCGAAAGAGCCAAAAGCACATCAGACTGTGACTTCTTCAGAGTGTAAAGGACGCTAGTGAATAAGGTGTGGGTGCTCAGGAGCCCGGTAATGTAGGTTTTGTTCATTTTCGCTCCCGTTCATATGAAAATGAACTTCATCGCTCACCAATAAAATCATATCATTCATTCAAAATCATTTGCATTCTGCAAACGAAGTCTTCGCATACAGCAAAATCAGTTGGCATCAGTTACTGCACAATAAAAAGTTTGTACAGACGGAATTTTAATGTCTGCAAAATTCTTTTAACCGATTCAAGATAGATTGCTAGCTCATTAGCATCACATGTAGTTGACTGTCCTGGGCTTGTGGCTATCGCTTCCCTTGCCCTTGCAACATTTTCTGGCGCCGTTACACTGCGTCTTGGGCCTGTGCAGTTCTTATTCATTATGTTCCCAGTTGATATGAAGTGTTTCCCGACCTGGGGATTGTGTTGCGACTCGGAACAACTCCATGCCGACCGAGATCGAATTGTTCACGAAACATTCGCTGCATAGCTACAACAGACTCACCGCCTCTAGCGAAACTGTCATAGACAAACAAACAATTCTGCAAGTCACACTGCTCCGTTATAACTAAAATGGCGTCTTGTGTGGGGAAGAACCATCCCCACCACGGTTTCCTCCCACCAGCTGGCATTTGGCAGCCATTAGAGGTGGACGCAGTGAAGCTCTCGGAAGTGAAAACAGCAGTGGCATAGGGTTACGAGTTGCTCCGAGTACAGTGCAGCGCTCGCATGTACAGATTGTGTCTTGTTATAACGAGTGTTGTTATAAATATCGTGCTTTGTAAAGTTTTCAATCGTTTTGTGTCTTCCATGATTTAAGACCTACGTCAAGTGAAAGTCGATGATGTTTTTATAAACTAGTGTCAACTTCTGCTCGCAGTATAATCGTTATGTGTTATCTTGGATTCACTATAGTGCTTTAAAAATATCCTGATACCGTCGCTTTAAGAGCTTTCATAGTTTTCATTCCCTTCTGTCTGTTACTACGTACGTCCAACCAACTTTAATCGTGTTTACTTTATTACAGTTTAAGTGTGTTGTAGTGCTTTTTAGTTTACTGTAAGAGTAGCGTCATGTGTGACAAATGTGGATGTTGCCTTAGGTTAATTGCTATGAGAGAAACATGTCAGGACTGTAAGTTGGTGTTCCATTGGGGAGCATGTGGCGGGCAAGCTAAAAAAGTATCAGATGAGGCTCTTCCATGGAGTTGTAGATTATGTACTCGAAAGAAGAAAATCGTGGAACAAAGCAAAAAGATTGGTGCCCTCCAGGCAAAATCAGAAACGGCATTTTTTTTTTAATTAGATGGATTGAAGGGGGAAAGAGACAACAGGAGCTAGGAGAAGATGACAAGTAACAGGAAAAAGGATAAAACCTCAAAAATAAAATTTCATATTCCAGTTAGCAATCAGTTTGACTTGGTACCTGAAAAGGGAAGGCCTCAAACAGTGTTGGAGTTTAATAGAACGCTGCACACTCGTAGAAACGAGTTGAAGGCTAAGTCTGTAGAAAAGCCACATAGAGTCCTGCTACTAGAAAGCAGTCATGACAGAGATGTAGGAGGCTGGTTGCTACAGGAAAAGCTAGGCGTAGAACACCAGGTCATAAAACGGCCATTTGTTCGAAGTGCTTCATGTTTTTAAATATTTTAGTTATAACAAGCCTTTTAGAGTGTGCTGATTTTTATCCACATGACAACTTGGCGTGAGGTCGAACGTAAAATGAACAGGTTTCATAACAAAAATATTTTTTAAGGCCTCAAGATGACAGCAAAGTATGTATAAACTGAGAAATTATATATGTGATCTTGATGTTGAATGTTTTCAATACTCAAGAGTAGTCACACTCTTAAGTGGAATGAGCTTACTTAGCATGTCAAAGTTGATTCCAGAATGGTTGCTCGGCTGAGAATACTATTTATAAAGATGTTCAAAACAAAGTGTGGAATACTTTGAGGTGGTATTACTCATCGAAATAAGAAAAATAAGGGTAATAAACATGGGTCAGGAAATGCATACCTTCTCTGATGAACACATGTTTACAGAAGGTGTTCATCATGGCGTCCATTCATGACAATGCACCCCTCTGCCCTCCGGCGTAAGAAATGATACGAATTATATCTATTTGTTGTACTTGCTGGCACGCATTGAAGACATGACCCTGTAGTGTACGCACATCATTGACTACTGTTGCGTAGACCAAATCCTTCAAGTTTCCCCATAACCAAGACTCTTGAGGTCTGGGCAACGACCAGGCCAAGGGATTTCCGTGTGTCATCCTGTACATCTACATCTACAGGGTGGCCCAAAACTGTGGAACCATCTTTCTAAAACAAAAACTGGTGAATAAAAAGAAATTTAAAGTCAAGCAGTAAAAGATGAGAGAGGTAGCAAACCCGTCATTGGTTCAAATGGCTCTGAGCACTATGGGACTTAACATCTATGGTCATCAGTCCCCTAGAACATAGAACTACTTAAACCTAACTGACCTAAGGACATCACACAACACCCAGTCATCACGAGGCAGAGAAAATCCCTGACCCCGCCGGGAATCGAACCCGGGAACCCGGGCGCGGGAAGCGAGAACGCTACCGCACGACCACGAGCTGCGGACAACCCGTCATTCTAAATTACCAAAAAAGGTGCCATTTTGGGAATTGCCGTCTAGGATGTAACTTGTAATACTCAAATGTAAAGGTAGTCATATGACATATAAAACAGAATTACACAAGAAAAATAATGGCCCTATCATTTGAGCATTACTTTACACATTCTCGAAATAAAACTGACGTTTCTTCCTTAAAGGTTGACGTGAAAGCTCGAAGGAGTCCCATACATAAGAGACAACCTGCTTTTCATTACTGTAATCTAAATCTTTGTATGTCTTATTGAAGAAATAGCTGCGATACCTCAGACTGCCCTAGTATTTATTTATAGTTGTGCCTCAGACTTCATAGGCAAGGAATTCATTTTTTTACTTATAAAGCTTCTTTGCATACAACGTTTAAAGCAGTACGATTGAGTACATGAACGAGAAGGTCATCCATTTCACTAACACACGAGAGAGCAACATAGAGGTGACTGCGAAAAGCAACTAACACTAATGTCCACGGCCACAACACAGAGCGTCTGACCTCAAACTTCGTTTATGGTCATGGCATAACATAAGCTCACCGGGAATTGTGCGCAATGGGCCTTGCATCTCCGGTGGGAATTTCATGGTAAACAAGGTCAGTAGCCGGCAAATAACGCTTTTCCTCGAATAACCAGGAGTGTTCTTCCAAGACGGAGTACAATTTGTTTTGGTTCGCCACAGGCAGATGAGCTAACTTATCTTTAAATTTGTCTCTGAGCACTTTTAAAACGAAATGGTAGATTGTTGTGAATAAGCGAACGAGGCCCACGAGAAAGACAGGCGGTGGCGCGTACGTCACAAGGCAGGCCAAAGCTCGCTCATCTCAGCAGATAAACTGCGTTTCTATATTTGTTAGCTCGTAATTGGGTATTTACGTGCAAACAAGAATTTTATCTTTCACTGGAGTGCTCTGTGGTGGAGTCTTCCTGCTTATCAGTCCTACAACGATCGGAAGTCCAAAGGACTACTAATACTTTGTTATGGCTGTACTGAGTGCAATAAAATTAAAAGCATGCCAAAATAATTATTGGTTACATGAGGCACCACATTTTGTATGAAATGGGGACCGTTAAGCAGAAGAGACTTAGTGTTATAAACAAGCTGTTATACCATATATATAGAGCATAGACTTAACTTACAGCATACTGCCAAGTTGTGTATTTGTTGTAGCACTAGTAATCAGTAACACTTCATAACAGCAGATTCCAGTAGAAGATACAGTTCTCGTTAGTATGTAAACACTCAATTAGCAGTTAATAGGTTTAGAAACGCATTTTGTCTGAAGAGCTGAGCGAGCGAGCTCGGGCCTACCCTCGTGACGTACGCGCCGCGGTCTGTCTTTCTCGTGGGCCTCGATAAGCGAGACTCGGAGTATAAAGACCCGCTCACTTGCGCCACTTCCCGTCAAAATTTCCACTTCTACGATGTTATGTTGGAGAGAATTAACTTTATACCTCTATGGGTGAAGGTTGTGAGGAGCGAGATAATGCACGACACTCTCGATCAGAGTTACATCGTGCCTCATTTTAGAAGGTAGTTTGCAAAGAGTCAGTTAAAGCCTGATACTCTGAAGCCATAGAAACTCTAGCCTCACGACTTCCGATGGATTCTTGAGACGGCATGGCCATTTTCTAGGTATTTTTATTGTTAAAAAAAACGAAATCACAACGTAATGAGGAAGCATCCAAATCACAAATCAAAATAAATTCGTTTTCCCTAGCAAAGAACATAAATAAAACCTGCTGAAAGGAACACAGCAATGTCGTCAAATTTTTAATACACAAAGCGAAATCAGTAAATCAATGTATCTCAGCGAAGTATGCAGATGGTCTATATCATATCTACATGGTTAAGTACTGTCACTCCTTTGGACTGGTCAGGAGAGAGGAGCACCAGTGCGTGCAAAGAATTTCAACCAACGCTACAGGAACAAAAAAACCACAATTCATAGCACTGTGGTGCAACTTGTCTTGAAATTACGTGAAACTGGCTCTGTCACAGAGAACCTGGAAGATTCACTATTGAAAAGCCTTAAAAAAAGGGGAGGATAGTTCAATTCCTAAGGACCACCCTTACATTCTATAAGCCAAGGAAGGAGGACAGACGGTACTTTTGGTGCCAGTGTCATTCCCTGACCCCCTCCCCTCCCCCCCTCTGTACCATTCATAAGAGATGAGTGGAAGGAATGACATTCGATACGCTTCCACATAAGCTCTGATTTTCTGTTCATAGTCAAATCACAGGATGAGTGTGGCAGGGAGTGATATGTCAACTAGGAATGTACCTTCTCGAAATTTTGACAGTAAACGTCCTTGTGATGCGCAACACTCCTCTTACAGCGTCTGCCATTGGAGTTTGTTGTGCATCTGCGTTATACTCCCACGCATACTAAATGACGCCCAGTGGAAGCAGTCGCCCCCTGTAGATCTTCTTTATCTCTTCTAGTTGGGGTAGTCATAAAATTTACCTATCACCTAAAAGAATAAAGTTACGTAATTAATATTTATCTGGTTCCAGGCCCATACTGGCAGACCTGGTACACATTTGACTCCACGCGTCACAGAAGCATAGCACACCACTAGAGGAGTCCAAACAAACTGCACAAGTCATAAGTAAAGTGGAGTATTCGTTTCCTGCATCTGAACAAAGGAACAACGGTGGAACAATCCAACCTCACTTGGCAGAAGTGTACCATAACGTAGTGGTTAGGCGGCGCAGACGCTTCAGTGTCGTCAAACAAGTCAGAATGACGGAGAACCAAGCTGCAGGCCATCTCTCTGCGAAGAGCCGGCGGTCGCAAGAGGAGGTCCTGGTGCTCGAAGACCGACGGGCCACAATCAAGGCGATACAGGAAAACGTGAAAATTTGTCACAGATCAGGTTTCAACATCTTGCACGACATTTTGAACATGACGAAGTCGAGCCCGCTGAGATCTGTGACTGCTCACAGCCACCAATGAAGCCTGGCGAACCGAGGTAGCTGAACAAAGTCGAAGCTGTATCAGGCTGTAGTCCCCGAATCACAAACAGTGGACATATGTACATTCATCAAGCCCAGAGAAGGTGAACACCGAATCCTCAGTAGGCAAGATGACGATGAGTGTATTTTTTTTTTGTAACTGCTGATGTGTGGTGAAATCGGATTATGCCCGTGTCGGACCAATTCTCACAGGAGTATACTACCAAAACGTCCTGACGAGGTTACAAGAGGCTGTCGAGATCAAGCATGGCGGAAAGCTGTCTGAGGGAATGTATTTCCTCCAGGACATCACCCCATCTTAGTCTGCATGTGACACTGTCAAGATGTACCGCTGCCTGATCCCCGACCCCCCTTTATTCTTCTGCTAACATGGCACCCAGTGCCTTCTTCCTCTTTACTCGGATGTGGAAACTATTTTATAGCGCAGGCACTTCTAGAATGATGACACAGTGATTTCCAATTTCCTCAACTACCAAAATTAAGACTTCCACGTCTTCGTCAAACCATCCATTGTTGGAAAAAGTAGTGTTGCATTGAAAAGTGAGTATTTAGGGATCGGCTAACACTCACCAAATCTGATTTTTCAATGTGATAATTAAAAGTTTACGACTACTCCTCGTATCGATCCAAACTGATAAGGGTTCCGTAATGACGAAAAATAGTCAAAAATCGGTCGAACGAATGTTTTGTAAGACTTCGTTCGCGATGAGTTATATTTCCTTAAGACGACCCTAATGAATCTCATCCTTGCATCTGCTCTTCCTACAACCAATTTTGTGCTCATTCCGCTTTCGGTCACTCCAAATGGAAAGCGATGACCGCGTAGCATCTTCAGGTGGGAAAATGGACGACTGCAGAAACTTATTAACGCTCCTCAAAGTAACGAAATAAACTTCATAAAACTTTTATTCAAGTTTTATATAATCCGTAACACTGCTTCCTTCACGTTTGATCGTTATTAATGGATTTATTGCATTATTTTCATGATATTTAATGTTGAATTACGTCATTAGAGTTGGCTTATTTGAACAAAGCGTAACCCAGTGCCAGAATCTGAACCTCTGCGTACAACCCTCAAATTATCCTGTAGAACCCATTATAATAGGTTGACACCTTACATTGCGGCCATACCAACTGGACAGCAGAATTCGTAACCACACAGCCATACGTTACATTGTGTTCCACCCCACAGAGCTTGAGGTGGTCTCCTCTCCAGGAGAAGACTTCTTTTCAACCTTGGAACTTCGACCTTTTTTTCCCTCTCTTCTAATCAAATTGTAAGTAATGGTATATAATAATTAAGGGCGACTGCCTAAAATTTAGGCCCAAAACTTTTTGTCTCCAGTGAAAATTTGGCTTCAACATTCATTACGTTATGCACAAGAAAATTTAAAAAAATGTATACTCGATTGGCTCTGTGCACCATTTTCAGTGACAGTTTTCAGTGCTCAATATCTGGTATAGTTCGTCAGACTTTCCAGGCGATCAGTTGACACCCTGATGTGTCGGTTATCCTTCCAGATATCGTTGTCGTTCTTGCACGAATTTTCGACAATGTCACTCATTTTCATCATGTGCTACCTAAGACGACATTCTTCTTTCGGTCTGTTGTAGTTCTAGATGCTCCCTCTGCGGTCTGCTTCCGCTAGAAGCGTCTTGTGACGTTCCACCTTCAGTCCGATGATCCTGGTGCTCTGTGTGGGGTTTGTTCTGCATATCCACACCCACAGTCTTTTAGTGGAGTTATGCTGCTGCCCCCATACCATTTTCAACAACTCCAGTGCAAGCCCTATTGACCTGATAACCAGTGTCATGAGGTTTTCCGTCACCTTTATCTCTGCAGACTGTGAAGAAAACGGTTCCTGATTAATGTTTAAAGAAAAACTGCATAAAGTAAATTAATATTGTATAAACCCCAAGAACCCGTTTTACTTCCGGAAACTTCAAAAGCAAGCCTCTATATGACAAGTTTCCCAATCCTGTTACAATTCCGATAGTAAAATCCTTTGACAGTCGAAACAGTAAAACACTCTGAAGTTCATTTAATAAATTAGGTCACAGTATACTGTAATTTTGCTTACCAGTAACAGTTAAACTCGGATAAACTTGCATCTAAACATGAATGAATGGAAATATGACGTTAAGTGGCATGTAAATAAAGATCGCGTACTTTGACAGCTGTAAGATTCAAAGTTCACCCTCATACCCTAACTTTAACCAATGGCGAATAAGCTACTTCTTTGTAATTGGTCGGTGTAAATAACTTCCATGGCGGATGTCTCAAATTACACGTTTGGCCACATTTCACGGTACAACACATAAATTCTACTGTCTAAACTACTGTATATACATATCGAAGCACCCCATTCAGAAAGACACGTACAACGCATCAACGACTAATACAAATACACTGTAAAGCAAAACAAATAAATGATGTCAATAACTACTGTTAGTGGTGGGGTCAACAACCACTAAAGGTGAACAGTCTTTACAATACACTACTATACTTCTATTTACGGAAAGAAACATTACGAGATAGTCTATTAAAAAGCAAAAAGAAATTAAATTGTTTACAATTGTGAATTTCTCGAAGAGAGGAATGGTTTTGAGTCTAATCTGTTCTTGGTCGGCGTGATGTGACGACGGCGGTAGAAGCAGTTTGAAGTAGCTGATATGAATCCCGTAAGTTCATATAGTCGTGTCCCTGACATTAATATATCCTCTTTTCCTTACATCCTGTTTCGGCTGGCGGTGGTAATAAGTTGCGTAGCATCCATTTGTCGTAAGCCGGAACAAAGTAACTGTTCATGCACCACTTGAATGTCGTATTACGTAGTTCAACTGCAACTTTCACACACGTTAGTTTGGCACAGTCCATACGCCATGCACAAATTGACATTCCATTTCCTATAATTTGCCAATTGCGAGTTTAGACAGTCTGTCTGCTGTTAATATTCATGCTACACAATAACACTGTTCCCGCGAAAACAGTCACTTACGTAGCAACACAGTTTCCACATTGGCGGTTAGTGGTTTAACATACGTCATATTTCGTTGTCACGAAAAATGAACAATATTAAATTCACAGTTTACGTAATGCAGATCAGTTCTAAGCCGACGGCAATACTGTCTGTTCACGAGTACATTGTCACTGTCACAAGCCTCATTCTGCAAAAACAAACAGCGTTCGCGTAACACAACGTCTATCATTTCAAACCGCGTCTAACTCACGAGACTCCGGTATTAATATCGCGTTAAACGCACACCGTTACTATACACAATACTTCATTTCGTACCGCCACGCTCACGTGCCATCCGCGACTGTCTGCCACAGTGTTCGACCCGACAACTATCGGTATCTCTCTCGCTCCACAGTTCTTACAACACTTCTGCCTATTGAATTCCGTTTCACATAATACATTTAATAAAACTATTTGAAAGATCGTCAGAAAATATCTAAGGCTTTACATAAGGAACTCGTATAGAAGACAGCAAAGTAAACATAGTCACACTTCATGTTCTACACTATATAACCAAATGAAAAATATTCTACGTCATCAGAAATATATCTGTGAAGTACAAGGTAGTAAAAGAAAGGAAAAAATTATATCTCCTTATTAGTCATGGCATCACAAGACTCTCTCATAAGACTGTCCCAGTACCTGCGGGTCTGTGTTAGAACCCTCGTTTCATCATAGTTCATGGAATGATCGAGTTCCAAACAGTGCCTGGCAACGGCTGATTTAGTTGCCTATCTCAGTCGGGTGAATCTCTGCTGCTCTTTGGATCAATTTTGTACTGCCCTTGCTGTTTGGCCACTGTACGACATGCCATACTGGCGACGTGTATTATAAATTCCTGGTTTTCGTAGTCCCAGGTCATCTTTCACGTTTCCCAGTAGTCGTCTTATTTTGGTAGGTTGACGGAACACGTACTTGGTGTTATGCTTCCTGAAAATCTTCATCTTGCTCGTTTCCCAAATCGTGTGGCAGAGTGGCTGGTTGAAAGGTCTTCTGAGTTTGTTTAGCCGTGTGTCCAGTCTTGCGGAACACTCACTGTAAATGTTCTATTTCTTCTGCCACATGATCTGGAGTTGACAGTGTGGGTGCCCTGTGGACCAATGTCCTTATAACTCCATTCTTCTGAGCTGGAAGGTGACAGCTGCTGGCCTGCAGGTATAAATCAGAGTGATTAGGTTTGCGATACACTCTGTGGCCAAACAACACGTCTGATGTCCTTCTGACAAGTACATCCAGAAACGGCAACTAGCCGTACTCATCCCGTTGCACATTGAACCTAATATTTCGATAGCATGAGTTACGATGTTCCAGAAACTCACTGAGCCTATCCCTTCCATGAGGCCAGATCACAAAGGTATCATCCACATACCTAAAGAAGCATGTAGGCTTGTATCTGTCTGTCTCTAATGCCTCCTCTTCCCATCTCACTACCAACACATTGGCAACCACTGTCTTCAATGGGCTCCTCCTGGCAACACTTTCTGTCTGTACGTAATATTGGCCCCCACAGAGAAAATAAATTGAGGTCACTATATGTTTGAACAGGTCTAACAGAGTATCTTCAGATTTCTCTCCAGTGAGTTCCAATGAGTCAGTGGCACCCTAGCGAATGGGGACACCAAATCAAAACTGACCATTATATCAAATTCCGTGCAATGCAGTTGCTTGAGACGTTGCAAGAAGCCTTCCAGTTGTGGATGTGGTGAATACACATCCCCACATATGGGACCAGCAGTTTCTTCAGGTATTTGGCTGTTGGGTACGTTGATGCACCAGTGTTGTTGAAAATTGGGCGCAGTGGCACGTTCTCTTTGTGTACTTCTGGCACCCCTTATTGTCCAATTGGAACTGGCACTCTTCATCAATAGTTGTTTGATGACCTTGTCAAACATACTGGTTTCCTTCAAGAGAGTCCTGGTCTTCTTGTCCATTTTGTCTGCAGCGTTACATTCCTAAAGTCTGTACGCTGTATACTGATAGTATGCAAGAACATCGCTAATATCAAGCAGAATACCCGACATCTCAAGATATCACATCTGGTAGAATATTGAACCCATGTCATGAAGAACTCTCTTTGCAACTTGAGGGAAGTCATTAGTTTAGGACAGAAAAGTGATTCGTCTGTTTTCTTGAACAATTCCATCAACTTTCTGCGTCAAGAAAAATTTCGGATTAACATCTCATCAACAATGAGCTCACTAGAGTCTGAACACAATCTCAGATTCGGAAGGATGGGAAAGGAAAACGCTCGTGGTCTTTCAAAGGAACCATCCCAGCATTCATCTTAAGCAGTTTATGAAAATCACGAAAAATCTAGGGATAGATGGTCCTACAGGGATTTGAACAGCCGTCGTTCCGAGAACGAGTCTAGTGTCTCGCTACATCATTTGGTTTTCTGCACCAAGCCTTCAGTGACGACAGATGGTCGCTCACTTTGCACATTATTATCTTACCGTTCAATAGTTAGAAGTTTTTTCTCCATAAACTTCATTAATCTGCCAATGACTTTCAGCCGCTGTCACGTCTTTTGCACAGAGATACACTTGCCGGGACGCTCAAATCTACAATTACATCTACACGCTGCAAACCACTGTGAGGAGCAAGGTACAGGCTACTTCGAACTGGTTACTTATTAGGTCTTGTTCCTGTTCCGTTGGCGTACGGAATGAGGAAAGGTTTATTGTTTAAATGCCTTTGTGCTCATTGTAATAAGTATAATCTTGTCTTCGTGAACCCCACTGGAGTCGACTGAAGAATATTCCTTGTTCCTTCATTTAATGCTAGTTCAGGCTTTCGTTGGATGGCTGGTGTCTAACATCAGGTGTCCGCCAGTGCAAGTTTTTCAACACCTCGGTGACGATCTTTCACGTCATGGATTTAAAAAAAACTGTGATCATGTGTGCTGCCAGTTTTTGTCGAAGTAAGATATCTCTGTAAGTCCTATTTGGTATAGGTACCATACACTTGGCAGTTATTCTAGGCTGGGATACACAAGTGCTTTGCAACCAATGTCGACTGAAAACTAACGGTATTTTCATAGTATCTTCCCAGTGAAGCGAAGTCTGCAACCTGCCTTACCTACGACTGAGCCCATGTGATATTTCTATTTCACGTTGTTGCTGTGGTCTCTCGTTGAAAGACTGGTTTGATGCAGCTCTCCATATACTCTATCCAGTGCAAGCCTCTTCATCCCCGAATAATTACTGCAACCTACATACTTCTGAATCTGCTTAACATATTCATCTTTTGGTCTCCATCTACGATTTTTACCCTCCACACCACACTTCCCTCTAATACTAAATTGGCGACCCATTGATGTCTCAGAATATGTTCTACCAACCGACCCCTTCTTCTAGTCAGGTTGCGCCACACATTCCTTTTATCCCAATTCTAGACAGTACATCCTCATTATTTAGCTGATACATCCATCTAATCTTCAGCATTCTTGTGTAGCATCACATTTGAAAAGCTTCCGCTCTCTTTCTCCCTATACTGTTAATCATCCAAGTTTCACTTCCATACATGGCTACACTCCAGACAAATATTTTCGGAAAAGACTTTCTAACACTTAAACCTATATTCGATATCAACAAATTTCTCTTCTTCAAAAGCTTTTTTTCCGTTGCCATATTACATTTTATATACCCTCTGCTTCTGCTCTCATAAACTCACCTACTACTTTAAGTGTCTCGTTTCCTAATCTAATTACCCCAGCATAGCCCTGATTTAGTTCGACTAAATTCCATTATTCTTGTCTTGCTTCTGCTGCTGCTCATCTTACATCCTCCTTTCGAGACACTGTCCATTCCCTTCAAGTGCCCTTCCAAGTCCTTTGCTGTATCTGACAGAATTACAATGTCATCGCCAAACCTCGAAGTTTTTATTTCTTTCCCCTAAGCTTTAATTCCTGTTCCAAATTTTTCATTGGTTTCCTTCACTGCTTGCTCAGTGTACAGACTGAACAATATCATTGCTTCCCTTTCATGGTTCTCGACTCCTATACCTGCCACCTAGTCTCAGTACAAGTTGTAATAGCCTTTCACTTCTTGTATTTTACTGCCGCTACCTTCAGAATTTCAACCGACTACTCCAGTCAGCATTGTTAAATGCCTTACTTTATCTTATAGGATAAGTCGTAGCGACAATATTGCCTCGCATTTTCTTACATTGCTCAAGAATACAAACTGATCCTTCCTGTGGTCGGCTACTACCAGTTTTTATATCCTTCTGTAAGGAATACGTGATAGTATTTTACAACAGTGACTTATTAAACTGATAGTTCAGTAATATTCACACCTGTCAGCAGCTGCTTTCTTTGGAATTGGAATTATTATATTCTCGGTGAAGTCTGAGGGTATTTCACTTGTCTGATACATCTTGCACACCAGATAGAAACGTTTTGTTATGGTTGGCTCTCCCAAAACTATCAGTAGTTCTGACGGAATGTTGTCTACTCCCAGGTCCTCTTTTCGACTTAGGTCATTACTGCTCTATCAGATTCTTCCCGCAGTATAATATCTCCCATCTCATCAGTAGAAGAATAAAGCCAAAGATCTCAAAGTCTGCATTATTCCCAAATTGTTCAAGATGGCGATAGCAGAGGTGGCAACATTGCATTGGTGTCAGCAGATGATGTCATGTGTTTCCTCCCTTCCCCTCCCCACTCCCCTCATAATCCTTCCTCTCCCATCCCCTCCTCCCTACCCTCCACTCCCCTCCCCCTTCCTCTCCCTCACCTGGAAAATGGCGGGGAAAGCTAAGCTCTTGCTGGGCTGGCAGTGTGGAAGGATATAGGGTATTTTTTTATTTTGGGTGTTATCCTGTCAGAAAATTTTCTTTTAGTTCACAGTTTGTGGGGAAAGCTTGGGAACATGTAAGTATTTCCTGTCCAGCAACTACATGTTCTGATTACACACTTATTTCCAATTAGAAGAAATCATAAACACAGCTACAGATGCAATAACACTGGTGTGCTTTATGTATGACTAGAATCTCTTTGGGTTTTCTGCCAGAGTCTTAGACAGAGTTTCTTTGTGGAAGTTATTAAAAGCATCTCGCATTGAAGTATACGCTATATTTCGAACTTATGCAAAACATTGCCAATCTTGGGGATTTTGCTTTCTTTTACATTTGGCATGCTTTATTCGTTGCTTCTGCAACAGCGGTCTGACCCGTTTTGGGTACAATGGGGGATCAGTACCATAACTTATTAATTTATGTGGTATATATCTCTCAATTGCCTTCAATACTTTCTCTCTGAAATCATTCCACATCTTTTTTACGCTTACGTGATCAGATCGGAAGGAGTGGAGACTGTCTCTTAAAAAGGCGGTAAGAGCATTGTTATCAACTTTTTTAAATAGATGTACTTTGCGTTTCTTTTTGATGGTTGTGGGTGTTACGGTATTCAGCCTAACAGCAACTGCCTTGTTGTCGATGATCCCTGTATTCGTCATGATACTCCCTATTTGTCCAGCATCATCTGTTGATAAAAGGTCAAGTATGCTATCGCAAGCATTTAGGCTTCATGTGAGCTCATGAACTAATTGTTCAAAATAATTTTCTGGGAGAGCATTCAGTACAATTTTGGATGATATTTATGCCTGCCGCCGGCTTTAAACGTATAATTTTTCCAGCATATCGAGGGTATATTGAAGTCACCACCGACTGTAGTTGTATGAGTGGAGTACCTATTTGAAATGAGACTCATGTTTTCTTTGAACTGCTCAGCAACTATATCTTCTGAGTCGGGGGGTCGGTAAAACGATCCAGTTAATAGTTTAGTCCGATTGTCAAGTATAACCTCCACACATACTATTTCTCAGAAACTATTTACTTCAGTTTCTGTACAAGGTAAACTACTTCTGAGAGCAATAAACACACCAATCTATCCTTTCCGAACACTGTTAGGTCGCTTGAAAACATTTCAGCTGAACTTGTTTCCGAGTTTAGCCAGCTTTCCGTACCTATAACTATTTGAGCTTCAGTGCTTTCTATTAGGGCTTGCAGCTCTGGTTCCTTCCCAACACAGCTACGACGATTCATAACTACAATACTGACTGTTTCTACAACTACCTTACTGTGTTTTACC
The DNA here is from genome assembly GCF_021461395.2 of Schistocerca americana. Taxonomy (NCBI): domain Eukaryota; kingdom Metazoa; phylum Arthropoda; class Insecta; order Orthoptera; family Acrididae; genus Schistocerca; species Schistocerca americana. The sequence goes on along the minus strand of NC_060120.1, from coordinate 275,740,353 downwards.
TGCCCCCTTTTAGATGTACGCCCTTTCTGTGGTTTCCTGAGACCCTCTAACCTAAAAAACCGCCCAGTCCCTTCCATACAGCACCCGCTAGTCGTGTAGCCGCTTCCTGTGTGTAGTGGAATCCTGACCTATTAAGCGGAACTCAGTGTGCGATTTGTGCTTTTACCAGTGGGGGGGATGTCTTAGGGGGTTAGTATAATTACATATGTTACTAGCTTGGATCATGGCGTTACCCATGGTTAAACAGTCATTTATAAATAGATGTTAATGCCGAAACTCACTATTCACGCGTATGCACTATCAGAAAAGCCACCCATTGTTATATCTTTCAAAGTACATTATAGGTAAAGCTTATTTACAAAATCATCTAAATACAGGTATACGACGGGAATTCAAAAAGTAAAGGCACATTTGTGAAACGCTGTACTTATTCTGATGATAGAAAACTGAAACATGCGTTATTTTCCTACGTAACCTCCCTGGACTTCAATGCAGTTTTCCCGACGTTTTACGAGTTTTTTTTTATTTCTTCAGAAAATACGTTTATCGGTTGCATCTGTAACCAATTTTGCACCGCAGCAATGACGTCTTCATCTGTAGTGCTTCCGTTAAGGGTCCAAACATGTGAAAATCATTTGGAGCCAGGTCTGAACTGTATGATGTTTGTTCCAGCACCTCGAATCTCAACTCCTTTATTGCGTCGGCTGTCCGTTTAGCAGAATATGGGCGAGCGTTATCTTGCTGCAGGATGACACCTCTTCACAGTTTTCCACGACGTTTGGATCTGATTGCAGGTTTTAGTTTCGTACGCAGCACGTCACATCCACCATACAATATAGACCTGGCTCTAAAGCCTCGTTTACGCTGGGGCGACGTCTTGCAAAATTGTGGCAGGCTACGGAAATGTGGCGTGCGTCGTCTTGTAGCATGCAACAACAGGCAACATCTTGCGGCGTATGTTGCATGCAGCAGGTTAATTTATACCAGAGCAACAGAATTTGTGCCACACATGTGTCGGTCTTGCAATATAAGGGATGATAAAGTATCGCAGCGGCGGCCTACTTGGTACTTGCACATGCAGCTAACAACGGAAATGAAAGCCAAATGAAAAGAAAAGGATGGTGGAAGAGAAGAGTATTTAAAGAAGGTCCACGAAATAGTATCCTAGGAACTAGAAGCAGACGATGGTGCGTTATTTAGTAATGTGTGCTTTCGTCCCAGGCGCGTTAGTCCGCGCCATACCGTTGCCAAAAGGTGGCCTAACAGTAAACGTTCGCACAGATACCGGGCCGGTCACCACCCTGTGTCAGGGCCTGGGGTGGGACTTTCAGCCCCCAGCTCACCCAACTCTGCGGTACGACTGCTCCGGTATGACTGCCACACTACTTCCCTCGCAAGCTCGCAAGTAAACGGATGACGCACATTAGACGAAAGCAATAATGACAACATGAGAATGATGATTTAGTTCTAAATGTTTTGAAATGCTTAACTTCTACATAACACTTTTTCAAAATTAATAAGCAAACATATTAATAGTATTAATAGTAAGACCGTATTAAAAACTTTCAGTGTTCGGCACCACAAATTTAAATTATATGTCAAGTTTTACTCCAGTGCGTGGGAAATAAACATCCCAGGTTGGGCTGCATAAACTACAGCCAGAGGAGGGGATGGTCTGATGCAGAGGGGGGGTAAATCCCCCCCATCCCCCCCCCCCCCCCCCCGCAAATCGCACACTGGCGGAACCCAGAAACCCACCACCCGATGGCGCAAGTCAGCGTTCTTGTTTCATAAGATGTGATATGAATTTAATGGGGTCGAGATTGATCGTACACGCAATGTAGGCATAACATCAATTCTTAAAACGTAGGTCTCTACTTCCCCTTCTGATTTGAACGATTTAGAAAATGCTGGATGGCTCACAGATGAGCTAGTGGATACAACAGTGGAAGAGTACAAGAGATTTACTGCATTTACTGCGTGTATACCTTTAAAATTGCTGATGGGATACTTTGAGGACGTGCAGTGAATTGTTCTGAATGCTGAACAGGAACCTATTCTGGTACAGAGTGCAACGGATAACAACTCATACATTCAAGGAGCTCAAAAGGGGAACGACAATACCATCAATAAAATAAAATGGAAAATGCTACACATCACAGTGTCGGATGAGCAACATTTGAAGCTTTTATAAGTTGTGAATGTTGATGTATTTCTCTTGTTATCTTTCCATTGTTTGGAATTTTTCCGAGTACCCAGTGCTATCGGTTGCAAGTAGACAAATGTGATCTGTTAAAAACTCCCCTCAGCAGGAGACGCCCAGGTTCATCATATTTGTGATTCATACCAATAAAATAGGGAATATAGCGAATGATTCCATCAAGTTCGGTAATTCCAGGTTAACTAATGCCAGAGTCTACCTGAATTGCAATAGGATGAAAATGCATGCAGTGTAGCATGTGACATGCATGCGAGGTTCTGTGGTTCATACTCTAAGAGGATGGATCTTTACTCAGTCCACAGAAATTAAGGAGCTGGCGCCAATCATCGTAACAGACTGCTCAAAACAGAACAAGATAATTAAATCTGGACCTATAGATGTACGAATTGAATTTGAATCTTCGGCAAATTTCCTGGAACACTCTACAGCATATGCTCTAGTTTTACCTGCCTGTGTGATTAACTACAGTCCGCTCACCAGTGTTGTGCTGTAGAAATGAACAGGTGATATATTATACCCAGAGCACTCCAGAATGGTATCTCAAGGTGTGAACATCACTGCAGACACTCAGGGTTTCTGTCAGGATGAGCGTAGACAGTTCATATTTTAAAATATTGCATTCATAGTTTTCACACAAGATGCCAGAATAATAGAGATATTCTCAGCAAACATTGCATCACCAAGGTCTTTCAAGGATGTGAAACGTCCTAAAAAACGGAAGAGTGAAAGTGGTTAACATATTCCTGCCATGGAATTCATTAAGGTGACCCTATAAAGACACGGTGACGTCGCTTCGATTATTCGACCAAACGGATACCATCATCTACATGAAGGGCAAGGAGATCTCATGGATGTACTGAATCTTCAAGTTTGCTGCTAATCAAGACCTGGAATTCTACATGTTGCCTGCTCTCCATCGACTCAGAAAGATGTGTGAAAATAGTGTTGCTGTGTCTGCTTATGAAAATATAAAATTACGTTTGATAAATGAATTTTAACCTCCTAATATATGTGTACTTTTGTGCTGATTTCACGCTGTTCGCCCTTTTATAGCATACCGTTTTGTTCAGATACTGTCTATGGTTTTCTTCAAGCACGGGAGATATGATTTTAGACATGTTTGCTAATGTCTTTGGAAGTAGACATGGTCATGTGCCTCTTGCTCCCATAAGTCAATTCATGCTGCACGATAGGTGTAATCCCATGCAACCATTCTGAATATTTTGTTATCTTCCATCTTAAAATTCACCTCCTTAATAGAATTCATCTTCAGAAAAAGTAATGTCATTTGTGTCACGCACTTTCTTTATATATATATATATATATATATATATATATATATATATATATATATGTGATGGTAGTGATTTGTGAAATAACAACAAAGATGTATGGTAAAGAATTTTTTCATTTATTCAATTCACACAGATACAATCTGATTTTTGAGATACAGTTCAGTTCTTGAGATACAATTCAGCTCTTGATGTAGATATCTGTTCTTGAGGTATAGTTCAATTCTTGAGGTACAATTTGACTCTGATATTTCAATGCAGAGATACTTTAATTTACATGCTATTACCAACAACATGGAAGAAAAAAAAAGAACCTCTCAACAGTGAGACCGGTTGAGAATATTTTTACATTTTTTCCAGTTTCACTGGTTGAGAATATTTTTAATTTTTTTTCTCCCAGTAGCACTGGATGAGATTATTTACAATATTTTTCATCAATCTATGCTATAAACTAATGCAGAGATGCTTTTCTACTACATCTAAATTCCACAGTCCCAGTAGGTTGAACAACAATTCTGATGGGCTGTGAGCTATATACACTTCAGAACTAATCAGTCTTGGACAGTTGTCAGCAGGTGAAACTTAAAAACTATTCTATTTACATGACCCACATGGTGCAAACGTCTATTCACATGTGTGTATACAGTACACATACACTGTATATGAACAAATAAATATTTAGATGGCATGTATTTGTTTATGCTTTTTTAAATTTTTAAACGGTCTTACTTTTTTATACTTTTCACACACACACACACACACACACACACACACACACACACACACACACACTTACAATTACTTACACTGTGATAAAAGGGCCATACTATTCTGCACACACACACACACACACACACACACACACACACACAAACACACATTCACTCACTCATTCTCTCCCTCTCGCTCAATCAGAGCCCCCCCACCCATTTTCTCACTACAAGTGAATAGTGAGAGTATGGGAGAATTTCAATCTCATCATCACAAATTACCCTTTTATTGTCATGAGACGACAGTAGCACAGTGTACACATTGTGTCATCTCGATCGAATACTAGTTTGCTGTACCATATGCTGTGCTGCAGTGGAGTGCCGCAAACACCGTTGTACAGGCACTGCAAATAGACTTGAACAGAGATGCCGTACAATGCACATCCGCAGCCGACCTCTCGGTGGCTCCTTTCAGTGTGCGATACGCATACATTTTTTACTTCAGGCATTCAAATTGCACAATCGGCTATCCATTCTCCTTGTCTTTCATAAGGCTAATAACCTTCTTGTTCTGTGGAACAATACTGTAAGGATAATCGGCCATATATGAAGTCGTGTCGACTTCATTACCATGGTACCTCATTACTTCATATGGATCGCAGCTCTTCACCCAATACATGAAGCTATCTGTAGACATATAAATTAAGTTAGGATATGCAAAAGGAGTTTTTGGACACTCATAATGAAAGCGGTGCATGTGGAGTTTGTATAGGTCTAGTATGCACATCCCCACATGAATAGGCTTCGTAAACTCTACTGCAGTATTCACCATCTCCACAGCAACAAAATTCTCATTGAATATGATGAACCATTTAAAATTTGGTCTGGCGATGCATTTTCTCGCGCCGTAAAGCCCATCCCATTCGGTTCTAATCAAAATTTCACATCGTTTCCTCGAATTCTCCATTGTTTTGCCGAAAATTAAATTATTCATTTATTTAAAAAATCGTTCTCAAAGTCACACATCGCGGAAGTACTCTGTCTCATATTCAAATCAATGTACTCCTTCAACCAAGGGGCTGCTTGAACGAGACAGGCTTTGTGATTATAACCCACTCCATCCCCAAGCAGAGACACTACTGAAGATTGCGATAATGAATAATATATCTCCGCTTATTCCCCAGCATTGTCATCATTTTTGGGGTGGAGGCTCCTTGCAGAACTAGTTGCTCCGGGCACAGCGGAAAATCGGCATGTGCATCATGTAAACTAACAGAGTATATGAGTTCTACCTCCACCACATACCCCTCATCAGAATCAGCCATCATACCTCCTCAATTTTTCCAACTAATCCTCTGCATTCATCTTCAGGTGCCCATCGAAATTCACCAACTGGCAGCGACTGTTGCAGGCCATGCCCATATAAGTTATTTACATCCAGGTACATAATGTAACTCGAATCAAGGGATGCACTGAACCTGTCATCCATCCGTGGGTTATATATCTTGGTGTGCCTACGGACACATTGTCAAAGTTGCCCTTGGATCCCTCGCTCAAAGAAAAGAATAATGTCAGCATCAGTCAATAATTCAATGCTGCACTTCGTTTTCTCGAGAATTGCGTCCCAAGACAACCCAGATGCCATGTAATAAAAGGTGGGGTCCGGAGAATATGTGGCCTACATAGATTCCCGAATTACTCGAAAACGGCCACAAGCAAGTGCACATCTCTGTCCATGAAAAGCCGTGTATATGCTCCTAAAGCGAAGATGCTGAATTTCCGCCAGACGTTCATGGCATGCTCATACTCTGCATCCGTTATGGCATCACCTGCAAGATTGCTGGAGAAACCAGTTATGTCGGGTAGCCTGGTTTCATTGAGTTTCACCATACTACCCACATGCTCGTATGGGAAAACCCCCTTCCTAGTCACAAATGAAACTTTTCCTACTCAGGAAATGCAGCTCAGGTGTATGCATATCCTCCAAAGGTAGATTTTAAACGAGTTTCTGTAGTGGTGCCTTCATAAACATAGCACGTCAAGGAAGCAGAGCGTAATTCTTGGCGTCATTCGTTTCTCGACGCTCTCAAGTAAGACACTGGCCTGATCTTTCACCACGCCGAAATCAGCGAAGTGCTCAACTAAAAATTTAGCATCATACCCGCTTAAATTATGGAAGAAAATGGGTATTTGCCTTGGTAACTGGTGCTTAAAATTGCAACATAGTGTGAGCTGCCCAATGGGACTTCCTTTTAAGATGACAGTGATCCCTACAAGGATTTTCCACATTTCGTTCTAACGACAGCCCGCAAATATGACAGTCAACCACATTATTGTACAAATCTTCATTCTCCTTCGATTTGGTCGTGGAAAATGTTGTCGCTGTAAAGCTTGTCAGCCTCCCATGAAAGTTTTTCGAGCTCAGTGAGCAGCCACACAGCAGGATTATCCCCGATATAAGATACGTAGCAATTAGGTCTTGAATCATAGGACGATACAATTTGGTATGCTGCCACATATGGTACATGTTTTTTCTGTATAGGTAGTATGTGAGGCTGTAAGGTCACTGTCACAACAAGTCATAGGAGTGAGGAGGCATTAAAAGTCGTCAAATACCACAAATGGGCATCATTCCTGATGGTGAGCATTTTTAAACTTTATGAACTTGTTTTTCACAGTAGGCATAATAACAGGTACCGAATCCTTGGAAGTGCAGTCTACCAGATGCTATGCTAATAACTTGTCTGAGGAAAAGGCACTGAGGAACCTTAAGCAAATATGTTTACTCATCTGGAAGGCGAGAAGACAGGACATGGCTTTGATCCAAACATAATGATAATTGCCTTTCTCCTGATTTTTCGCATTGGAGAATAAGAGCATCTTACGCTTACCAAAAAATTTTGAGAAATGGAGGGGGCTAACTAGCTTGCTCTGGTCGTCTGACTTGCGTTTCTCCAGTTCATATACTCGTACATAGCTGATATTCCGGTATTCTGAGCCTAAAATTTATGTATATCCTGGATCTTGATGGGGAGCTCGATACCATCAAAGTTGCAACACATACGAATGTCAAGGTATCTGCCATATCAATATGTGCACTCTGGATTCTCTTTAGCCAGGAATGACCATGCAAAACCAGCCTGATCCTTTTCATTTTTGACATTAATGCGTGCCCTCACACATGCTATTTGCTTAGGAAGCTTGATAGAGCTGGACGTTCCATTTACTGCATTACATACATGTGTATGGATGTCCAGGTGGCGTATCTGGCTGAGTGGTTTAGCTGACCCCCTAACTTCCACCTTGGAAAACTGGGCCAGTATTGCTCTCAAGGTGGATTCACGAAACCACTTGGTGATTGAAGTCTTCCATGTTACCACGCCATTATCTCCCCAAAGATAATGATGACTTGTCTCTTCAATTTCAGAGGCAACTTTGGGGGGGGGGGAGGTGGGAGGGGGGGGGCTGCGACAATTCGATGCACAGCACTATACCGCATTTAATGGCAAGGTACTGCGATAATTAACTACCTTGATGAGCTTCATCTCCATGAAAGAAAGGCACGCTCTTAAAAACTCAACAGGGTCGCAGTAGCCCCCTGGCGGATTCTCAATCCTAGTGAACGAGATTCGCTCCAGAAAGGTGCCCACAATCATCGAGTGTTCTAACTGCAGCACGGTGTCACTGACCTGATGTCCTTCACTAAAAGGATAGGAGAGGGAACTACCTCTAGCCACAGGATTACTACAACTAGGTGATGAAGCTACTTGCAGTGAGGTGTTGAGGGGTATGTGCTATACCTTGTGACATCAGCGAGGACGAGAAGGTGGTGGAGGAGGGGGAGGAGATGCTGCAGTATCTGGCCAGTGCAAGCAGCCTGGCTGCTGCTGCTGTAGTCATGACCCACTTGCTGGAGGGAGGGTGGCCCGTCGACGCCAGAGCAGTGCTAGGGAGCGGCAATGGCGGCTTCTCACGCAGCAACTAGCTGTATCCTTACCGGCGAAGCATGTCTCACCGAGCCCCGCTTTGGCGAAGCAGGCTTTACCACCACCTGTACCCACACCACGGCATATTTCATGGATGGTGCTACTGTAGGGGAAGAATAACAAACACAATTAAGTACGACACTCCAGACACTGCTCACTGATGCTGCTGCAAGGAAAGAAAGAATACTGATTACACTGTTCAACAAGGGTTCTATTTCTGATATTAAAGTGTGTGCTTCTAAACCATTTTACCATTGGAAATTCAAATATGTAAACAAAATATCGTTGTCAGAGATATATATCGTGGAAAGTTTCCCTCTATTATATATATATATATCTGTGTGTGTGTGTGTGTGTGTGTGTGTGTGTGTGTGTGTGTGTCCATAATTTTCATGGCAAACACAGGGACGTTATAGAGAAATACAGGTGTGTTGCCGCATCCAGTAGTGATGGAACAGGACAATTTCTTGTTCAACAGTTTGAAGAATCAGACATCATTGGGTTATGCCTCACCACACCTATGTCATTAAGACCACCTGCAATAGCTCATTAACTCGGTCGGTGACAGCCGGTCCCTGCCTCAGCAGTAAACTTTCACACTTTCCAGTGGCAGGTACATCGAGTTTACAACAGTGGTGTTAGCCGTAATTTGTGTCAGTCTTAACAAGTGGCTGTTTTGGCTGACATGTAACCGTCTCTGTCATATTTCCGAGCACAATTGAACAAATGAGTTCGTGTGTTTAAACTGATTTAGCCTGGTGCTGAAAGTAAATTGACTGCTTGTTTTTACATATCAGCATTTTCTAGTTCTCTAGTATTAACGTAGTACAGTTGTATTAGTGAAGAGGTATTTTTAAATTTTCAGAAATGCCACTTCTGGATGTTGATATAAGCCAGACAACTTCTCCTATATCTGTGGGAAGTTCACCTATGTCAGAAATAGGAAGAAAATTTCAACGGTCATAAAGAAAGAATATAAGCATTACTTTGGATTAGAGATAGGAGACCAAGATAAAAAAAGGGCACCACATATCTGTTGTTCTACGTGTTACTGCAAACTAATTCAGTGGTGGAAAGGTAGAGAGAATGTGGCATTGTTTGCTGTGCATATGGTGTGGAGAGAGCCCAAGGACCACATCACTGATTATTATTTCCGTCTAACAAAAATTCAGTGTTATACAAACAAAAAATCAAAGAGGCACATTGTTTACCCAGATCTGCCTTCAGCAAAAATGCCAGTACAGCATTCTGACAGCCTTCCAGTACCTTCAAGAGCTCCAGATCAAATTCGGAGTGACAGTGAAGTAAGTAATACTGAAGAAATCACACATGATGATCCTTTATATCACTGCACAAGTGAGTCATTGCCACATTTCTTAACACAAGCAGATTTAAATGATTTAGTACGTGATCTAGGACTAAGTAAACAAAAAATGCAGTTGCTTGGTTCAAGATTATAATCTATAAGAGTATAATCTACTCCACAAAAACCCTAAAAATCAATGTTTTCGGGCACAGAGAACATGCCTTTATTTCCTATTTTGGAACTGACATAGCATTGAAGTTTTGCAATGACATTGCTGGCCTAATGAAAGTGCTGAACCTTCACCTTTATTTCACAGGAATGGAGACTTTCCATAGATTCGTCGAAAACAAGTCTCAAGGGTGTTTTGCTCAATAACAGAAATAAAATACCCTCTGTTACAGTAGCTTATGCCAGCTTGACCAAAGAGGATTACGAATTCGTACAAAGAATTCATTACAATACAATGAATACATTACAACACAATACAATGAATACAAATGGAAAATATGTGCAGATTTCAAAGTAATTGCAATGGTACTGGGAATGCAACAAGACTACACAAAGTATGCCTGTTTTCTTTGCGAGTGGGACAGTCTAGACAGGAATTTTCAATGCATAAAAAAGAAATGGCCTAATCAGAGATGGAAAGTGGCCGAAAAGAATGTACAACGTGAACGTCTGATAGCTCCTGAAGATATACTACTTCCACCGCTTCACATCATACGTGGCCTAATGAAACAGTTCGTAAAGGCCATGGACCCAACAGGCAGTGGGTTTGCACACCTAACTACCAGATTCCCTTGTCTTTCAGCTACAAAAATAAAGAAAGGTGTATGTGTGGGCCCACAAATCAAAGAGCTGCAGAAACATGCAAATTTTGAAGCACGTTTAATTGACAAAGAAAAGACAGCATGGGACTGTTTCAAGATGGTGTCATAAAACTTGCTCAGAAGAAGGAAGAGCTACTAACTACAAAGCTATGGTGAATGACATGATCAAAGCATATCAAGGTCTGGGGCGCAATATGTCTTTGAAGGTACATATGATGGACTCTCATCTAGACTACTTCACAGAGATTTGTAATGACGTATCGGATGAACATGGCAAAAGATTCCATAAAGACATTTCTACCATAGAAAGGCATTATGAAGGGAAGTGGGTACCTTCTATGTCAGCAGATTATTGCTGGAATATCATTCGAGAGAAGAAAGATTCACAATACAAGAGAAAAAAGTGATCTGCATTACAATACAGTGGCTCATTTTTTGTCAATTTTCTGTAATTTCTCATGTCAAATAAGTGCTACAAAGTGTATACACAAAGATTACTGTGATGTGTGTTAGATCTCACCCTCTATTAATGTGATGAACTTATAAGATCATAAAAACGTGAATTTGTTTATCGAATTTCACCTCATGTTTGCTGCACTATATCAGAAATAGAAAATCGAAATAAAATTGTGATTACTCATAAACTGTCCCTGACAGAAAAAACTAAAAACAGTTTTGAATTGAGCACTCGAAGTACAACTAGGATCACAACGTATTTTTTCAGAAATAGAAAAAAGTTTTTTTTTTAGAACAGTGTTATTTGTAAGCAGAGTGAGTATGTATAACCTTTTTCACTCCAGCTCCTTGGCATCACCCTCAGATCATCCAGCATCTCCTCACACCAACAAAGGTCTTCCTCCATCTCTTCCACCAACTATGGCATTTCGTCCTCGCCTGAGTTGGGGAAGAACCATCTGTCCATATTGATATCACTTAAAACTCCTGCAACTACCATCTATATGCCGACGACATCCAACTGTACATAAGTGCAAGCCCCAAGGACATTGCTGACGCAGTAGCGAGTATGAACGCAGATCTTTGCTCTGTTTCTCGATGGGCACAGAACCTAGGTCTGAAACTAAACCCCAAGAAATCCCAGGTCATACTTATATCTCATTCAAAGTTAATCAGTCGGTACTTTCGCGAAACAGTCCCTCAAATACTCCTCAATGGTACCCAACTACCATACCAAAAAACAGTAAAAGACCTTGGTATAATCTTGGATGAACACCTAAACTGGGAAGAACAAACAGTCACAGCTTGCCGGAAATCGCTCTCCTCCCTACATGCAGTTCAAAAATTTAGAAAAATATTTCCAACCCATGTTAAACAAAAATTAGTCCAAACACTAGTCTTGCCTAATCTTTACTACTGTGATGTAGTTCAACACGGCACAAATAGTGAAAATTCGAGATGACTCGAGCTAGTGATGAATGCTTGCGTTAGATACGTATGCAATATACGGTTGTATGATCATATCAGTCCTTCATACTCCCAGCTAGGTTGGATACGCCCACATAAGGCACGCGATCTCCACACGATGTGCTTACTTCATCGATTTCTTAGCCACTGGTGCCCCCAATACTTATCTTCTCACCTTATACACCTATCATCATTCCACAACCGCAATACCAGATCGGATACGTCTAGCATCTTGGCTGTACCTTTACATAACACAAAATCTTTCTCCGTGTCATTCTCCATCTCAGCCATACGACTATGGAACGCGCTTCCCTGTGATCTGCGTCTTATCCAGAACCACTCAACATTCAAGAGGGAACTCAAGACTTACATATTAGGGACGGTATAGCCACCATTGTTGTGCCCCTCTCATCTCTTTCTTTCTCCTCTCCATCATAGCTTCGAATTTTACCATTCTATTTCTCTTCCTCTAACCTATCTACCTCTTCTATATCTCTTTCACCCCATTCTATCGTCTTATGCCTCTGCTTGATGAGAATAACTCACAAGCTGCAAGAATATAACGAGAAAATTCCCAACTAGCAATAGGACTGACATTCATAAAAGAAAAATATATTTACTTTCATATACATAGTCATTACTATTATTATTATTGATTGTTCAATTATTTTTTGATTGTTATAATTATCATTGTACTACTTTTATAATCTCTATTTTTTTCTTTAACATTAATACTGTATAACATATTATATGTCCTTAATGTTCTGTAGAAACTGAAATTTGTTGAATCTGAGTATGCCTGGTTAGGTGTAAGAGAGGGCATGAAGGCCCTAATCTTGCCAGGTAAAATAAATGCATAAATAAATAATAATTTTTTTAAATAATAAAAGCATATACACACACAAAACTATGAGAACTTTTTCTCTTAATATGCATTTATAGGAGACCTCTAATGGCTCCTGCTCTTCCTCTACACATACCCCACCCTGTCCATCTTCTTCTATCAGGAAATCGTCTACAACAACAACAAAGAATAGGTACCATATTACATATATGATGAAATTTTTGTGAAACAGCTACGTATTATGTATACACAGTACTATGAAGAAGGAAAATATACTACTTACAATGCTAGTGCTGCTGCTGTTGCTGGCTTTCAGCAGCCAGCTCACCAATTATGTGTTGACCATATACTGAAACAATAAGATGGCAGGTATTCAATAAATAATGCCAGCATATTGCACAATTTGGTGGATGTATGCTGAAACAACAAATGTATTTAATACTACGAAATTCTTAGTGGAAGGAAATGTTGCAGTATTTTATATGAATATTAACTTACCAGGTAATTCCCACTGCTCAGACGTTTGCTGCCACTAGAATCGCTGCTGCTGCTATTGCCATGCTTCACTTTTCCAAATAAAATCTAGTAGCACACACATTAACTAGAACACAACCTGAGACCCCAGCAAATGATGGCAGAATGCGGTCGGAAGTGGAAGGGGTAGGGTTTATAGAGACTCAAACTCTGCCCAAAACTTTGGAAAAAACCAATCAGATTACAGTACCTTGTCACCAGGTTTGGACAGGTTGGTTCACACACACACAAACAGGATGTAACCACTGGATGTGGTTTCCCAGGTATCAAATACCAAAAGGTCACAGAGTTCTGCTCTGGAGTCGCTGGACTGTCAAGTGGCAATGCTCAAGGCGCTCCTTGGTGGGTGAATAGTGAATCACTGCTTAGTATGAGTTTGGCTGCCTTCATGATAACACGTATTAGGGGCAGCGCCTGGAGAAGTGTGCCTGTGTTCCCAAACATTGCTGCATACAAGAAACCTGATATATGGCGAGTATTCTTGAAATTTAATTACTTGACCTGTTTCCATCTGTCTATAAGGGTCAGGGTGGAGCAGTCACTCTTTGTAATGTGATCATCATTCAGTAATTCCAACCGATGTTGCTTGGGGGCGCTGGCATTGCTTTCTAGTTGTCTACAGGCCTGGGCACAGGCACAAGGCAGCTGGATAAAAGGACAAATCATCTGCAGAGGGTCATAGATCAACCCCCTGGGGGTCATAAATCAATTGACAGAACAATAGTTTAAGGACACAGGGATGAAATCATAAATCAATCAAGTTTGCCCTGAATGTATGCAACCTGCACTAACAAAACGCCTAAGAACCCACTTTGCCCCCTTACTCATGTTCACCTATCTTTCCTTCTCTTCGTTTTCCTACTACCAAATTCCAGTCCCCAATCATAATCAAATTTTTCTCTTCCTTAACTGTCTCAATAATTTATTTTGTCCCATCATATATTTCTTCAATCTCTTCATCATTTGCAGAGCTAGTTAGCATATACACTTGTACTACTGCGGTGAGTGTTGGCTCTGTGTCTATCTTGGCTATGCTGTTCATAGCAGCTTACCCACATTCCTATTTCCTTATTCATTATTAAACCTAGTCCTGCATTATCCCTATTTGAGTTTTCATTTATAATCCTGTATTCACCTGACCAGTAGTCACGTCTTCCTGCCACTGAACTTAACTAATTTCTTCTATATCTAACTCCAGCCTACCTATTTTCCTTTTTAAATTTTCTAACCTACCTGCCCCATTAGTGGATCTAACATTTCACTCTCTATTCTGTAAAACGCCAGTTTTGTTTCTCCTGATGACGCCCTCCTTCTCAGACTCCTCGCCCCAAGATCCAAATGGGAGACTTATTTTAACTCCAGAATATTTTACCCAAGAGGCTGCCATCATCATTTAATCACACAGTAGATCTGCATGTCCTCGGGAAAAATTATGACTGTGGTTTCCCCTTGCTTTCAGCCATTCAAAGTACCAGCACAGCATGGCCGTTTTGGTTGAAGCTACAAGGCCAGATCAATCAACCATCCAGATTGTTAGCCCTGCAACTACTGAAAAGGATGCTGCCCCACTGCAAGAACCACATGTTGGTCCAGCCTCTCAAAAGATACCCCTCCATTGTTGTTGCATCTACAATACAGGTGTCTGTATCACTGAGGCACGCCAGCCACCCCACAATGTCAAAGTCCATGATTCAAGAGGGTTCCATTTCATATGACATCAGTCTTACCATTGTTTGCCAGGGGACTGACGTACAACATAGCAGCATGGGGTTCCAGCACACTTCTGTGGAGCACACTGGATGTTAGTTCTACATCTGTTGATGACGTCCTTCCAAGATAACATGCTGCAAGGTCTCTATGTGTGAATCCTCAATTCAAACACAAATTTCGTTTCAATTCCCAAAAAATTGACTTTCATAAATTAAGCAGTAGTGCGGTACAGACTCCAATACTTTTCAGAAGGAAATAATACTGCAAAAAATGGTTGAAATGGCTCTGAGCACTATGGGACTTAACATCTGAGGTCATTAGTCCCCTAGAACTTAGAATTACTTAAACCTAACTAACCTAAGGACATCACACACATCCATGCCCGAGGCAGCATTTGAACCTGCAACTGTAGCGGTCGCGTAGTTCCAGACTGAAGCGCCTAGAACCGCTCGGCCACACCGGCCGGCCAATAATACTACTTCTATCTCATTTTCTTAATTATGTCTTTCAGATTTTCGTGTGACAAAAGTGCGAGTCAGTTTCCGCATGACCAATGTTTCTGGAATCGATACTGGTTGGCATGATGGAGGTTATCTATCGGAGCTATCTTGACGTGGGACTATCTGTGTTCTTGTAATAACTTTTTGTGACATTGATACGTTGCTCAGTTGTCATCTGCTCCACAACGAAAATAAACATCAAACAACAATGATCACAGCAAAACTATCAGGATACTAATGGGAAGGATCACGAGGATCGCTGATAACAAACATGAAAAAACCACGGCTGCCAACCGTCATATGACAAAATGTTTGCAAAATTCAAATTCGTCCGTACTTCCCGGAGACCCGTTATCATCGTCCTCGTGAAAGACAGAAATATCGTTCCTTCTAGGCCAAGATTCTTCGATACAAGGATGTCAAAGATACTGGACGGCAGTTTTGTGGATCTTTTCTGCTGCTCTTATTGTAGATGGGGATGACTTGCATGTTCTTACAGTTACTGGGCTCAGATTTTGTACGAATACTGGACGGTAGTTTTGTGGATCTTTTCTGCTGCTCTTCTTGTAGATTGGAATGCCTTGCATATTCTTACAGTTACTGGGCTCAGATTTTTGTACGAGGCATTTCAATGAGTTTTATACATACACACAGAGGTGACAAAAGTCATGGGATAGCAATATGCACATATACAGATCGCAATAGTATCGCGTACACAAGGTATAAAAGGGCAGTGCATTGGTGGAGGTGTCATCTCTACTCAGGTGATTCATGTGTAAAGGTTTCTGACACGATTGTGGCCGCAAGACGGGAATTAACAGGCTTTGAACGCGGAATGATAGTTGAACCTAGACGCATTTCGAAAATCGTTAGGAAATTTAATATTCCGAGATCCGCAGTATCAATAACGTGTCAATTCAAGCACTGCCTCTCTCCACAGACAATGCAGAGGCTGACGCCCTTCACTTAACGACCGAGAGCAGCGGCGTTTGCGTGTTGTCAGTGTTAACAAATAAGCAACACTGCATAAAATAACCACATAAATCAGTGTGGGCCGGACCACGAAGGTATTCATTATGATAGTAAGGCGGAATTTGGAGTTAATGGGCTACGGCAGCAAATGACCCACGCAAGTGCCTTTGCTAACAGCACGACGTCGCCTGCAGCGCCTGTCCTGGGCTCGTCATCATATCGGTTGAACCCTAGACGTCCGGACTGGAACACCGTGACCTGGTCTGACGAGCCACGACTTCAGTTGTTAAGGGCTGATGGTAGGGTTCGAGTGTGACGCAGACCCCACCCCACGAAGCCTTGGACCCAACTTGTCGACAAGGGAAGCTCGTGTGGCTCCATAATGGCGTGGGCTGTGTTAACATGGAATGGACTGAGTCCGACTGAACCGATCATTAGATGGAATTTTTTTGGATGAGAATGCGTCGTGTCACGGGGCCACAACCTGATCATGATTGATTTGAAGAACATTCTGGACAATTCGAGCAAATGATTTGGCCTCCCAGACCGCCTGACACGAATCCCATTGAACGTTTACGGGGCATTCGAGATATCAGTTCGTGCACCAAAGTCTGCACCAGTAACATTTTGGCAATTATGGACGGCTATACACGCAGCATAGCTCAATATTTCTGCGGGGGACTTCCAAAGACTTCTTGCGTCCATGCCACGTCGAGCTTCAGCACTAAACCGGGCACAAGGACGTCCGACACCGTATTAGAAGCCATGCCATGGCTTATGTCTCCAGATGACTTCTGTATATAAGAATGGCAACGAACTGACCAGCAAAATTAAAGAGCACTATTCCTAACGTCGGTTTGCTGCAGTATGCTTGAACGTACGTTCAGTCAGAATACAATAAATTTTCTTGAGATCGAGAAGATTATGTCTAGGAATCAGCAGGGTTTTGGGAAGCATCAGTCATGCGAAACTCAACTTGCCCTTTTCTCACATGGTGTACTGCGAACCATGGATGAAAGGCAACAGGCAGATTCCATATTTCTAGATTTGCATAAAACATTTGACACGGTACCTCAATGGAGACTGTTAACGAACGTACGACCATATGGAATAGATACCCAGATACGTGTGTGGTTGGAAGGCTTCGTAAATAATAAAACCGAGCACGTTGTCCTCGATGGCGATTGTTCATCGGAGACAAAGGTATTTCACGTGTGCCCCAGGGAAATATTTTATAGGACTGCTATTATTTCCGCGTAAATAAACGCTCTGACGGACAGGGCGGGTAGTAATCTGCAGTTGTTCGCTGACGAAGGCGGAAAGTGTCGAATTTGAGTGACTGTAGGATGACAGAAGATGACTTACACGAAATTCCTAGTTAGTGTGATGAAAGATAGCTTTCTCTAAATGCAGGAAAATGTAGGTTGACGCAAATGAATATGAGAAACAATCCCGTAATGTTGGAATACAGCATTAGTGGTGTTCTGTTTGACACCGTCACGTCGATTAAATATTTAGGCCTAACACTGCAAAGCGATATGAAATGGAATGAGCATGTGAGGATTGGGGAGGGAAGGCGAATGGTGGCCTTGTGGTTATTGGAGAATTTTGGGAAAGTGTTGTTCATCTGTAAAGGAGGCTGCATAGTGGTGCGACCTATTCTTGAGTACTGATAGAATGTTTGGGATCCGTAGCAGGTCGGATTAAAGAAAGACATCAAAGCAATAACAGGCGACAAGGGCGAATTAAAACGGTGGGCGCTTTCACCCACTCCGAGAGTTGAAACTAAATTAAAATCAGATGGTAATTTTTTTCTTCTGCGCCAAGGTTAGGCACTTGAATTTAGAGCTTTTGTCAGTGGATTTAGTCATTTAATTCAGTATTCCCCAAGCCATCTTACTTTGTTTGCCCGAGAGAATGTACTACGAGTGCCATTGACTTGTGCTCCCCCTTCTGTGCGAATTGTGGCGCCAAATATTAGCACGGCTTCACGATCTTCCACAGCAGCACGCTTTATAATTATATTTTCAAAACATAAGTGCATATAAACTGCCAAAAATATAAGTGTCCCTAAATTAAGAAATACAGTTTTATAAGTATTTTATTCTAATTTTAGTTTATTTGGTTTCAATTTGCTTATCAACTCTGTGTTAACAAAAGAATTTATGAGCTTGTTGCTGTGTGTTAACAACTTTTTAAAAAGTTACTCAGAAAAAAGTTGTGAATGCTACAGATTTCAAGAAATTTGAAACTTTTTCATCTAAGATAAAACACATTTTTGCAATTGTTTCTCATTTTGAAGTATCAAAACAGCTTAAAACAGCAGTTTTTGTAGGGTTTTTCCTTAACTTTAACTTCTTTCTCTCCTAGGCAACCGCCCCCACCGACAAAATTTCATAAATCTGCCCCTGAGAGGTGGGTTGCTAAATTTGTTACCGTTAGTTCTGAAAAACACACAAGCGGTACGGAGTTGCTTCGGGAACTCAAATGGGAATTTCTGGAAGGAAGGCGACGTTCTTTTCGAGGAAAACAATTGAGAAAATTTAGACAATCTGCATTTTAAGCCGACTGTAGAACGATTCTACTGCCGCCAACGCACATTTCGCCTAAGAACCATCAAGATAAGATATGAGAAGTTAGGGCGCATACGGAGGCATCAAGACAGTCGTTTTTTCCTCGCTCAGTTTGCGTGTGACTAGTAGTGGTACAGGGTAGAGTTGGGCAACACGATTCTTTTTCCCGATTCGATTCCTACGATTCAATCTCACATTGCGAATCGATTCCTACGATTCGTTCACAATTCTTTCACGATTCATTCTAGTCTGCGAGGGCACGATTCTTACGGAATGCAAAAAGTTCTTCATCTTACTCACAGATGGCAGGACATGTCTGAAATTGTCAATGGGGTTAGAATCGAACTATGTCATGATAAGACATGCCAGAAATAGTTTATTTATGAGTAAACATGCATATGACGTTACAAGTGTGAGTCTCGATTTATACGTGTAATGCCTTAATTGATAAAAGGTCACGTTTGATTTGATTGCATCTATTGTTTTATTTCAGTATGCCAGGAAAGAGGAGTCGATTTGTGCGAAAGGTGGTGCAAAATTACGTGGTATGCCAGTTTGGTTGTGTGGCTTGAACGTATCTAACTTCAGACGTCTGTTTTATAGTAACAAAATCTAGCAGTGAGGCAGACGTGGTTTGGCCATATCATTCTATGTTTTTCTGTGCTAAGATGTCTTTCCAAGTCCACATCACCCTTGTAATTCATAACGCTGCTGACAGCCCTCCCACACAGCAAATTTAGCTTGGCTTTCATTTCTTCTAAATACAAAGCATAGGTATTGTGCTTTTAATTAGTCTGAGAACTTGCCGCTGTCACTACTATTTACGTGAGAAGACGACATACTTCTAAACAGTAGGATTCAATCGTATACATCGACATTACTTCACTAAAATTTGATATGAATCTGAACACGATAACATTCGAAAACTCGAACTTAATTAAAAAGCTTTTGTTTAAAGATAAACTTAAAAATCAAAATCCGTATCTAAATATAAAATTTTATCCAAACTGTTACAGCCGTTCCCAAGAAACACGAAATTCGCGTTTTTATTTAAAAAATTCTTTTGTGTAAAATCGCGTGCTGTAAGGAAAGACACCTATATACAGATAAACATAAAAACCAAAACCTTAACTACCTTCAATACGTACTAACAAAGTTTTACGAGATGGCGTTATAAAAACATGTGAAATAGCGTTTTTATGAATGGAACTATGTAGGATATATATATTGCAAAATAGACTTTACGAAAGAATGGAACTATGTAGGTGAACTCAAAAAGCAAAAAACCAGTCTAAATACAAAATTTCATCCAAATCGTTAGGGCCGTTTTCGAGATACGCGAAATATAATACATAATCCAAGTGCTATTGCTCGTGTGTATAGAAGATGTGTGTGTGTGTTGCATTGCATCTGCAACAAATAAGAGGTACGTATTTATTCATCATACTTGGATTTCTTGATTTTAATCGTGTATTGGGAGCTGTGTACTCGCTGTATATCGTTTCTGTCATCACTAGTTCGTGTATTACTCGCGCAAACTAAGCGGACGTCGGCGCGGTGGCTGATGGTAGCGATAGTAAATGGGAAATGCCTTTACGCTCGTTGCCGTCAGCCACCGCCAAGTGTCAGCTAAGTTTTCACGAGTAATATTACGGCCCACGAGTTTCGTTTGTTTGTTCCGAGCTTCCTTTGTTCACACGCATCCTCCACTTGACTGCCATCTGGCGGTCATAATCATTCGGCACGACTCGGCATGAATCGGAAGTTGCCTCCGAAGCATAGCGTACTAAGAATCGATGAATCGTTGGAACGACTCGGAAACACGCAATCGTTCTTACGATTCTTTTGAACGACGATTCGTCCGTATCACGATTCGATTCTTACGATTCTTTATTTAGAGTCGTTCAAATGAACGATTCATTCACGAATCGCCACAACTCTAGTACAGGGTACCCTCCGGCATGCACCATACGGTGGCTTGCGGAGTATGTATGTAAATGTATACTCAGTTCATCATAAGAATAAACCTGATGTAAACAAACAAAACGCGATGACTGGTCAGAAGTCGTAGCACACGTAAACTGGTGTTTCGCTCTTGGAAGTAGGACCTACTTATGTATTAGACGTATTATTAATAAGTTACGTTAAATGAAACTTTAAGATATTCAAATTTATTGGCAGCCATCAACGTTTTTCTCAATCACGCTTTAGTTATGCAGTTTTATTTCAAATATCGTGTATAGTCACAGCCTCTGACTGTTGTGCTCTGATTGTCGCGCTGTTAATACACAGTATAGAAATACACTCCTGGAAATGGAAAAAAGAACACATTGACACCGGTGTGTCAGACCCACCATACTTGCTCCAAACACTGCGAGAGGGCTGTACAAGCAATGATCACACGCACGGCACAGCGGACACACCAGGAACCGCGGTGTTGGCCGTCGAATGGCGCTAGCTGCGCAGCATTTGTGCACCGCCGCCGTCAGTGTCAGCCAGTTTGCCGTGGCATACGGAGCTCCATCGCAGTCTTTAACACTGGTAGCATGCCGCGACAGCGTGGACGTGAACCGTATGTGCAGTTGACGGACTTTGAGCGAGGGCGTATAGTGGGCATGCGGGAGGCCGGGTGGACGTACCGCCGAATTGCTCAACACGTGGGGCGTGAGGTCTCCACAGTACATCGATGTTGTCGCCAGTGGTCGGCGGAAGGTGCACGTGCCCGTCGACCTGGGACCGGACCGCAGCGACGCACGGATGCACGCCAAGACCGTAGGATCCTACGCAGTGCCGTAGGGGACCGCACCGCCACTTCCCAGCAAATTAGGGACACTGTTGCTCCTGGGGTATCGGCGAGGACCATTCGCAACCGTCTCCATGAAGCTGGGCTACGGTCCCGCACACCGTTAGGCCGTCTTCCGCTCACGCCCCAACATCGTGCAGCTCGCCTCCAGTGGTGTCGCGACAGGCGTGAATGGAGGGACGAATGGAGACGTGTCGTCTTCAGCGATGAGAGTCGCTTCTGCCTTGGTGCCAATGATGGTCTATGCGTGTTTGGCGCCGTGCAGGTGAGCGCCACAATCAGGACTGCATACGACCGAGGCACACAGGGCCAACACCCGGCATCATGGTGTGGGGAGCGATCTCCTACACTGGCCGTACACCACTGGTGATCGTCGAGGGGACACTGAATAGTGCACGGTACATCCAAACCGTCATCGAACCCATCGTTCTACCATTCCTAGACCGGCAAGGGAACTTGCTGTTCCAACAGGACAATGCACGTCCGCATGTATCCCGTGCCACCCAACGTGCTCTAGAAGGTGTAAGTCAACTACCCTGGCCAGCAAGATCTCCGGATCTGTCCCCCATTGAGCATGTTTGGGACTGGATGAAGCGTCGTCTCACGCAGTCTGCACGTCCAGCACGAACGCTGGTCCAACTGAGGCGCCAGGTGGAAATGGCATGGCAAGCCGTTCCACAGGACTACATCCAGCATCTCTACGATCGTCTCCATGGGAGAATAGCAGCCTGCATTGCTGCGAAAGGTGGATATACACTGTACTAGTGCCGACATTGTGCATGCTCTGTTGCCTGTGTCTATGTGCCTGTGCTTCTGTCAGTGTGATCATGTGATGTATCTGACCCCAGGAATGTGTCAATAAAGTTTCCCCTTCCTGGGACAATGAATTCACGGTGTTCTTATTTCAATTTCCAGGAGTGTAGCTGAGGCTGCTTCCTGTACCGTAGTGAAACACACGTGTAGAAAACGGTTAAAAAGTGCCGAGAAATAGGTTGTTCTTACTGTTTGTCATAAATTTATAGATAATCGGCGTTGAAGTTTTCCGAGGGTCTGCATTAGATACAGTTGCCTCTCAGTTCGACATTCGTGTGTAGCGGAATCGGTAGCACAGTAGCATGAAAACTCGTAAGTAGTAGTTGGTTCGCTGGTTCAAATCTCGCCCAAGTCAATTCTTCTCGTTCAATTTGAATTACCTAAATCTCGTAATTGTAAAATTCATCATCATTTATTATGAATAATGCACATCTTCTTGTTTTTAATTACACATTGCTCGCGAAATTCCTGTTTTCATTTCAAATGCATAAATTCTCAACTATCGATATTTTATGAAAGACTGTTAATAAAGATTGCTTAAATTACGAAAACATGATTTAATTTTTTCAGCCAAAAATGAGATACTAAATGCTCTTTATTTGAACTATGTCCAACTGAAAGCAGTTTATTCCATAAATTATCTGGGGGTGCGCATTAGGAGTGATTTAAAATGGAATGATCATATAAAGTTGATCGTCGGTAAAGCAGATGCCAGACTGAGATTCATAGGAAGAATCCTAAGGGAATGCAATCCGAAAACAAAGGAAGTAGGATACAGTACGCTTGTTCGCCCACTGCTTGAATACTGCTCAGCAGTGTGGGATCCGTACCAGACAGGGTTGATAGAAGAGATAGAGAAGATCCAACGGAGAGCAGGGCGCTACGTTACAGGATCATTTAGTAATCGCGAAAGCGTTACGGAGATGATAGATAAACTCCAGTGGAAGACTCTGCAGGAGAGACGCTCAGTGGCTCGGTACGGGCTTTTGATGAAGTTTCGAGAACATACCTTCACCGAGGAGTCAAGCAGTATATTGCTCCCTGCTACGTATATCTCGCGAAGAGACCATGAGGATAAAATCAGAGAGATTAGAGCCCACACAGAGGCATACCGACAATCCTTCTTTCCAGTAACAATAACAGACTGGAGTAGAAGGGAGAACCGATAGAGGTACTCAAGGTACCCTCCGCCACACACCGTCAGGTGGCTTGTGGAGTATGGATGTAGATGTAGATGTAGATTGTTTTATACCACAGATGTAAAATGGTTCAAATGACTCTGAGCACTATGGGACTTAACATCTGAGGTCATCAGTCCCCTAGAACAGAGAACGTCACTGCCGAACGTTGGCGAGATATAGAAAGGCACGTCGTAAAAGAAAAGGAGAAAATAACGGCGCCTGGGTGGCTTCGTAGATTCTGTTGTTGATCGATTCGTTGTCAAAGTAGCAGATGACATTTCCAGTACTGAAATATATTTCTCGGATTCGGATGAGGAACGAGCAATGAGATTACCAGACGACTGACTGTAATTAAAACCTCCAGTGGCTTCAGTATTCAACAGTACGGTGAAATCCCTGCAGTATGCTCTTGCATCACACATAGCTCGCTAACGGCCGCTGTGGCCGAGCGCTTCTAGGCGCTTCAGTCTGGAACCGCGCGACCGCCACGGTCGCAGGTTCGAATCCTGCCTCGGGCATGGATGTGTGTGATGTCCTTAGGTTAGTTAGGTTTAAGTAGTTATAAGTTCTAGTGGACTGATGACCTCAGATGTTAAGTCCCATAGTGATCAGAGCCATTTGTACCAGAGCTCGCTCAGAAAAATTACCACATGTTTAAGTTACGAATTTTCATCACTCTTGTTTGTAATTAGAATACTGTCAGGTGAGAATGGGACCATTGTATGCTTTCCGTATGGTCACCTAAGAAGAGCGCGGTAATGCTGGAGTTTTGCCAAATATTATTTCATTCTCTTTAAAAATTAAATGACATGCGAAGCTATATTGTTTATTTGCCCGTCTCTATTTACGTCTGAACTGTAACTGCTCACATCACTGCAGGCCAGATGGACCGCTGGCTGGCGAGTGCGGTCCAAGTTTAATGCGCCGCTAAAGCTGTTGTCCCGCACATTATCGTTCAGTCTATGTGCGTGTAACACATCGTAAAACGTATCCTCATGATCGTACTTGATTGTACTGGTCACAACTTGGCTTCCGCTCCACGTGAAACGAAATAAAGTGAGATTCAAGCAAATGCGGAAGAATACATGGCGTAATGTTTGTATCAGATTTATTCTTATGAGGAACAGAGTAGTTGTAGATGTAGAGCCACAATTAAACGTGAACATGGACAATTAATCCCATTACGACAGACGTGAGTGGCGAACAGGTGAACGTACTCACCGGTAAAGCTGCCATATTTAACATTGGTGCTTCCGTAAAAAGACAGAACCGGTCGTAAGACGGCCACGTGCTACATGTCACATACTGACACGGCAGAAGCTGCCATACCTGTGATTACGGGCCGCAGGAAGACCGGCAAGGCGGCCAGCAGCTGCGACGTGGTGGGGCGGCGGCGCGGCGGCGGCCGCCAGCTGGCGTTGCAATGCTGGCACCACGACACGTTCTCAGCGGAGAGCTGCGCCAGCTGCCGCTGCATCGCCGCGGTACACCTGTCGTGGTAACAACATGGTCACCCATCTACTCGCCCCGTTCGTCCACGAGACCTAAAAAAGCAGTAGATACAGGCGATACAGACATCCAGATTAGGCGCCGTCTTCCTTGAGATCCGGAGCTATCCGATGCCGCGTTATGAATGAAATGCGAGCGTTCGGAATACCAGCCCAACTGTGTGATTGCATTGAACAGTCTCTAGCAAACAGAAAACAGCACGTCATTCTGTAAAGGAAAGAAGCCTCCAGACGTAAATGTAACTTTGGGTGTGCCCCAAGGGAGTGTTACAGCACTATTACTTTTCACAATACGTATGAATGACGTAGTAGATAACTTCAGCAAGTTCAAATGTTCAAATGTGTGTGAAATTTTATGGGACTTAACTGCTAAGGTCATCAGTGCCTAAGCTTACACACTACTTAACCTAAATTATCCTATGGGCAAACACACACACCCATGCCTGAGGGAGGACTCGAACCTCCACCGGGACCAGCCGCACAGTCCATGACTGCAGCGTATTAGACCACCGGCTAATCCCGCGGGGATCAGCAAGTAGGACCGTTACTATTCACAATATACATAAATGAACTTCTCGATGACATCGGAAGTTCACTGAGGATTTTTGCGGATGATGCTGTGGTATATCGAGAGGTTGTAACAACGGAAAATTGCACTGAAATGCACGAGGATCTGCAGCTAATTGACGCATGGTGCAGGTAATGGCAATTGAATCTCAATGTAGACAAGTGTGTTGTGCTGCGGATACATAGAAAGACAGATCCCTTATCATTTAGCTACAATATGGCAGGTCAGCTTAGGAGTGATTTAAAACGGAATGATCGTATAAAGTTGACCGTCGGTAAAGCAGATGCCAGACTGAGATTCATTGGAAGAATCCTAAGGAAATGCAGTCCGAAAACAAAGGAAGTAGGTAACAGTACGCTTGTTCGCCCACTGCTTGAATACTGCTCAGCAGTGTGGGATCCGTACCAGATAGGGTTGATAGAAGAGATAGAGAAGATCCAACGGAGAGCAGCGCGCTTCGTTACAGGATCATTTAGTAATCGCGAAAGCGTTACGGAGATGACAGACAAACTCCAGTGGAAGACTGTGCAGGAGAGACGCTCAGTAGCTCGGTACGGGCTTTTGTTGAAGTTTCGAGAACATACCTTCACCGAGGAGTTAAGCAGTATATTGCTCCCTGCTACGTATGTCTCGCGAAGAGACCATGAGGATAAAATCAGAGAGATTAGAGCCCACACAGAGGCATACCGACAATCCTTCTATCCACGAACAATACGAGAGTGGAATAGAAGGGAGAACCGATAGAGGTTCTCAAGGTACCCTGCACCACACACCGTCAGGTGGCTTGCGGAGTATGGATGTACATGTAGATGTAGAAGTTCCATGAGGCTCCCTGCGGCTGATGCTGCTGTATATAAGGAAGTCGCAATTCTAGAAAATAGACAGACAGAAACTACAGGAAAACTTGCAGAGGATCGACTTTTGGTGCAAGAATTGACAGTTGACTCTCAACATAAACAAATGTGTCGTATAGCGAGTAAACAGTCAGAAAGAACCTTTATTGTATTATTCCACGATTGCAGAACAGTCACTGGTAGCATTTACTTCCGTAAAATATCTAGGAGTACGCGTACGGGGCAACTTGAAGTGGAACGACCACATAAAACCAATCACGGGTAAGGCTGATAGTCGAGGTTCACTGGAAGAACAATCAGGAAATGTAGTCCATTAACAAAGAAAGTAACTTCAAAACACTCGTTTTTATCAATACTTGAACAAACGGAACTGATAAAGGAAATGGAGAAGATCCAGAGAAGAGCAGCGCGTTTAGTTGCAGGTTAATTTAGGAAGCGCAGAAGCGTCACAGAGGTGCTCACTCAATTCCAATAGCAGACGCTGGAGGAGATGTAATGTGCATCGCAAATGGTCTGTTGTAAAAATTCCAAGTGTGTGCCTTTCTAGAAGAATCAACCATTATGTAGCTTCTTCCTACGTATATCCCGCAAAGAAACACCATGAAGATAAGGCTTACCAACAATCATTCTTCCAGCGAATCGTACGTGATTAAAAAGAAGAAGGGAAAAGTCACAGCCGTACACAGAGTACTCTCTGCCACATACCATAACGTGGCTTGCGGAATATAGGTACAATAACTGAACTGAACTCCGCCCGAACAGGCCTCGAAAGGCCCAACGGTACCGACCGGCCACCGTGTCATCATCAGCCGACAGGCGTCACTGGATGCGGATATGGAAGGGCGTGTGGTCAACACAACGCTCTCCCGACCGTTGTCAGTTTTCGTGTCCAGAGCTGCTACTTCTGACTCAAGCATCTCCTCAATTGGCCTCACAAGGGCTGAGCACGCCCCGCTTCCCAGCTGCGCTCCGCAAACTCGGATGGTGACCCATCCACGTACAAGCCAAGTCCGACAGCGCTTAACTTCAGTGATCTGACGGAAACAGGTGTTACCACTGCGTCAAGGCACATGTAGATAAAATATGCAGGGACGGTCAAGGAGGGATGGAGTCGGCTTTTTGTGTTTGTTTGTTTTATGAGTAGGATGTGCCTTGAAGGTTATTTGATAGATAGCGGAAAAGATGAAAATCTGAGGACACAAGATCAGATGAATAAGATGGGTGCGGAATGACTTCCCAACCCAACTACTGCACAACGTTTTTCGTCAGCCTTGCAGAATGCGGGCTGGCGTTACCGTGGAGTATCATCACTTCACGCAATCTTCCTGGTTGTTGTTCTTTACGTTTGCAAGACGTCTCAGTTGCTGAAAAAAAATGTCAGTTGTGACGGTTACACCTAGGGGAAGCAATTCGTAGTACATCGTACCGTCGCTGTTCAACCAGATGCGTAACAAATCTTTTGTGAATGCGTACAGGTCTTTTTACGCAAGCCATGTCTTTCTTTTTGTTGTGTCAGCATAAAGACACCATTTCTCGTCACCGGCAACCATACAGAATAGGAACGGTCGGTATTATTCATGAGTCAATTGATGTCGAGCAAGTAGAGATACACATATGGCCACCGCTGATTTTTGTTATTTCGCCTTAGAGCATGCGGTACCCGTACATCCTGTTTTTGAATCTTCCCCATTAAATGCAAACGTCGCACCATGGTGGAATGATCACAGTTCTCATATCTGGCAGTCCTCGAGTACACTGACATGGATCATTGTGGATTTATGCGTTTAAACTAGCTTCATCAAACCCCGAAGGTCTTCCTCAAAGCAGAGAGCCGCTAATGTCGAAACGATTCTTCTTGAAACGAGTCCGCCTGCTTAGTTGAGTGGTAACGTGCTTGCCTCCCGTGCAGCGGGCCCGGGTTCGATTCTCGACCGAGTTCGAGACTTTCTCCGCTCGCGGACTGGCTGTTGTGTTGTCCTCATTATCATTTCATCCACATCACCAGCACGCAAGTCGCCCAATGTGGCGTCGACTGAAATAAGACTTGCACTTGGCGGCAGAACTTCCCCGAATAGGGCCTACCGGTCAACAATGCCATACGATCATCTCATTTCATTTTTCCTTAAAACGAGAAAACCATTTACTTGCCGTGCTCTGTCCAGTGGCATTTTCCCCATACACGGTGCAAATATTTCTGACTGCCTCCGCTGCTGTCGCACCTCCGCTGAACTCAAAAAGGAGAATACGCCAGAAATGTTCCGATTTCTCTACTTTGCACTCCATTTTCTAGCGTCCACAGCTCCGCTCACTATCTCCAAATGGCTAAATGACAATTTGTAACCTCAGATGGCAATAGTTAACTACAAATAGAAAATGACAATCGATAAATTAACCCATAGCTATCGGAATACCAACATGCAAAACTAAAACGCTGCAAACTTATCCACTAACCTAATACAATGATACACTATTTTTAACGGCGTCCTAAATTGTTTGAAAAGACGAGTACAGTGTTGTAATGCATGTTAGTGTAGTGCTAAGGCTGAAACTCTTCGCAAAAGAATCCCAGAAATATTCCAAAAATGAAAGGAAGTCGGTCGGGATCGGCTATTGGTCTGCAAACATGCTCATGCAAGGCTAAGTTGTTGTATTAAGCCCTTCGAATATTTACTTGTCTGTACTGCAGAACTAGCACGAACTGTGTCGCCTATCGGTAGGTCATTTCTGCTTCAACATCCTCGCATACAGGCGTGTATACCAACGAGGAGAAGTTACACGACTTATCATACGGCGAATGGTGGCGCGAGACGTGTAGCCAAGGAATGTGGGAGCTGCGTCCTGCGGCGACATAGATTTCACCCGTATCATCTGTCACTACATCACGCACTTGAAGAACGCGATTTCGAAAGTCGTACACAATTCTGTTGGTTTGCTCTGAATCACTTGTGAGATGACACTACGTTTCTCCTATGTGTGCTCTTTACCGACGAAACAACGATTACGAACCATGGTAAGGTAAATTCTACGTAATATACCCTAATGAGTAGCTAATAAGCAACGCTGGCGTCGTCAGGTAAAATAATAAATCTGTTCTACAAGAGGTGTTCTAACACGACGGTTGCACACCTCACTCTTCCCGTGTTGCAAATACAAACATTGATGAAACGTTTCCTGACCGTGCGATAGGGCGGAATGCCGCAGAACAATGACGGCCATGTGTCCTGTTTTTACTCCTCTTGATTTCTTTCTTTGGGGAGTTCTGAATGATGCAGTGTACCATGAAGTCCCAACTAAGCAGGACGATATGCGCCATCGATTGCGAATTCAGTTCCGAATGGTATCTATCTTCTCAATCGTTATACGCCAATTTCTTCAGGTCTAAGACGAAACACGTGCAATTACTTATTACCAACACAGAAACGAGAGTACAGTCGTTTTCATTATTTCACTTTTAAAGATTATTTTTGCTTTAAGCGTTTACTCTTTTCCCTTTTCTTCAGTTATACTCCTACTCACAAAATATTAAAAAAAAAATCCGACTCCATCCCACACTTTCTTCTGTACCGCCGCTTTTTTTGTCTACATCTAAATTCCGCTAGCCACCTTACGGTGTATAACGGAGAGTACTTTTATAATTGCGTCAGAGTCAGTCGACAAAAACGTTTTCTGGGTATGGTACCGCGTCATAATGTAAAAAAAATACTGCTGTTGGAGTAAAA
Organism: Schistocerca americana; assembly: GCF_021461395.2. Classification (NCBI taxonomy): domain Eukaryota; kingdom Metazoa; phylum Arthropoda; class Insecta; order Orthoptera; family Acrididae; genus Schistocerca; species Schistocerca americana. The sequence continues at coordinate 275,710,007 of NC_060120.1, read as the reverse complement.
CCAACGTTTCGGCCACGGTTGCAACGGCCTTCTTATGGGTCTGGGTAAGCACCAACGGTGAGGGTTTAACCGGCAAACTGTCTGACGAAACTGTAGTTGTTTTCACAAAACCTAGAAACGTACACACGTTTGAAACAGTTTTCCGAAGCTTCATCTGAAGCGCCAGACGCTAAAATATGCCGTCTAGACCCAGAAGAAGACCGCTGCAACCGTGGCCGAAAAGTTGGTTTTTCTCCAGCAGCAGTAGTTTTTTACATTATTACGCGGTACCATACCCAGCTAACTTTTATGTGGAGAGTACTTTGTTTACGATTGTCACTTTCCCCTTTTCCCTTTCAAACGCTTATGGTTCGCAGGAAGAACGATTGCTGGGAAGACACCGTATGGCCTCGAATCTCTCTAATCTCTCCAACTTCGCAGGAGGAAACAATATAACGGCTGACTCTTCTAGGAACGGAACTTACGCGCTCGGAATTTTTACAGCAGACCACGCTGCGATGCAGAACGCATCTCCTGCAGTGTCTCCGTGACGCTTCTGCGTTTACTAAATTAACCTGTAACGAAACGGCATATCACGCAGTGTACTTTCAATTGTTTATCTGTCTCTCGAAAGGCGGTTGCAAATGTGGCTTGCAGTCGATCGTAAACAACCTGAGTACATACTTGAGTAAAGTGAAAAATTATGTTTCGTTAACCCTAGATTACTAAACCGTCGTGAAATTTACGACTGTAGTTGTTAGCAAATCGCGGTTGCCGCCAATCTGGTATTGTCACTATTGGGTGTAAAACAGGACATTTGTACTTTTTTATGTGGCTTACCACTGGAGACCTTATAATTTTAATTACTTAGTGCATGGGCGTACCCAGCGTGGGACAGGGGGGGGGGGGGGGGGGGGGGCAGCTGCGCCCCCCTAGAAGATATTCGCAGTTTTTCACTAGTTTACTGTTTTATTTAATGAGAAATTCTTCATGTTTTCTCGGATTGTACAAGTGTATTCTTGTATTTAAAATGTTTATTAAAAGCAGTTTTTCACTGGTTTACTGTTTTATTTAATAAGAAGTGCTGTATGTTGTCTCGAGTCCTTGTTTCCTGAGACTAGTATGACCTGCCCCCCCCCCTCCCCCCTAGTTCGTCTAATTACAATTTCAAGTAGTTTTTATAGACACATATGTCCGACACAGGTGGTTTACATTAAGAAGCATTCAGGATTCTCCAAGTAAAGAGAGGTAAGGCATTATTTTTTTTCTTTTTTTTACGTGTAGGAAAGTTAATACGGTAGTTTCCTTTTTCCCTCGAACAGGGCTGTTTATCATTATTAAGTATGAATGACCGACGTTTCTGCTTCGGCTTTGACAAGTAAGCACCAACGGGGAGGGTTTAAACGGCAAACTGCCTGACGAAAATGTAGTTGTTTTCACAAATCCTGGAAACGTATACACGTTTGTGCGCGGTGTAGCAAATCTTGGGGAATGGCAGTGATTTCGTTTTCAATGTTCTCCTTCAGTTCATGGATTGTTGCAGGACGTGTACGGTACACCTTGCCTTTAAGATATCCCCACAGGAAGAAGTCGCACACACTAAGATCAGGGGATCTCGCAGGCCATGCAATGTCACCGTTACGTGAAATAATGCGTCTTCCAAACAATTGACGAACTGCTGCCATCGATTGTCGAGAAGTGTGCGACGTGGCTCCGTCCTGCTGAAACCACATGTTTTCGACGTTAAGATTAAGCTCGTACAGTCTCGGTGTAAAGAATGTTTGAAGCATTTCAACATATCGGGCGGATGTTACTGTCACTGCACTACCATCCTCACGTTCAAAAAAATAAGGGCCGATAACATCATAACATGATACAGCACACCATATTGTGACCTTGGCGCTATGTAGTGGTCGCTGGCGAAACTTACAAGGATTGTCCTGTGCCCAATAACGAAAATTCTGTTTGTTCACGAATCCGTTCAGGTGGAAATCGGCTTCGTCTGATATCCATAAGTTACCAAGGAAATTAGCATCCTCGTTGATTTTAACCAATATCTGGCTACTAAACTCCATACGTGACGCTGGGTCTCGTTCGTGTAAGTGTTGCACAATCTGCAACTTATAGGGATGGAAGTCTAATTCGTGCAGTATTCTTTGTAAGCTTCCTCGCTTAATCCCTAGCGAAGATGCATGCTGTCGAACGGAGCGGCGAGGACTTCTCTCGATTGCAGCTCTAGCAGCTGCAATGTTCTCTGGGGTACGTACCGTTGGAATGCCACCTGGAGGTTTCTTTTTCAAGGGAGATCCTGTTTCTTCAAAATTACGCACCCACGTTGTAATCGCATGCGCAGATGGGACACGTCCATGACGTCCAAGCTGGTAATGCCGTCGAAATTTTCTCTGCGCGGCAGTCGCACTATCACCATTTTTGTAAAACGCTCTCACAGCTACTGCACGTTCCGCACCAGTCCAATTCTCCATGATTACTAAACGGCAATGCGTTCACATCAATTGTGCAAAGTTTCGAACATCTGCCGGCGCTACAGTGATGCCAACTGTAACGTTCAAAATTTCCCGTTCCCCTGCGCCACCCTGTACATGCCATAGTTATACATAAAAATCATAACTGACCCTGTATCTAAGCCCTAATAGGAAATGAGGTTGTATCTTATAGTTGGAGTCACTAACGATGGTGGTCGAGTTTAGTTAAGTTCGTTCTCGCAGATACGCCACGCTTCTCCAACAGCCAATGAGCATTTTCAGTAGTCTGATCGTAGTGAGTTATTTAGTCAATTTTCATTCCATGTGTTGCGAGGTGTCGTAGCTGGTGGTGGCGGTAAAGCCGGTATTACACTACCATATTTCTTTGTCAAAGCTATGTCAAATACTTATGTCAAAGAAATTTTATGGTGTAATACGGAACTTTGTCTAATCTCGCCTGTTGTCAAATAAATATGATCAAATCTAGGTTCTCGCCGTAGATTTGATCATAAAAGTCGTTCGTCTTCTGTTCACTGCAATGTGAAATGTAACCACTTGTAGCGCTGGCGTCGCCACAGCTATTTGACGTCTCTGTAGTGTGTTTATAAACATGGCTTCAAAGTTGGTGTGTTCCTTCGACATTTTTTTTTCTTTAATAAGCTTTCTTCGACTAGGGTGGGGGGTTAGCAACGGCAACATTGCATGCTATTAATTGTGTGTTGATGGACAGGTGGAATATGCTGCAGGCAACTTCAGGTCCACAATCATCGCTACAGCCATCCACCTCTACATCTGCAAACATCCAGCAGCTTTTCAGCAAGCCGGAAGAGAGGTCGTGATCACAATGTAAAATAAAGAATTCTTTCTTAGCTTTCCATTCTACTTTGTCTATTGTTGAACTCTGGGTGCCACAAGTTAAAGAGTGCTGCACCTGTTTCGTACTTTTTATTAATTTTGTAGTTGTTCTGACACTAATTCCATTAATTAAATTATTCAAAAATAAAAATAGTTCATACTGCCATATACTGTACGAAACATTTATTTAGCTTAACATATTTCCTCTTCAGTGCTTTATAAATAGCTTCACACGTGTCTGGAATAATTTTGGTTAATATGCAATGCGATATTCGAGTGTGTTGTAAACCAAAGTAGCTCTCTCCTGTATCAAGAAATCGCAGTGTCACAGTTTGCCTGTCTTCTGCACATACAACATTTCTCAAGAGAGTATTCTGTTTCGTAATGTGAGAAGGCACTTTACTGAACAAATATTGAAATACACTCTCATCCATTCGTAAGTAATTTATGTATGATACTTGACGTCCTTCACTTGCAGCTCTCGTAACAAATTTTGCTGAATGCTTTTACTAGCTCGAAATAATACCTATGGCTTCATCCAAGTATGTTTCCTTTTTTCCGCCGTTTTTCTTCCAAGTACACACACAATGCAATTGTGGTACTAGCAACTGCAGCGTATAATAACAAGCTGCGGTCCGCCATCTTGACATTTGACGAAAAACATGACGACCTGACGACCTCTTTTAAGCGCCACATCTAAGATCTTTGTCAAAGAAATTTGATGAATATTTGATCAGATTTCTTTGTCAGAGGAATGTGATAGCACAGTCTAACATAACAGTCACGACACTTCGCCTCGATTTTGTTGCCTACAGCGCCAGCAGCGCCCCAAGCGGCTGGTAGGTTGAACTGTGAGTTCGGCGCGATCGTGAAAGCGATTAGTGATTGAGTATTTTGATTTATACAATGGTTTATACCGTCGGGAGCGTTTGTAGCGCAATAAATTGCAGCAACAACAGGAAGAAGACACCACAGCTGTCTCTTTTTAGGTTTCCTAAGGATCCTGAGACGTATATACCATCATGTTACTAAACTGTATCGTCAGGATTCACTTGCAAACTGTATGTGTATAAATGATGAATGTATCGTTTTAGGAGCAGAAAATGGCTTGTTAATAGCAGACGAGAAGACCTTATGAAGAAAGACCCAGTTTACCCGCATAATAATATTAGGTTTTGTCCGCTACATTTCGAAGAAAACCAGTTCATGAACGCAGACAATAACAAACTCGTGTGGAATGCAGTACCCACACTGTTTGACATCCTAAATAAGCCACCTCAACTGATGATGAAGAGGAAACTGCCACAAAGATTCGACAGTCAATCAAGAGCTGTAAAACAGTCGTATGACACAGAAGCAGCCAGTTCAGCTCTCCATGTATCAGTGCCAGATTCGTGCGAATCGCACCACAGACGTGCTTTGACGATAAAGTGGTTAGATTAAGTGCAGCTGGTCATGTCTTACAAAAGCGTGTGAAGTGTCAGAATGTGCACATCGAGCGAAACTATTACGGGGCAAGGAAAGTGCCAACAGACAGATTGTTTGAAAATTATTCAAATATTTGGTTTTTCGTGAAATGTAATGTAATCAGCTCATTATAATCCTTTCAGCATATTTCTGCCACTATTTGGCAGTTGCTTTACCCACTTTGAATAATATAAAGATTAAGGTCGTACTTGTGGTAACAGGCAACAGTGACACACACAGTAGGCCTACAGAACGATAAACGAGCTGTCGATCGCTTTTGCATGTAGAGGTACATGTCTGTGCTTCTTACATGTGAATCTGTGTGTTTATATTCTTTTGATATCAACGTGGTAAGCTGCAATTCTGTCCAATGTCACAAGTGTTTCTTCACGAATGTGTTGTAGCTTGCCACTCTATTCATGGTTTTTGTCCATACTTGCGCTTATTTTAGAATCATTAATAGAAACATATATGCGTTCCGATACTAAACAAACTCTTGGAGGCAAGAAAATAACTCGAATAATTCGGAAATTACGTAGGAAATGGATGTAAACAAACATTATGCTTACAACGCGTCTGACGTTCACCTTACCTGCCGCTTGGAGCGCTAGTGTCACTCCATCTGTCAAACGGCAACAACTTTTACAGCAGTGAGTGTCGCGACTGTTATGTTAGACTGTGGTGATAGTGTAATACCGGCCTAAGTGACAGATTTTACCGAAGCAAGTTAGAGACATAATTTGCAGGACAGAGCTTACATCAAGGGCAAAGGACGTGTATGCGCATATCGCAGCTGTCGCTTAAGCCGTCGGCACACGGACCGTGCTGTCGAGCGTTAGCGTTGAGCGTGCCAAGTTCAACGTGCTGCTGAACGCTCAGGAACGATGCGACTTGTGCATACTGTACGTGGGCCCAACGTGGTATACGCGATCGCATCGCACTCCAGCGGCAGTTGAGGGATGTTTCTAGTTCGTACATCACACTCTCTAGTCAACGGGCGCGCGTGAAATTCCCACGTTAGCTCTATTAAAACGCACTTTTCCTCCATCGTCCACGAAAAGGAAAGTACCATGTCCAATCAGTAGAGACACAGGCTTATAAAAGTTCCGTTACAAACACTGCGTTACGAATCTGGAATACTTCTCCGCATAAGATAAACGTTATTTCATCATTCCCACATTTTAGTAAAATCCCAAGGTCAGTCTTACTTGATCACTGTTCTTACCCAGTAGCAGAATCTTTGCAACATGTGAATTACGAAGCGTAAAAGAAAAAGGAACAAAATATCGTAATACAGCTAGCGCAAGCTGTCCATTAGATTAATTCAATCGAACAAAGTCACCCCTCAAAAAAGGTTAACTTGTATTTACATAACATCAAATATTATAGTATATACTTATATTAAACTAATAATAAAATATCAGAACCTAATAAAAACGCGAATGTTAGGAAAAAAATTTAGCTGTGTCAAGATGCGAACCACCGCCCCAACAAAATGACACATTTAGGGACAGTGACGCTCCTCATTACGCTAAACCAACATTTGCCTTTCAAGATCTAAATATAATATCTTACCACTTGCTGAAAACTTTAATCGTAGATATGATACTAACTGAAATTTAATTATAACAAATTGTACCAAGAACAATGCGTTTTGTGTTGCTCTTCAGTGTGTCGCTGCCTTCAAATAGCCTACTGTCATAATACGCAAGTTACAATAATTATTTTGCCACGAATATAATGTTTCTCATTATTTTATTGGAACGAATCACACAATTATCAAAGGGTTTTCCAGTGATTCTCAATTTCCTGGTGCTCAGAGACGCCATATATACGTATACACTTGAAATGAATGCCAATATGGCGCCTCACAACTCTGTACTGAAGGGAGACGGCGTGCTTCTGACGTAGGTGGCGTTGTGCCATCTCATTGGTCAACGCTCAGACGCACGCTCAGAATATCTGACATGCCAGATATTGCTCTGCACGTTCGGAAAGACTCCCGAGCGTGCTATTCCACTCTATGACGTCAGAAACTCGGCACGCTCAACGTTCGGATGCACGGTCCGTGTGCCGACAGCTTTAGAACCGGCATTAATGCAAACCCCGTCCATTTCCCGGCCTGCGCGAGGTGCCATCGTTCGTGGGTTGGGCTATAGTAGCGTGGGCCTGTCTTGCGGCATATAACGACGGAGCCTCGAACGAGAGCTCTGCTTAGCAGTGTTTACACCAAAACGCATGATCGACCACATTGCTTTCCAATTTTAGTACATTTCTCGGATTCTTTTGCGAAGAGTTTCAACCTCTACATCAACAAGCATCACACTTGTGTCACAGTCTTTTCAAACGCATTCGGATACCGTTAAAGAAAGTATATCGTTCTGTTTAAAAAATCGTAGGGGAGACCGGGGACAAAAGTAACAGGTTATGAAAGTAACATCCCTCCCCTACCTTCGCATGTAGCTCCGAAAATCACGTGACTCAAACAATGTATGCCCTTCATGTTTCCAACTGCCTAGCAGTTGTTGGCCAGGATTGGAGAGCCTCTGTTGAGTGTGGGGCAGTAAAATGTTTTTTCAGTGTCTCACGTAAGTTTTCTCAATTTTCTTAGTTTTGTGATAACGTTGGCATTACGCTGTAAACGTAAGTCTACTGTAATAATTTAACTATGTGAAACTTTCACATTTATGCCACCGTTATCAACTTCTATATTACTTGTGTAGATTGTGTCTAAAATATCAATTAAACAGAAAAAGCGTGGTCGGGGACAAAAGAAACATTACTGCTGGGGACGAAAGTAACAGTGTTTCGTTATTTACTTAGTTATTTCGTTACAGGGAATTATGCCACGAACACGGGTTAGGACGACTACAAGAGAACTAACTCCTACTACTGTATATCAAACTGCGGCAGATGATGTTGGAAATTATAATATAAGTATTAGAGCAGCAGCAAAGAAACACAATGTACGCCATGTGACATTGCATCGGTACATTAAAAAGAAAGCGAAGCGTATGAGTGATAGCAGCACACCAATGCCTCGTGTTGGATATAGAAGGGTAGAACGAGTGTTCTCTGACGAACAAGAAAAAATTATAACTGAATATGTGATTAAAGCGTTGGAGATATTTTACAGACTTTGCGCTAAGGATATCCGTTAATTAGCTCACGAACTGGCAACGACAAACAATATACCAATTCCATCAACTTGGCTGGACAATCAAACTGATGGTCCAGACTGGTTTTCAGCATTCATGAAGAGGAATCCCCAGTTGTCTATTCGTTCGCCTCAACCCACAAGTCTTGCTCGAGCAACGAGCTTTAATCCAACAAATGTGAATGCCTTTTTCAGCAACCTGGAGAAATATAAGTTAGAGCCCATGGACATCTGGAATATGGACGAGACAGGTGTCACCACTTTCAGAAACCAAACAGGATTGTTGCTAAACGGGGAATAAAGCAGGTAGGATATATCACGTCGGCTGAAAGAGGCTTTCTTGTCACTGTTGCTATTTCCATCAACGCTCAGGGAAATAGTACACCACCTTTCTTTGTATTCCCCCGCTTGAGGTATCATGGTCACTTTATTCGGAACGGTCCTATTGGTTGCATTGGAGCAAGAAATGCGAGTGGCTGGATGCAAGAGGAAGAATTTTTGTTATTCTCGCACCATTTCGTAAAATCTGCTACACCAACTCCTGAGCACAAATGTTTTCTACTTCTCGACAATCACAAATCTCAAATACCCATCAGAAGCCTAGAGGCCTGAATTTTTGCAAAAGCAAGGGGATTGTTATGCTGTCATTCCCACCGCACTGTACACACAGGATGCAGCCTCTAAACCGTTCAGTTTATGGTCCATTTAAAAAGATAGTGAATGCTTTTGCTGACAACTGGATCAAGAATCATCCGGGAAAGACCATGTCAATTTAGGACATCCCTTCAATTGTAAGAGAAGCACTTCCACTTGATGTAACTCCCAAAAACATTGCAGCAGAGTTTCACTGCACAGGCACAGTACCATTTAATAGGAATGCGTTCAGTGAAATCGATTTTGCACCATTTTCTGTCACTGATCACCCAGCACAAGCTTCCAATTATGGAAAGCAAACTATGTCCTTTGCAGAATCATTAGCGATTTCTAGTGACCCATCTGAAGCTGGGAGGACATCTAATCCTGATCCAGTAGCAATGTGCCAGAAAACGCTTTCAAATGTCACACCCTGTGATGCAGGACCTAGTAGTTTACAATCATCTTCTTCAGTTCGCGCAGCCTTTTCAGCCGAAGGTGTTCGTCCGCTACCAAAAGCAGGTCAAAGGCAAGAAACAAGAAATGGAAGAAAAAGGAGAAAGTCTGCAATTTTGACCGACACACCAGAGAAACTGGCTATAGAAGAAGAGCTAAAGGCCTGTCCCCAGGCGAAAAAAGCGGAAAAGAAGCTAAATTTAAAAAGCAACCGGCCGAGAGAGCGAAAGCAGGAAAAACCCGAAGAATCATCATTGGAAGACAATAATAGCTACTGCCTTGTATGTGTCGAGCCTTTCCGCCAGTCGTCGCAAAGAGAAGTGGATTCAGTGTTGGGAATGTTAGGGTTGGTCTCATGTTGCTTGTACCAAAGGGGGGTGGGGGATATTTACGTGTGCCACAATTGTGAATATGAATAGGACTAAGATATGCATTTCTTTTCTCTTTTATTGAGTCACTGAACATGTACTCATAAAGCCTGAATTCGTTCAGTGCTATTACTTGCTATTTCAATTAATATAATAATTGTAAATGAATGAGAATTGAAGTTTATTGATGTTTAATTAATGTTTTGTAATGGTACTGTACTTTAAGTTACTGTATGAGTCCTTTAGGTAATAAAATGTGGCTTAACTTCTTATGTTACTTTCGTAACCTACCTGTGTTACTATCATCCCCGGTAACAGGGACTACAGTAACAGGAACACTGAAGTCTTAAAATAAGTTTTACAAATACCAAATACGTGTAATTTTGTGGAAACTAAATTCTTTTGTGTTAGGAAAGCTTCAGAGAACACACATATTAGTTTTAAAAAAATGGGTCAAATGGCTCTGAGCACTATGGGACTTAACTTCTGAGGTCATCAGTCCCCTAGAACTTAGAACTACTTAGACCTAACTAACCTAAGGACATCACACACATCCATGCCCGAGGCAGGATACGAACCTGCGACCGTAGCGGTCGCACGGTTCCAGAATGTAGCGCCTAGAACCGCTCGGCCACTCCGGCCGGCCACATTAGTTCCTTTTGTTTCAAAAGTTTATAGTTAGCACACGAAAACCTCAAACCACACACACACACAGGTTTATAGAGAGGTAATAAAAAATGCGATATGCAAAATGTTACTTTTGTCCCCGGTCTCCCCTACTCGCTTCAATATCTCGATCCACAGAAGAGTTAAGACACTTTATCACAGACCAAAGTACATGCCTCTAGGCGTACCATCATTTGCCGAAAACCTCATATTGATTCCTGGAACCGTTCACGAAATAAAAGGGCTGTTACGTCTTACGTGACTCACCGCGTATATCTAATCGTATTTCTTATCTCGAGTTTTAAATCTTTCGTTAGCAACGGCCTCAGCACTGTGCAATTTTTTCCACTTGCCAACCGTATACGGACTATGCGCCAATTTCAGTTCTTTCTTATTTGTTGTTTGTTTTTCCTCCAACACTCTTCCCTCACTTCATCTTTTTGCAGACCATTACAATTGTATTGCCAACGACCTTGCAGCATTGGTTACACCAGTTCCCGTTCCCGAAGTTAAGGGCTGTCGGGCTGGGCTCGTACATGGTTGTGTTACCATCCAGTCTGCCGAGCACTGTTGGCAAGCGGGGTGCACTCAGCCCTTGTGAGGCAAACTGAGGAGCTACTTGATTGAGAAGTGGCAGGTCCAGTCTCCTGACATACAGCCGCGAGAGCGGTGTCTGATCACGTGCGCCTTCATATCTGCATCCGGTGACGCCTGTGGGCTGAGGATGACACGGCGGCCGGTCGGCATCATTGGGCCTTCATGGCCTGCTCGGGAGAAGTTTAGTTTATTACACTTGAATTCATTGCCGTGGGGGTCCACCGGGTAGAGCACTAAACCTGGCGGTCTCGGGTTCAATCGCGGAGAGGGGCACGAGTTTTTACCCGGTTCATCTACTCCAGGGCGGCACTGTGCCCACTCAGCCTGGGATTTTTCTCGGAGGTGAAGGGCGGCCAGGACGATGGACCCCACCCTCCCCCTCATAGTGGCGTGGCGAAGAAACTCTACCTCCAGTCAGGCCAACAGCCTGCTCACGGGCTTCTTTCTAGTATTAATATTTACATTCAGAAAAGCACCTTTCTTCTGTTTCATCAGGTTTGCACTGCATAGTACTAGCAATTTTTTAATTTCTTCTGATTCACTTCTAGTTTCACTTCCCGGGAGCACGTAAAAAAAAGAATATTCTTGCATTCTTTATTATTTCTGTGTCTTGGCAATTTTCCTCACTGCTTTTTAAAAGGTGTGTATCGAGGGAGAGCGTTATTCGTTTATTTTCAGAAGGTACAGTTTAACCAATACTTTTATAGAGACTTACTATCCTTTGCCTATTTCTTTTAAAGAAGGTGATGCTGCCTATGTAAGTATTTGAATTCTGTGACTTACAGTTTACGATCTTTTGGTTCCATGCAATAACAACACTGCCCTCTCTAGCACCTGTTTCTCTTCATGCCAACTGCACATAGATTTAATTTGTCCCCCCAGTTCTAAAATTTATTCACAGTGAAAATGAGTCTCCATTTTTTCTCGGCATATTCCAGTGTTTCTGCTAGTATGTTTCTTGTGCCAAGCTCTATTTTTCCTCGTCGTTCTATTAATTTGAAATAAGTAAATAAATTTTCCTCTACTGTTTGTAACATACTTCATTCCCTCTGCTCTTGCTCGATAGATAATTTTATTCTATTTAATTACATCAGAAACAGAACTATCTTATTTCTTTGATAACATCCTACATTTTTCTAAACATAAATGTTCCTTAGTATTCGCCTGCACAATAAGGAATACTACCGTTCATGGTAAGCAAAGGAGTCGAAATGGAATGTAACCGATAAATTAGCAGTAGGCAGGAAACTGTAGGGAAAATAGTTAATCTGGCGAAGGGTCAGTTCACTACAATAGACTCATTTCGAGATATGAGAGTAGCACAAATATGATTTACCAGTGGCTGTAATCATTAAAAGACATCTCTACCAGATCCAACGCAAGTACGTGGTGGAATGAACAGACTTGACTCCAAATCGTAGGCAGCCACCGATAAATTAGCAGTAGGCAGGGTCAGTTTGCTACAACAGACTCATTTCGAGATATGAGAGTAGCACAAATATAATTCACCAGTGGCTGTAATCATTAAAAGACATCCCTACAAGATCCAACGCAAGTACGTGGTGGAATGAATAGACTTGATTCCAAACCACAGGCAGCATTTCTACCCGAAAGCGTAACACTATCAGCGACTCGTGTGTGTGCCTGTAGACTCAAGACTGCTTTTACTGCAGGGTGACGGTAACATAGTCGCTACGATCGTGTTTTTAATAGCGCAGTTATGCGAAATGTATGGTGTGGGCTGTAGAATCCCTCTGCGGTCAGCTTCAAATGTCGGTTCTCAATAGTGTTCCTAGAAAGGAACATCATCTTCCCTCAACAGATTCCCATTTGACCTACCTGGTGAGTGTAATCCGACTACCGAAAAAAAAAAAATACTCACCATGCAAACTGACTCTCATGATCAATTTGGTCCCGGCGGAGGTTCGAGTCCTCCCTCGGGCATGGGTGTGCGTGTTTGTCCTTAGGATAATTTAGTTTAAGTAGTGTGTAAGCTTAGAGACTGATGACCATAGCAGTTAAGTCCCATAAGATTTCACACACATTTGAACATTTGAACATCATGATCAATTTAATTACTTACCCCATCAAATTGATATCAATGACGTGACGCCTGGTGGGTGGAAGAGATGGCTAGTGCACCACAGAATGATTCTTGACAGGCGTCTTTTCTTTCGTTGCGGCGATATCTTTTAACGACATTTCAGTCTCCCACCTACACAGGACGAGTCAGGCTCTCACGATTTGTTTTGTAAATTCTTGTATGATATAGCATCTCATTGGTAAAAGGGGACCTGTGATGGTGTACAACACAGCTATGTTCTCTTGAATTATAGCTTGTTGTTGTCAGATGTAAAATGAATGTTTTTTTTTTTTTTTTTTTTTTTTTTTTTTTTTTTTTTTTTTTTGACATGAGCCAATGGCGTGAAAGATTGTCTGAAATGTTTGTAATACACACACGCACAACAGTTTATTTACAGACACTGAACGCGAGAGAAGCTCTCAGGTCATGTAATTTGTTCAACAAGCTGAAAGAAATTGTTTAATGCAGATTTTTTTCTTTACACCGAAGATGGTTTCGAGATAACGAGGACATTCTGCAGTGATTGGTAATTTTCGCAGCAAAATAGTCCAAGTTTTTTTTACCTGATTTTACACATGGTGGACATGATACTGTATGCTTACAGGTAATACACTTTTCAAACTCCTCTCTCTCCGACACCAACATCTCATCAGATGAACGTATTTCCCAGCAAAAAGAATAAAGATAGTACTTTCCACCCCTGCCTTTTTCCCGCCAGCTTGTAGGTTTAGGGTAGAGTTTGAGTGTCTGTCACTAGTTTCGAGCGGTATTGAGAATTTTTTTTCCCAACAGGATAACACCAGTTGTATGGCACCGTCAGTTTTTGTGTTACAGTGGGATTTTATGCGGCCCTTGTGTAGCGTTATGCAATAGTTGCATAATTAGGATCGACCTTTGTGATTAATTACGTAATTAGGACCGATCTTTGCTTCAGTTTCCCGACCAAAATAAAAAAATCAGTAACCTAACCTTTCTCTCCCGCATCTGGACAGTTTCCCATGTGTTGGGGGCGCACTTGGGCTTTCCGTCCATGAGGAGCAGGGTTCGAGTCCAGAAAGGGTAATACCAATTTTAGTTTCCCGTCAGTGCCAAGCGTCTCTGGTGTTATACTTGTATTAGGGGGTCCAATTGGGCTTTCCATCCAGCAGGACCAGGGTTCGAGTGGCGGAAGGGTACCGCCAATTCCTGGATCAGAGGTGGGGTGGGACGTCAGCACAGCCCTGGGACAAAGAAATTCCCGCCAAAATTCGAAATTCCCACCAAAATTCGAAATTTCTGGCAACAGGTTAGGTTGGGGGAGGGGGAGGGGCACATGTGCAGGCTGAGAAAAACGTGTGACATCATCTGGCGGTGGGGGTGGGCGTGATCAATTTAATTAATTTGCGTATCAATTTGATATCAAAATTGCATCTGTGCTGCCAACTGTCTACTACTTCGAACCTCCGATCCGGGGAGCCGCGCAAACCGTGGCAAGACGCCCTAGACGCCGCGGCTACCCCGCGCCGCACTTTGTAGCTTGAAGTAGGCCTGACATTACCGACAGGGATTAGTGATCATGATGTCATCATAATGACGATGGTTGTCAAAGTGCTGAAAAAGCAGATAAGTAGTTGTAACAATATTGTGTAAAGGAACGTTGCTACTCACCATATAGCGGACATGTTGGCTCGCAGATAGGCGCAACAAAAAGACTGTCACAAATAAAGCTTTCGGCCAGTAAAGCCTTCATCAAAATTAGACGACAAGCACGCACATACATATTCACGCAAACGCAACACACATGACTGCAGTCTCAGGCAACTGAGGTTTAATAACAAAATTCGAAAATTGCTGAGAAAGCAGAAGCTGCTGCACTTACAGCTCAAAAAGAAGGCCTAAGTAACGACAGGCAAAAGTTTATAGGAATTCGTGCGTCCGTAAATACATCGATGCGCGGAGCATGTAACTACCACCGTGATATCTAGCAAAAGATCTTGACGAGAACCCGAGAAAATGGTGGACCTACGTAAACCGCTAAGCGTGTGTAATGCTTCTATCCAGTCACTCGTTAATCAGTCGGGTGTTGCAATGGAGGGCAGAAAAAGGAAAGCTTAAGTTTTAAATTTCACGCTTAAGAAATCGCTTGCGCAGAAGGATCGTACAGACATATCGCCGTTTGAACGGTGCACCGACTCCCTTATGGAGGACATCCCTGTCGCAGAGCAACCGAAAGAGTTAAAAACAAATAAGTCGCCAGCTCCAGATGGAATCCCAATTCGGCTTTGGAGTTTTGCTGTAGAGTCTGGAGCATTGGCCCCTTACTTAGATTGCATTTATCGCGAATCTCTCCCCCGGAGCAAAGTGACCAGATAAAAGCACAGGTCACATCTGTATATAAGAAGGGCAAAAGAACGGACCATAAAATTATAGATCAATATCTTGCTGCAGAATTTTTCAACATATTCTCAGTTCGAATGATTTTTTTTTCACTCTGCAGCGGAGTGTATGCTGATATGAAACTTCCTGGCAGATTGAAACTGTGTGCCGGACCTTGACCCACTCGGGACCCTTGCCTTTCTCGGGCAAGTTCTCTACTGACATTTTTTATCTCAGTTTGTCCGTTATTTGTCGTTGTATTTGTTCGGGACAGGCGTTCTATGATGCCTGTTCAGGTTTATCGTTGATCCATTAACTCAATTTTTTTATTGCAGAGAGCAGCTAACCCTCTGACCGAACACTCCGACTGAGCTACCCAAGCACAACTCACGGCCCATCCTCACAGCTTCAATACTGCCAGACACCTCGTCTCCTACCTTCCAAACTACACAGAAGCTCTCCTGCGAAACTTGCAGAGCTAGCACTCCAGGAAGAAAGGATATTGCGGAGGCATGGCTTTGCCACGTCCTGGGGGATGTTTCCAGAACGAAATTTTTTTCACTCTGCAACGGACTATACGCTTATATGAAACTTCCTGGAAGATTAAAATTGTGTGCAGGACCGAGCATTTGCCCGCGAAACGCAAAGGTCTCGAGTTCGAGTCTCGGTCCGATACACAGTTTTAATCTGACAGGAAGTTTCATACCAGCGCACACTCCGCTGCAGAGTGAAAAATTTCAGTCCTGTAATGTACGAATACAGCATTAATAGTGTGCTGCTTGACACAATCACGTCGATTAATTATTTACGCGTAACATAGCAATGTGATAGGAAATGGAATGAGCACATAAGGATAGTAGTAGGGAAGGCGAATGATCGATTTCAGTTTACGTTGAGAATTTTAGGAAAGTGTGGTTCCTATGCAAAGGAAACTGCTTATAGAACTCAAGTGTGGCCCATTCTTGAGTACTGCTCGAGTGTTTGGGATCCCCACAAAGTAGGATTAAAGGAAGACCTCGAAGCAGTTTTGAGGCAGGCTGCTAGATTTGTTACCAGCAGGTTCGATCAACACTCGAGTTTTACGATCTCAAATGGGAATCCATGGAGGGAAGACAATGTTCTAATCGCGGAACACTACTGAGGAAATTTAGAGTTCCAGCATTTGAAGCTGACTACAGAACGATTCTACTGCCGCCAACGTACATTTGGCGTAAGGACCACGAAGATAAGATATGAGAGATTAGGGCTCGTACGGAGGCACACAGAGTAGTGTTTTCCTTGCTCTATTTGCGAGCGGAACAGAAACAGAAACGATCTAGTAGTAATGGTACAAGGTAACCTCAGCCACGCACTATACGATGACTTGTGGAGTATGTACTTAGATGAAACTTTAATTTTGCTTTTTTTTAAATAATGATACAGTACCACATTTAATTTTTTAAGAATGACGTCATTTTAAGGTTTTACTTCATTTTTACTTATGTCGTGTTTAACGGCCATTTATGAGACAATTCAGTCTTTTAATGCTGGAAAGAAAGAGCAATCCAGGTGCCCCTAGGGTAAACGCTGCAATATTGCTCAAACACGTATTCATACATGTCGAAAATAAATTCATGGTCCATTTGCTTATCACTGTCGCGCCACTTACTGTTGTTACCTTGTACCAGGTATGGTTACTGAAACAAACATCTCGATATTTTTATCAGTATTGTGCCAACAGCAATGTCCATTAGTGAAATTTCGTGTTTCGATTTTTATATCTGTTTTTGAAACTGCAGAAAAATTTCAAAGTGGACGCTCCAAATGTTTCAGTAAATGTTGAAACTTCGTGTAACTACAAAGACGTGTCGTCCTTATCATACACTAAAAAGCTCTACGATAGTTACACAACAATTTTCGTACATCTTTAAGGAATGACATTTCTTAAAGAAAAAGATAGAGATTTTAAATTAATTATCCTTACTATGATTTCAGCTCCGACCTGCCATACATGTTTTCATTACTTTAGTTCATTTTTTGTAACTCACGATGCATATCATTTTTACCTCATATTGTCGACATTTTCAGGTCATTTTAGTGACAATTTTGCGAATATTTTAGATGATGAAAATTCGGATCACACGGTTAAACTTTTTTCTTTCCAAATTCGTACTGGATCCCCTCCCCACTTGCGGGTGGCTCTGATCAAAGTCGTGTTAAACAAATTGTTTGACCAGGCCCTTGAAAGCATGTACATAGACAACACTTCCGTTACGAAAAACTGCTTTCAAATTAACAATATTCAATAAGCGGTCCTTTTCCATTCACAAGACAGTCATTAACATAACTGCTGCTTAAATTTCTCAGTGTGAAAAACAAAACAAGCACAACAACGTAATTAAAGATGCTGTTCGCAATGAGCCAAACGGAAGAAAAATATGGTAATGAGCAGCCTATTGCAAAAAAATAAGTTACCAGTAATGTTCTTACAATAGCCATTCACTTTCCGCGCGATAAGTATACGCTGTCGCATTCAGTACCGTACCAATAATTATTATCTAACTAGAATTTGAATAACCTTCACCATCTACTTCAAAGGATCTTCGAAGCCTACTCGAAGACTTTAATTCGAAACCATTTGTAGGGAGGTAGGAAAGTAGAAAATAAGCTTCTAACATCTGCATTCGTACATATAACAAAGTCAAAAAATAAAATTTGGCAACTTTGAGATAGCATCAAATTTTCTACGAAAGACGTGACACAACATTCCTTTTGCAATGACCGCATTCATCATCTGTTTCCGCCATATGATTATCATACGTATGAGGACAATATTAAAACATTCAGTCAACATAATGAAGAATATATTTTGTGTGCTCTTTTTCATTGTATTTTGGTTTATGCACAAATGCGTAATAAGTTGGATAAAGAGGAATTACTCGTTACTATTCATTAAATTTTACGCAGTGCAGATATGTAGGCTTATTGTATTGACAATACCGTACGAGACAGTGATGAAATTTGTTACGTAGTATTGAAATATGACTAAATACACTGGAAAATTCACGTCCATGTATTAGAATGCGAACGGGGACACTTCTTTATCGAAACATTCGAAGAATTCATTGTTATCAACTGTCGACTAACAATACGTTCGGAAAATGTGTCTTCCACTTCCGTCACTATAAAAGATAATAATGTATACGGATATAATCAGTGTATTTGTTCACACTGTGTGTCTCAGACACGTTATTAGCATGCAGTAATGCTTCAAATTAAATATATATATACATTCATACTCCTAACTGAAAATAGCAGTACAGTACCGGTAACAATCAAAAGCTGTACTTACGTACTTCTGTCACTGACTTGTGAATACTATAACGAAGCGTCAGGTGTAAAATATTTGTCAGTTGTGGCAATTTTTCATGACTAATGCCATAAAGTTTTGAATTCCCCAATAATTTTATATAATACTGCAGCATATATTTGTCTACAGCACTCGTATCACAAACCAAAGCAAAGATACCGCACTGTATTAGTTTATTTGTTTTACTGCGATATTTAAAGATGTTAAATGGAGATGTAGTAGCTCATACAGATCGCGTCTCGTTGATCAAAATGAAGCGAAGTCGACGTAAGTCACCAGATTTATTCATATTGGTAGACATAAGAGTCATTTGTCCTTGATTCGCAGTTTACGGTACCGGTAATAATTTTGTAAAATGTCGTGGAATATTTCAAAACAGATATAAACAAAATACGCAAGTATGCCTAGTTATACAGATTATCCATAATACAGAAAAAAGGGAAAGGGTAACTTGTATAATTCAGCATCATCGTCATTTAAAAAGGCAAAAACAGTAATGCACAGCACCTAAATAAATCCTTTTTCAAACAGTACATCCATACCCCTGTGAATTATACACTCCTGGAAATTGAAATAAGAACACCATGAATTCATTGTCCCAGGAAGGGGAAACTTTATTGACACATTCCTGGGGTCAGATACATCACATGATCACACTGACAGAACCACAGGCACATAGACACAGGCAACAGAGCATGCACAATGTCGGCACTAGTACAGTGTATATCCACCTTTCGCAGCAATGCAGGCTGCTATTCTCCCATGGAGACGATCGTAGAGATGCTGGATGTAGTCCTGTGGAACGGCTTGCCATGCCATTTCCACCTGGCGCCTCAGTTGGATCAGCGTTCGTGCTGGACGTGCAGACCGCATGAGACGACGCTTCATCCAGTCCCAAACATGCTCAATGGGGGACAGATCCGGAGATCTTGCTGGCCAGGGTAGTTGACTTACACCTTCTAGAGCACGTTGGGTGGCACGGGATACATGCGGACGTGCATTGTCCTGTTGGAACAGCAAGTTCCCTTGCCGGTCTAGGAATGGTAGAACGATGGGTTCGATGACGGTTTGGATGTACCGTGCACTATTCAGTGTCCCCTCGACGATCACCAGTGGTGTACGGCCAGTGTAGGAGATCGCTCCCCACACCATGATGCCGGGTGTTGGCCCTGTGTGCCTCGGTCGTATGCAGTCCTGATTGTGGCGCTCACCTGCACGGCGCCAAACACGCATACGACCATCATTGGCACCAAGGCAGAAGCGACTCTCATCGCTGAAGACGACACGTCTCCATTCGTCCCTCCATTCACGCCTGTCGCGACACCACTGGAGGCGGGCTGCACGATGTTGGGGCGTGAGCGGAAGACGGCCTAACGGTGTGCGGGACCGTAGCCCAGCTTCATGGAGACGGTTGCGAATGGTCCTCGCCGATACCCCAGGAGCAACTGTGTCCCTAATTTGCTGGAAAGTGGCGGTGCGGTCCCCTACGGCACTGCGTAGGATCCTACGGTCTTGGCGTGCATCCGTGCGTCGCTGCGGTCCGGTCCCAGGCCGACGGGCACGTGCACCTTCCGCCGACCACTGGCGACAACATCGATGTACTGTGGAGACCTCACGCCCCACGTGTTGAGTAATTCGGTGGTACGTCCACCCGGCCTCCCGCATGCCCACTATACGCCCTCGCTCAAAGTCCGTCAACTGCACATACGGTTCACGTCCACGCTGTCGCGGCATGCTACCAGTGTTAAAGACTGCGATGGAGCTCCGTATGCCACGGCAAACTGGCTGACACTGACGGCGGCGGTGCACAAATGCTGCGCAGCTAGCGCCATTCGACGGCCAACACCGCAGTTCCTGGTGTGTCCGCTGTGCCGTGCGTGTGATCATTGCTTGTACAGCCCTCTCGCAGTGTCCGGAGCAAGTATGGTGGGTCTGACACACCGGTGTCAATGTGTTCTTTTTTCCATTTCCAGGAGTGTATATATATACGCGACCAGTTTCAAGAACCAGTATTAAGTGAGAAAACAAGGAATGTGCTACTCCAGAACAGAAAAGGAGCACGTAGAGGAACTATGGCTCAAGTTTAACAACAGTTGACCGTGCAGTGGATAGATACAGACCCAGTGTAACAGTGAATACTACAAAAAATACGAACATTAGCAATAGTTGCACCTTGACAAGGTGTAAGAAAGTGCTTCCAGAGGACGTAGTGAAAATAGTGAAAGGTTTTAAACACTGTGTCAGCCCAGATGTATATTGTACGTCATGTGCTGTTTTGAAGGGTACTGTATCTGATTTTGCGGAGCCTTTGTCTGCTCTCATTAACCAGTGCCTTAATGTTGGTATTGTTCAAGAATTAATTGGTAAAGACATCACCAGTGTATAAGAAAAGTGATCCTAACAGTCCACGCAGTTACAGACCAATTTCTATACTACCTACACTAGCATAAGTGATTGAAACTATAATGAAGAACGATCAGTTATGTTATTTCAGTAACAAAAACTTCTTCCTGGCTAACCAACACAGTTTTAGAAGAGATAAATCTAAATTTACTGCAATGCTTGACATAATAACAAAAATAATGGAAGTATTTGAAGAAAAGAACTGTGCCTTCAATTCTTTGTGATATAAACAAGCCATTCGATTACATCTCTCATAAGATACTGTTAGAAAAATTAAAATCTGTGGCATTAAGGGTGCCAATTTTTGAGACTCTTGTCACCTTACCTAAGAGACGGATGATAGAGTGTTTGTATCCAGGGAGTGATGTCTCGTGAAATGCCACTTGAACATAATGTACTGCAGGGTTCTGCACTTTACCCTCTGTTGTTTTTCTTTTTTTTATATTTTTCAGTGACGTAAGTTGTGATGGTCACACCCTGCTCTTTGCAGGTGATAGAAAGTTAATGACTAAGGGTACAGATTCGGCTGTGGCACTAAAGGATGCTGATACTTTGTTTGAAGTAGCCAAAATGTGATTCAAAGCAAGCAAAAGGAAATTAAATTAAGATAAAACCCAGAAAATATTATACAGTCTTTGTGACTGTGGACCCAAAGCAGATGTTGATAGTGTAAAACGCGTGGGAACCACTATTGACAGTAAGCTCTGAAGAGCAATTTATCGCCTCAGGAAGCTCTAGCGTGTGATAATATATCGGGTCTTAATCACAATATACCGTGAAGAGCCAAAGAACCTGGGACACTTGCCTAAAATAATGCAGGGCACCTGTGAGGATACAGAAGTGCTGCAATAGGACATGGCATGGACTCAACTAACGTCTGAAGTAGTTCTGAAACAGCACGTTGCAAGGCATCCCAGATATGTTCAATAATGTTCGTGTCTAGGGAGTCTGCTGGCCAGCGGAAGTGTTTAAAATCAGAAGAGTGTTCCTTCAGCCACTCTGTAGCAATTCTAGATGTGTGAGATGTCACATTGTCCTGCTGGAATTGCCCAAGTCTGTTGGGGTGCACAATGGACATGAATGGATGAAGGTGATCAGCAAGGATGCTTACATATGTGTCATCTGTCAGAGTTGTATCTTGACATGCCTGGAGTCCCATATCACTCCAACTGTGCCACCCCACATCATTACAGAGCCTCCACGAACTTGAACAGTCCCCTCCCAACATGCAGGTCCATGGGTTCATGAGGTTGTCTCCATACCTTGTACACGTCCATCCACTCAATACAATTTGAAACAGGGTTCTTCTGACCAGGCAACATGTTTCCAGTCATCAACAGTCCAATGTTGGTGTTTACAGGCCCAGATGAGGCGTAAAGCTTTGTCTTGTACAGTCATCAAGGGTACACGAGTGGGCCTTCGGCTCCGAAAGCCCATATTGATTATGTTCTGTTGAATGTTTCACACACTGACACTTGTTGATGGCCCAGCATAAATCTGCAGCAGTTTGCTGAAGGGTTGCACTTCTGTCGCGCTGAACAATCCTCTTCAGTTGTCGTCGGTCCCATTCTTGCAGGATCTTTTACTGACCGCAGTGATGTCAGAGATTTGATGTTTTACTGGATTCCTGATATTCACAGAACACTTGTGAAATGGTCATATGGGAAAAGCCCCACTTCATCACTACCTCAAAGATACTGTGTCCCATCGCATGTGCTCCGACTATAACACCACATTCAAATGCACTTAAATGTTGATAACCTTCCATTGCAGCAGCAGTAACTGATCTAACAACTATGCCAGACACTTGTTGTCTTATATAGGTGTTGCTGACCGCTGTACCGTATTCTGCCTCTTTTCAAACCACTTATGAGAATTCAGCCAGGTAATATTAACACCCCCAATTTTCAAGGCAGTTTGCTGTTAATATTACCTGGCTGAATTCCTACAAGTTGTTTGAAAATTGTATGGGCCAGGAGAAACTCAGGTCTCATATTCTGCCTGTTTACATATCTCTGTATTTGAATATGCATGCCTATACCAATTGCTTTGGTGCTTCAGTGTATTATGCAGTGTTTCACAGCCACATCACCTATGAATTGCTGCTGTGGGGTCTTTCTACTGAAAGTAAAAACATATTATTTGTACAAAAGAAGGCTGTAAGAATGATATCATCCTGCAAGAAATTTGACCACTGTAGATCCTTTTCAAGTAATTTTGGAACAGTGACAATATTTAGCCAGGATGTTTCCAACTCTGTATAAAAGAAAATCAAGGATACTTGAGGAGACAAGAGATTCACAACTACGACACATGAAATAAGGTCAACATTGATATTCCAAACTATTGCCTTAGTAAGGTATTGGACAGTTTTCCCACAGCAGCCCTGAAGATGTTCAACCACCTACCTATCTTGAACATTGCCACCAAGGATGTTCAGCATGTGCTCAAACAACAGCCACTGTATTCTGTAAATGAATTTTTCTCTACAAGTGAAGCTTTAGACTAGTTTACATGATGCTGTCACATGTGAAGCCACAAACTGAAACTATGTAAGAGTTGTGAAGTGTTATTTACAACTATTGTTGATAACATCAGTGTTGTGTTATGCATGGCCGTTGCGGCCGAGCAGTTCTAGGCACTTCAGTCTGGAACCGCGTGACTGCTACGGTCGCAGGTTCAAATCGTGCCTCAAGCATGGATGTGAATGATGTCCTTAGGTTAGTTAGGTTTAAGTAGTTCTAAGTTCTAGGGGGCTGATGACCTCAGATGTTAAGTCCCATAGTGCTCGGAGCCATTTGAACCATTTTTATTGTGTTATTCTTCTTGTATTTTATCTTAGTTTTAGTAATGGCTTTAATATGTGGGAACAGGATGTGTATATAGGTATACTGAACAAACTGTCCCACAAACACCTGCACATAAGTATATATATTTACATTAGTCAGACACATATACACCACACGCGATACAAATGCAGACAGGATGAATTAACATGGCGGCTCCGTCTAAGGGTAGCATTCATTTCACGCTAAGTGAGGAGAGCCCTACGTCATAGTGACGTGGGCACGCGTCATGATGTTTCACGAGATGTCCGATCGACTGTTGTGTGCCTTTTCGATATGCATTGCTATTTGTTTGTGTTAGACATGGGCAAACTTAAACACACAACTGTTTCGAAATAAATGAGACAGTACGATATAATGTTTCGAAACAGTGAAACAGTTTGTGTTTCGTAATTGTATAGGCCTACACATTATATCATATTGGGTGTCTAAAGTATAAATATTGTCTCATAAACACAAATGAGGTGCGAGAGCGCCAATCATAACGCAGAAAGTATGAAAATTTCACTTAGGTGTCTTGGCAGTTCCGTACTTCCTGCAACAAATGCGCTGTTTTCGTGTCATGTGACTTTCATATTTCCCAATTGGCTGAGGTCAGAGTTTGTATGTTTGACATAACAGATTTTGCCAAACAAGTTTCCCTGTATTCTAGTGCTAGTTTTGATAGTTTTATGAGTGGTGATCTGTATGTGCTCTTGAAAAGGTATATCATGGGATATAATTTATTGAGATAGCATTCTGGGAGGCGAGGGGCTGAATTAACGTTTATGAGTGTGCCACTCACACTTTTCTTACTCACTGTTAAATTTTCCATTGTTTTCGGTATGTTTCCCTGAAGTATAAAATCCAGACTAAAATTTAAAGCAATTCACACGGTGTACTGCCTTTGTGATACCTATATCATGGCAGATATGGCTCTACACCACTTACCAATACTAGTTACGGAAGTTTGTTCGATGTACATGTATATGGCGTTTCCCCAAGTACTCAGAGCAAGCAGATATATTATCATTTTATTACAAACTTCCCCAGGAAATCAGAGATAAGGTTAAGTTTCTGTTGAAATGCCATTTTTATCACAGTATCTGAAAGCCAAAAGCAAAAGTATCAAAGTACCGTTGTTGATTTGCCTGAGAATCACCTAGAGGATAGGTCCACCTGCTAGATCCAAATACTGAGATGTCTGTCACCTTTAAGCACCAGGTACCCACTGCATCTTTAACCAAATAAATGGCACAACGCCCAGAGTTTCCTTGAACCTTCTCAGCTTCAGTCACACTTTTCCCATTAAAAAACTTCCGATTGTTTGTAATATGGACGAATGTGATAATGTGCCGAGGCATTAAGAATTTTCTTAGAAGCATACGAATGTCAGTCATACACCTAATAGGAAAATTTGTGAGTAACTGCACATTTGTTTATCAATACACAAAGGAAGAAGTTCCTTTTAAAGAAAGTTTGTGTCCAAAGAGTACATCTACATCTACATCTATACTCCGCGAGCCACCTTACGGTGTGTGGCGGAGGGTACTTATTGTACCACTATCTGATCCCCCCTTCCCTGTTCCATTCACGAATTGTGCGTGGGAAGAACGACTGCTTGTAAGTCTCCGTATTTGCTCTAATTTCTCGGATCTTTTCGTTGTGATCATTCATTACGCGAGATATATGTGGGCGGTAGTAATATGTTGCCCATCTCTTCCCGGAATGTGCTCTCTCGTAATTTCGATAATAAACCTCTCCGTATTGCGTAACGCCTTTCTTGAAGTGTCCGCCACTGGAGCTTGTTCAGCATCTCCGTAACGCTCTCGCGCTGACTAAATGTCCCCATGACGAATCGCGCTGCTTTTCGCTGGATCATGTCTATCTCTTCTATTAATCCAACCTGGTAAGGGTCCCATACTGATGAGCAATACTCAAGAATCGGACGAACAAGCGTTTTGTAAGCTACTTCTTTCGTCGATGAGTCACATTTTCTTAGAATTCTTCCTATGAATCTCAACCTGGCGCCTGCTTTTCCCACTATTTGTTTTATGTGATCATTCCACTTCAGATCGCTCCGGATAGTAACTCCTAAGTATTTTACGGTCGTTACCGCTTCCAATGATTTACCACCTATGGCATAATCGTACTGGAATGGATTTCTGCCCCTATGTATGCGCATTATATTACATTTATCTACGTTTAGGGAAAGCTGCCAGCTGTCGCACCATGCATTAATCCTCTGCAGGTCCTCCTGGAGTACGTACGAGTCTTCTGATGTTGCTACTTTCTTGTAGACAACCGTGTCATCTGCAAATAGCCTCACGGAGCTACCGATGTTGTCAACTAAGTCATTTATGTATGTTGTAAACAATAAAGGTCCTATCACGCTTCCCTGCGGTACTCCCGAAATTACCTCTACATCTGCAGATTTTGAGCCGTTAAGAATGACATGTTGTGTTCTTTCTTCTAGGAAATCCTGAATCCAATCACAAACCTGGTCCGATATTCCGTAAGCTCGTATTTTTTTCACTAAACGTAAGTGCGGAACCGTATCAAATGCCTTCCTGAAGTCCAGGAATACGGCATCAATCTGCTCGCCAGTGTCTACGGCACTGTGAATTTCTTGGGCAAATAGGGCGAGCTGAGTTTCACATGATCTCTGTTTGCGGAATCCATGTTGGTTATGATGAAGGAGATTTGTATTATCTAAGAACGTCATAATACGAGAACACAAAACATGTTCCATTATTCTACAACAGATTGACGTAAGCGAAATAGGCCTATAATTATTCGCATCTGATTTATGACCCTTCTTGAAAATGGGAACGACCTGCGCTTTCTTCCAGTCGCTAGGTACTTTACGTTCTTCCAGCGATCTACGATAAATTGCTGATAGAAAGGGGGCAAGTTCTTTAGCATAATCACTGTAGAATCTTAAGGGTATCTCGTCTGGTCCGGATGCTTTTCCGCTACTAAGTGATAGCAGTTGTTTTTCAATTCCGATATCGTTTATTTCAATATTTTCCATTTTGGCGTCCGTGCGACGGCTGAAGTCAGGGATCGTGTTACGATTTTCCGCAGTGAAACAGTTTCGGAACACTGAATTCAGTATTTCTGCCTTTCTTCGGTCGTCCTCTGTTTCGGTGCCATCGTGGTCAACGAGTGACTGAATAGGGGATTTAGATCCGCTTACCGATTTTACATATGACCAAAACTTTTTAGGGTTCTTGTTTAGATTGTTTGCCAATGTTTTATGTTCGAATTCGTTGAATGCTTCTCTCATTGCTCTCTTTACGCTCTTTTTCGCTTCGTTCAGCTTTTCCTTATCAGCTATGATTCGACTACTCTTAAACCTATGATGAAGCTTTCTTTGTTTCCGTAGTAGCTTTCGTACATGATTGTTATACCACGGTGGATCTTTCCCCTCGCTTTGGACCTTAGTCGGTACAAACTTATCTAAGGCGTACTGGACGATGTTTCTGAATTTTTTCCATTTTTGTTCCACATCCTCTTCCTCAGAAATGAACGTTTGATGGTGGTCACTCAGATATTCTGCGATTTGTGCCCTATCACTCTTGTTAAGCAAATATATTTTCCTTCCTTTCTTGGCATTTCTTATTACACTTGTAGTCATTGATGCAACCACTGACTTATGATCACTGATACCCTCTTCTACATTCACGGAGTCGAAAAGTTCCGGTCTATTTGTTGCTATGAGGTCTAAAACGTTAGCTTCACGAGTTGGTTCTCTAACTATCTGCTCGAAGTAATTCTCGGACAAGGCAGTCAGGATAATGTCACAAGAGTCTCTGTCCCTGGCTCCAGTTCTGATTGTGTGACTATCCCATTCTATACCTGGTAGATTGAAGTCTCCCCCTATTACAATAGTATGATCACGAAACTTCTTCACGACGTTCTGCAGGTTCTCTCTGAGGCGCTCAACTACTACGGTTGCTGATGCAGGTGGTCTATAGAAGCATCCGACTATCATATCTGACCCACCTTTGATACTTAACTTAACCCAGATTATTTCACATTCGCATTCGCTAATAACTTCACTGGATATTATTGAATTCTTTACTGCTATAAATACTCCTCCACCATTGGCGTTTATCCTATCCTTGCGGTATATATTCCATTCTGTGTCTAGGATTTCGTTACTGTTCACTTCCGGTTTTAACCAACTTTCCGTTCCTAATACTATATGCGCACTATTTCCTTCAATAAGAGATACTAATTCAGGAACCTTGCCCTGGATACTCCTGCAGTTTACCAATATTACGTTAACTTTTCCTGTTTTTGGTCTCTGAGGACGGACGTTCTTTATCAACGATGATAATGTCCTCTCTGGTAAGCCGTCAGGTATTTTATCGTTTCGCCCAAGGGGGGGGGGGGGGGGGGGGGAGGTCCCTCTAACCTAAAAAACCCCCGTGTGCACGCCACACGTACTCTGCTACCCTAGTAGCTGCTTCCGGTGTGTAGTGCACGCCTGACCTGTCTAGGGGGGCCCTACAGTTCTCCACCCAATAACGGAGGTCGATGAATTTGCAACCATTATAGTCGCAGAGTCGTCTGAGCCTCTGGTTTAGACCCTCCACACGGCTCCAAACCAGAGGACCGCGATCGACTCTGGGCACTATGCTGCAGATATTAAGCTCAGCTTGCACTCCGCGTGCGATGCTGGTTGTCTTCACCAAATCAGCCAGCCGCCGGAAGGAACCAAGGATGGCCTCAGAACCCAAGCGGCAGGCGTCATTCGTTCCGACATGTGCTACTACCTGCAGCCGGTCACACCCAGTGCGTTCAATAGCTGCCGGAAGGGCCTCCTCCACATTACGGACGAGACCCCCCGGCAAGCACACCGAGTGCACACTGGCATTCTTCCCCGACCTACCCGCTATTTTCCTGAGGGGCTCCATAACCCGCCTAACGTTGGAGCTCCCTATAACTAATAGGCCCGCCCTCTGTGACTGTCGGGACCTTGCCGGAGAATCGGCCACTAGCCCAACAGGCGAGGCATCCTGTGGTGGCTCGGAAACGATGTCATCACCACTAGGAAGCACCCCGTACCTGTTGGAAAGGGGTAAGGCAGCTGCCACGCGGCCAGATCCCACCTTCGCCTTTCGGCCAGGCACGCGCGAGCCCACCACTGTCCGCCATTCACCCTGGAGTGATGGCTGACCGGTAAGATGCTCACTGCCGGAAGACGCAGCGACATCAGGGGTTCCATGCGATTCCAAGGCCACCGAAGTAGGCATAGGTCTCACCACAGTTGCCCCAACGCCACTATGAGCCGACGCCTGCGCCTCGAGCTCGATGAGCCTAACAGACAAAGCCTCCACCTGCCCCCGAAGAGTGGCCAATTCTCCTTGCGTCCGCTCACAACAACCACAGTCCCTACACATGACTATGTTTACACTACTCTATACGGTGACAAATTCCCAAGATAATCTTCTGATGAGCTACTCTGATAATCAAGAAACACTCACTGAAATACGAGACGCGAAAACTACGCTAGGTTTTCCCAGAAAAACTATTTAAAAGCTAAGCGCAGCAAATAAGTACAAAAACGCTTTATACAAACAGTACTCGCTGCTGCTGGTGCTCTCGCTCTGGCTGTCACAAGACAACTGCTGATTCAAGTGACCAGTGGCTAACGGCCGCGAAACAAACAAAAGACGGTTTTAGGGCGCTTTCTGTTCTAAGCGATCAAGAAAACACTAAGAAATCTAACACGAAAACTACGTAAAGTTTTATCAAGAACTGTTAGTTACTATGCAGAGCAGATAAACACAAATAGAATCCCTTCCTTAGTGGAAGGTCGTAAACAAAATGCAAAATAAACGCTTTATACAAACAGTACTCGCTGCTGCTGGTGCTCTCGCTCTGGCTGTCACAAGACAACTGCTGATTCAAGTGACTAGTGGCTAACGGCCGCGAAACAAACAAAAGACGGTTTTAGGGCGCTTTCTGTTCTAAACGATCAAGAAAACACTAAGAAATCTAACACGAAAACTACGTAAAGTTTTATCAAGTACTTGTAAATGATTCTTGTACTATGTGATGTTTCATATGTGATGGTGGCATACTGTGTTTATTCTCAATAGACATGGCATACATTTTGTGGGTGGGTGGCATGATTACTGTAGCTACTTCCATACTGAGTGAAAGTCATACAAAAAGTAGCTAAAATGGCACAGTACTCACTGCTTTCAGATGCTTAAAATCCTGATAAATGAGACTTACTTGTCGTTGTTTTTTCACAATATACAGCTTATAAAGAAAAATAATGACGTATGTTTTAAAAGGTCAGTACTTTATGATCAGCAGCAAACATTTATTTCTGGAGAGCAAAATTTTCTTAGGTGATTTACAACATTCACCGACGTACGAAAAGTGTGCATTTTAAATATGAAATTGAGAAGTGCTCGAAATGTCAGAATTGCGCTCCTGATGTTGTTCCAAGATTAGTATATGTTGTGGCAGGCTTCAGCAGTTTTATAGAAATACAAGTGTTGATACCACCACATCTAGTGAAAATATAGAGTGATATTTTACCAAGCTTGAAAGCAACACAACACTATTTATTGAAGTTGGTCAAATCAAGAACGAGATGTGATAGGCCTGTGTTACTAAAGTCGTGAATAATAAGGGAAAAAAGCATATCACATTGTCAGATGGGGAGAGTAGGGCAGATAGGTGAAGTTGGGAGGTTAGACAGAGTGCAAGGGGGGGAGGGGGGAGCAAAAAGGAGAGGGGTAAAAAGACTGAGGGTGCGCTGGTGGAATAGAGGAGTGTAACATTGGCGTGGGAACAGGGAAGCGTCTAGGTGAGTGAAGGACAAAGACTAATGAAGGTTGGGGCCAGGGGAACTATGGGAACATAGGATATACTGCAGGGAGAGTTACCACCTGTGGAATTCAGAAAAGCTGGTGTTTGTGGGAAGGATCTAGATGGCACAGGCTGTGAATCAGTCATTAAAATGAAGAAAGTTGTGTTGGGCAGCATACTCAGCAACTGAGTTGTCCAGCTGCTTCTTGGTCGCAGTCCGTCCTGGGCCATTCATGCAGACAGGCAGCTTGTTGGTTGTCATGCCCACTTAGAACAAATCATAGTGGTTGCAGCGTAGCTTTTATATCTCATGACTAGTTGTGACAGGTAGCCCTGCCTTTCATGGGATAGGTGATGCTTGTGACCAGACTGGAGTAAGTGATGGTGGGAGGAAGTATGGGACACGTCTTGTTTCTAGGTATGTTACAGGAAAATGAGCCATGACGCAAGGGATTCAGTGCAGGGGTTGTTTGGGGAAGGTTGAATATACTGCGTAGGTTCCGTGGGCGACAGAATACCACTGGGAGGGGTGGGAAGGACAGTGGTTAGGAGATTCCTCATTCCAGGGTATAGCAAGAAGTAATCTCTGTCAGCGATTCGACTGCCTCTCGTGTTGCCCAGAAATGAGGAATATCCTACCCACTATCATTCCCACCCCTCCCACACTGGTATCCTGCCGCCCACCAAATGTACAGATTATCTCCATCTGTCCCCACACAACCCCTGTTCCCAATCCCTTGTCTCATGGCTCATATCTATGTAATAGAACTAGATGCAAGACCGCCACCACCTACTCCAGTCTGGTCACTAACATCACCTAGCCATCAAAGGCAGGCCTACCTGTCAAACCAATCATGAGATCTACATCTCCATCTACATGACTACTCTGCAATTCACATTTAAGTGCTTGGCAGAGGTTCATCGAACCACAATCGTACTATCTCTCTACCATTCCACTCCCGAACAGCGCGCCGGAAAAACGAACACCTAAACCTTTCTGTTCGAGCTCTGATTTCTCTTATTTTATTTTGACGATCATTCCTACCTATGTAGGTTGGGCTCAACAAAATATTTTCGCATTCGGAAGAGAAAGTTGGTGACTGAAATTTCGTAAATAGATCTCGCCGCGACGAAAAACGTCTTTGCTTTAATGACTTCCATCCCAGTTCGCGTATCATATCTGCCACATTCTCTCCCCTATTACGTGATAATACAAAACGAGCTGCCCTTTTTTGCACCCTTTCGATGTCCTCCATCAATCCCACCTGGTAAGGATCCCACACCGCGCAGCAATATTCTAACAGAGGACGAACGAGTGTAGTGTAAGCTGTCTCTTTAGTGGACTTGTTGCATCTTCTAAGTGTCCTGCCAATGAAACGCAACCTTTGCCTCTTCTTCCCCACAATATTATCTATGTGGTCTTTCCAACTGAAGTTGTTCGTAATTTTAACACCCAGGTACTTAGTTGAATTGACAGCCTTGAGAATTGTACTATTTATCGAGTAATCGAATTCCAGCGGATTTCTTTTGGAATTCGTGTGGATCACCTCACACTTTTCGTTATTTAGCGTCAACTGCCACCTGCCACACCATACAGCAATCCTTTCTAAATCGCTCTGCAACTGACACTGGCCTTCGGATGACCTTACTAGACGGTAAATTACAGCATCATCTGCGAACAACCTAAGAGAACTGCTCAGATTGTCACCCAGGTCATTTATATAGATCAGGAACTGCAGAGGTCCCAGGACGCTTCCCTGGGGAACACCTGATATCACTTCAGTTTTGCCGTCTATTGCTACGAACTGCGACCTTCCTGACAGGAAATGACGAATCCAGTCGCACAACTGAGACAATACCCCATAGGCCCGCAGCTTGATTAGAAGTCCCTTGTGAGGAATGGTGTCAAAAGCTTTCCGGAAATCTAGAAATACGGAATCAACTTGAGATCACCTGTCGATAGCAGCCATTACTTCGTGTGAATAAAGAGCTAGCTGTGTTGCACAAGAACGATGTTTTCTGAAACCATGCTGATTACGTATCAGTAGATCGTTCCCTTCGAGGTGATTCATAATGTTTGAATACAGTATATGCTCCAAAACCCTACTGCAAACCGACGTCAATGATATAGGTCTGTAGTTCGATGGATTACTCCTAAGACCCTTCTTAAACACTGGTGTGACCTGCGCAATTTTCCAATCTGTAGGTACAGATCTATCGGTGAGCGAGCAGTTGTATATGATTGCTAAGTAGAGAGCTATTGTATCAGCGTAATCTGAAAGGAACCTAATCGGTATACAATCTGGACCTGAAGACTTTCCCGTATCAAGCGATTTGAGTTGCTTGGCAACCCCTAAGGTATCTACTTCTGAGAAACTCATGCTAGCAGCTGTTCGTGTTTCAAATTCTGGAATATTCCATTCGTCTTCCCTGGTGAAGAAATTTCGGAAAACTGCGTTCAATAACTCCTCTTTAGCGGCACAGTCGTCGGTAACAGTACCATTGGCACTGCACAGCAAAGGTATTGACTGCGTCTTGCCGCTTGTGTACTTTACATACGACCAGAATTTCTTCGGATTTTCTACCAAATTTCGAGACAATGTTTCGTTGTGGAACCTATTAAAGGCATCTCGCATTGAAGTCGGTGCCAAATTTCGCGCGTCTGTAAATTTTAGCCAATCTTCAGGATTTCGCGTTCTTCTGAACTTCGCATGCTTTTTCCGTTGCCTCTGCAACAGCATTCGGACCTGTTTTGTGTACCACGGGGGATCAGTTCCATCTCTTACCAATTTATGAGGTATGAATCTCTCAATTGCTGTTACTACTATATCTTTGAATGTGAGTCGCATCTCGTCTACATTTGCATAGTCAGTTCGGAAGGAATGGAGATTGTCTCTTAGGAAGGCTTCTAGTGACACTTTATCCGCTTTTTTAAATAAAATTATTTTGCGTTTGTTTATGGTGGATTTGGAAGAAACGTTATTGAGCCTAGCTACAACGACCTTGCGATCACTAATCCCTGTATCAGTCATGATGCTCTCTATCAGCTGGACCCCTTCCCCCCCCCCCCCCCCCCCCCTCCCACAGCTGCTCAGTGCACTGCCCAACACAATGTTCTTCATTTTAGTAGTTGCTTCACAGCCTATGTCATCCAGATCCTTCCTATCAACACCTGTAACCGTCGGCCTCAACCTTCATTAGTCATTGTCCTTCACCCACCTATCTCATTCCCTGTTCCCACTCTAGCAGTACACAGCTCTGTCAATGTCCTCACAGTCTTTTCACTTCTCTCCTTTTCCGCCCCCCACCCCTCGTTGCCCTCCATCTAATCTCCCATCTGCACCTAGCAGCACTACTCTCTCTCCACCTTATCCCTATATACTCTCACAAGCAGCACTTTACTGCCCCCCACCCCCACCCCTACTCTGCTTTTCCTCCCCCCTCCGTGCCCCAGCCTCCTCCTTACCCCAACCACCCAGATTGCTTCTCCAATCATGTGTTGCTGCTTGATGTCTTGCATTGGCTGCCAGAGACAGTGGTCATATGTGTGTGAGCGGCATTTGTGAGAATGTGTGTGTGTGTGTGTGTGTGTGTGTGTGTGTGTGTGTAATTCAGAAAAGGTCTTTAAAGCTTATTTGTTGGACAGTCTTTTTGTTGTGTCTACATGCAACTCAACATCTCCGTTATATGGTGAGTAGCAATCTATACTTCTCATAATACTGTCGTTATTCCATCCTGAATTTTCCTCCACTGTTTGACATGACTAACTTATATGAATATAACTTTTGAGACATACAATAAAACATGAGGGTGGTTCAGTTAGTCCATGTCTAGGTAGAAGAGGCAATCAGAGCTTTCAAATGGTGCCAATAGTTGGAGATAGCTGTGCCTTTGTGCTGTGAAACAGTTAATAAATCAGTGAAAACAATTTTTGAAAATATATTATATTTGGAGACATAAAAAATCTACTTATCAAGCAGTAGCAGGAGAAAACAGACATAAAAGTTATGAAAATGTGCAAACTTTTTGAGCCAGCAGCTGCTTCTTCTGGCAAAAGGATTCGGTCCCTTTCAACCCTTCTACCAGAAGAAACTGAGCCAATAACTCCATAAGCTTGCACATTTCCTTAACTGTTGTATATGTCTACTCCTTATGCCTCTTGTAAGTAGGTAGTAAGGTGGGATCATTGCTGAATACATAGTTGAGGATTGAAATGTAAAGCGTAATAAGGTTTTTGGGTTTAAAGAAAGCTTCCATAGCTGCAATTTGTCACCAACTTGTGGAACTCTATGGAGTGATTGTGATGTCATGAACACAGGTGTGATTTTCGTGCCAAGAATTTATAGATGTGTGAGATAAGTAAAGGTGAGAGCGATGAACTCATCCATCTCAGATTGAAAAAAACTCAGGTTACTTGTGTATATAAGAAGAGTAAAAGACTGGACCTGCAAAATTACAGACCTATATCCTTAACATCAATTTGCTGCAAAATTCTTGAACATATTCTCAGTTTTAATATAAAAAATTTACCTGAGAGTGAAAAGCTCCTGGCCACAAATCAGCACAGTTTTAGAAAGCATTGCTCGTGTGGAACTCGGTTTGCCCTTATTTCACTTGAGATCCTGCAAAACATGGATGGAGGGCAACAGGCAGATTCCATAATCCTAGGTTTCTGGAAAGCATTTGACATGCTGCCACACAGCTGACTGTTAATGAAGGTACAAGCATATGGAATAGATTCCCAGGTATTTGAGTGGCTAGAAGACTTCTTAAGTAACAGAACCCGGTACATTGTCCTCAACGGCAAGTGTTCATCAGAGATGGGTATTGTCAGGAGTGCCGCAGAAAATTGTGATAGGACTGCTGTTATTTTCTATATACAAAAATGATCTGGCAGACTGGTTTTCTATATACAAAAATGATCTGGCAGACTGGCTAATCAGCAGTCTGCAGGTGTTTGTTGATGATGTTGTGGTGTATGGGGAGGTGTCATCATTGAGTGATAGTAGGAGGATACAAGATAACTTGCACAAAATTTCTAATTGGTATGATGGAGGGCAGCTAACTCTAAATGTAGAGAAATGTCCATTAATGCAGATGAGTAGGAGAAACAAACACATAATCTTGAAGTACAGCATTACTAACTGCTTGACACAGTCACGCCAATCAAATATCTAGGTGTAATATTGCAGAGCAATATGAAATGGAATGAGCATGTAAAGATTGTAGTAGCAAAGGCTGACTGTGGTTTATTTGGAGAATTTGAGGGAAGAGTGGTTCATCTGTAAAGGAGACCGGGTATAAGACACTAGTGCGACCAATTGTTGAGTACTGTTTGAGAGTATAGGATCCGCACCAGGTCACATTAAAGGAAGATGTCAAACCATTTCCGAGGCGGGTTGCTAGATTTGTCACCTACCGGTTTGAACAACACACAGGCATCATGGAGGTGCTTCAGGAATTCAAATGGGAATCACTGGAAAGAAGCTGACACTCCTCTTGAGGAGTGCTATTGAGAAAATTTTAGAGATATGGCATTTTAGGCTGACTGCTGCACAGTTCTACTGCTGCCAACGTACATTTCACATAAGCACCATGGAGATAAAATTACAGAGCTTAGGGCTCATATTGAGGCATATGGACAATCATTTTCACTCACTCTATTTGCGAGCAGAAAAGGAAAGGAAATGAGTGTAGCAGTGGTACAAGGTACTCCCCACCATGCACCATACAGTGTAATGTGGAGTATGTATGTAGATTTAGATGACAATATGTGCCATATCAAGCCAAATGTAGTATTCATGTGAGGCAGATTTCAGGTGGATTCAACATCTCCATCAACAGTGCAGGGTATATAGTACATAATACACAGAACAACCACGAAATATGTTCTCACTGGGTACTGTGGCAGATCTCAGATGAGAGTAAAGCCAAGCAAATGCGGTTGTCTCTGTGGCACTTAATATGGTATCAGATGGAGAATGTTCCATTCCCGCATTGTGTTATCCTTTACAAGCCTCTTCATCTCTTCAATACTACTATTATTACACCCACTTGAACGTAATTAAAGTAGGCAAGCCTTGGACTTCCTCTGCAATCCCGTCCTTCTCCCTCCCCCCTCAACACACACACAAACACACACACACACACACACACACACACACACACACACATACACACACACTCTCTCTCTCTCTCTCTCTCTCTCTCTCTCTCTCTCTCTCTCTCTGTCTCTCTCTCTCTCTCTCTACACACTTCCAACCATTACCAAATAACTAAATATTCCATGATGCATCAGAATGTCTCCTCTCACCCTCCCCCACTCCCTAACTTTAATGTCCTTTCCAGGTTTTCTCTTGGTTTGCTTTAGCCTTTGAATACATGAACAGTCCTGTCTCATTACGTTCTCAGCCACTGCCTCACTTTCACGTTCTTTGACTGTTATAATTGCTCTTTTGGTTTCTGCACAAGTTGTAGATAACATCCATGACAGCTTCAACTTTTCAAAGGATATATTCCAGTCGACATTGTCTGAAGCTTTTTGTAAATGTACAAATGCTATAAACATGTATTTACCTTTCTTCAGTTTATTTTCTAAAATATGTTTCGTGGCCATGCATGTCCCTACATTTCACTTGAAGTCATATTGATCTCCCCCCATGTCGGCTTCAACCACTCATTCCATCATTCAATAGTCAATTCATTTTGATATTGCACACCTGTGGTTTATTACACTGATGGGTCAAAAATACTCACTGAAGGTGTTGGGATTATTACACTCTTCTTGAAGTCTGAGGGTATTTATCTTGTCTTCTACACCAAATTCCTTACAGAGGGACACTGTGTTCTCTATCATCTAGCTACAGTTGGCACTTTGCTATACAGCACTTGTGACCTTGTATCATGGTCATTATACATTCTGTAGCCATCAATCCACCCACCCCCTGACTCCTTGTTCCTCTACTATAACTCACTGTACCCAATGAAGACTTGCCCAGATCAGACTGCAAGATCGAGACAAAAGTAACTGTTTTTCTTTTTTTTTTTCTCCAGACAGTTTCAAGAAGAACATTATCTGAAAACTCCATGACGTATTCAGTTTTGTTTATGCTTATGTCGACTGCTCAAGTAGTTACCTTTACTCCATCCATAATTTAAAAATTTGGACCTCAGAATGTGATATAGTTACTATTTTTTGTTTATTATACACTGTCCAGTCACATTAATGTGACCACCTGTAAAAAGCTTGAATAATTACCTTTTGCAGAGCAGATCACTGCAAGATGCACAGGAATAGTGTCAATGAGATTCACTTAGGTACCATAAGAGCCATGCTGACTCCAGTGCCGTGGCCAACTGCGTTAGGCTTCTTGGTTAAGGATCCATGGCGCAACATCCCAATCAAGGTCGTCCCCACAGATTCTTGGTTGGGTCTTAATTTGGGGAGTTTGGTGGCCAGAGGAGTATGGCAAACTCATCCTGGTGCTCTTCAAACCACTCACATATACTGCAACCTGTGTAACATATTGCATTGTCATGCTGGTAGATAGCATTGTGCTGAGGAAAAACAAACTGCCATATATGGCTGCACATTGTCCCCAAGGATTGATGCATACTTATGTTGACCCATTTTGCCTTCCAGCATGATGAGATCACCCAGGAAGTGCCATAAAAACATTTATCAGACCATAATGAATGCAGAATGTTTGCTTTCAGATGTTTCATGCTATGCACACCAAAAACCATCTGTCCGATGAAGCATAAAACATGATTCATCTGAAAGGCCACCTGTCTCCGCTCAGTGGACATCCAGTTGTGCTAATGGCATGCAAATTCCAGCCTTCTTCAGCAATTTGCAGCAGTCAGCATAGATGCATGAACCAGGCACCTGCTGTGGAGGCCCATATGCAGCCATTTGCTGAAAAACCATTGAATTGACACTGTTTGCAGCCCCTTGGTTCATCTGGATGGTCAAAAAAATGTCTCTGAGCACTATGGGGCTTAACATCTGAGGTCATCAGTCCCCTACAACTTAGAACTAATCAAACCAAACTAGCCTAAGGACATCACACACATCCATGCCCGAGGCAGGATTCGAACCTGCAACCGTAACAGTCCCGTGGTTCCGGACTGAAGCGCCTAGAACCACTTGGCCACAACGGCCGGCATCTGGATGGTCAGTTGCTCAGCAGTTGCATATCTGTTTGCCCATACACATCTCTGTAGCTCTCGTTCACCCCTGTCATCTATGGCCCATAGTGCACCATAGTTGCCTCGGCACTGGTTTTGTAATGCGCAATATATTTTAACCAAGATGGCATGCAAACAGTGGACAAATTTAGCTATTTCAGAAATGCTTCTCTCCTTGGCTCGAAAGCCAATGATCGAGTCCTTTTGGGTGTCAGATACATTGCTCCATTTCTGCATTACGGCAATGACTGCACTGTTTACTGCATCTCCAAACATGTTTCACATACTCGCCGCTGCTGTTGCTGTCATCTTATGTCTGTGAGTAGTTATTGCATGATTATATGTAGTTGATGGTCACATTAATGTGACTAGTCCTTGTATTTACCCATAGTATAAACAAAAAGTACCAAATTTCATACTGTTTTAAAGCAATAGATCATCTGTTTTTCAAATTTCAAGAAACAAAAATTGCTTAATTTTCTGCATATTCCATGAAACAAAAAGATCCATAACCTCAGAACTGATGTCATTATAAATGTCTTTGTTTAAACATTAATTTGCTGTGCAACAAAATAAAGCTGTAACATTTGCTTTTTTCTCTAAAATCCAGGAAAATATATTTTCAAAACTATGAAAAACATTACTTTTGTTTTTCTTTTCTAAAAAAGCAATGTTTTTCATGTGTGTGTTTACAAACAGTGATTTAAATTTTAAGAAGGGAAAACACTAGATTTTTGAGACATAAAATTGTGAACATTATATCTCAAAATAATGGATGATTATTGACAGCCATCTGAAAATTCGAAATAAATTCACTGAATTTGTATATCTTGGCATTGGCTGTGTTACGTGTAGATGCCCTACCTATTAGTTACATATGAAAATTGGTACTGGCCCAGAACTTAAACCTGAATTTCTCACTTATCACGAGCAGTTGCCTTAACCTTTTCAGCTATCCACACATGCCTCCCACATTGACCCATACTTCCATACATCACACTGTCTACATCCCTATAACATAGTGCCCTACATTCATCACTTACTGCTCACAGCTTTATTCTATAGTCCCGTGCAAGTGAGAATGAGGCCACGAGGACTCAAGACCCGTGATATTCTTGTCTTGTGCTCTCCTAGACATATAATATTTGTGTGCATGTCTTGATGAACAGACATTAATGACAATTGACAGCTGTCCAAAATAAATTTACTGAATGTGAATTTCTGAGCATGGGCTGTGATATATACAGATGTACTAGCTATTGGAAATTTGTGCCAGACTGGGACTTGAAACCGGATTACCCACTAATCGCTAGTGGTCACCTTAACCACTTCGGCTATCCATGCGTACCTTCCAAACTATAGCATAGGGACGTCGACAGTATGACATATGGAAGTTTAGATCAGTCCAGGAGGCATGCACAGATAGCCAAAGTGGTTGAGGCAACCACTCACGGTATGCGGCATGCTTGTCTGTAGGACATTGTATTCTGAAGGTATAGACACTGTATAACCACAGACATTGCAACTGTCAATATCATAAGTCTTGATTCCTCATAGTCTTGTTCTCACTGGTGCAAGAATACAGAGTAAAGCTCGAGCATTAAGTGGTGAATGTAGAGGCCTGTGGTATAAGGATGTACACAATGTGACACATGGAAGTTTGGGTCGATCCAGGAGGGGAACATGGATAGCCGAAGTGGTTAAAGTGACTGCTTGTCTCTTGGTCCAGCACAAATTTTAATATGTCACTAATAGGTAGTACATCTATACCTAACACAGCCAATGCCAAGATATTTGCATTTGGCAAATTTATTATGAATTAATTTCAGCCAGCTGCCAGCCATTATTAATGTCTCTTCATCTAGACATGCAAGTAAATACGGGGTGACCAGGTTAAACAAGTAATAATATGAAATGTATTAACCTGAGACATGTTGAGATATTTATTGATGGTTTGCTTCTACAAGTATAGTAACGCAAAATATTTTCCGTGTTTGCTTACAGTGGTTGGTACTCCATGCGCATGTGTGTAACTGCTTTTTCACATAAACATGGGTCATTGTTCTTGGGGACTCTACAACAAATGTTCTGTGTGCTTTCTCTCATGGAGCTAAAGTCTGTTACACTGGTACAGTGTCATATTTGGCATGAGTATGGATTGTGACCAACTGATGATGTTCTTGCTTCCTTCCCTTTCTTTCTTTCTTCCTTCTTCTTCTTCTTCTTCTTCTTCTTCTTCTTCTTATTTTCCCCTTGAGCTGTCACTCTTTTGACTGGTTTGAAGTGGCCCATCACAAATTCCTTTCCTGTGCCAACCTTTTCATCTCAGTGTAGCAATTGCGATGATGGATATCTTCCAATCTCTGTGTACGGTTTTTAGCCTCAACCCTGTTACTGTGGAAGTTGTTCCCTAGTGTCTTAACAAGTGTCCTATCATCCTGTTCCTCCTTCTTTTTGGTGCTTTCCATATATTCCTTCCCTATTAATTTTGCAGAGAACCACCTCATTCCTTTCCTCATTAGGGAACCTAATTTTCAAAGTTCATCTGTGGCACCACATTGCAAATGCTCACTTACATAACAAGATATGGGACAAGTGGCCACAGGTAACTGGGAGTTTGCTTTCGACGTCAGTCCACCATGCCAAGCATGCAATCCCAAAGGCTACTGTGGAATTAAGTCTACGTCCTTTCATCAGAACCCATGTAAGTCAATCCATCAAGCGAGTAGGCAGTTACAGTTAACTCGTTTGATGGTACATAATGTTATCCATAAAAGGTTGCACCTACAGGCATATAAACCGCAGCTTCATCACAAAATCAATGGGAGGCATTTGTGGAGACTGTTCAGGTAAAAATGGATTAAAACAAGAAATTCCTTGATTTTGTCTGTTTCTCAGATGAAGCTACATTCCACACTTCCAGCACAGTAAATGCTCATAGTTGCCACATATAAGGAACTGAAGGAACTGAACCCCCCCTCACGTAATGATAGAGTGTGAACATGACTATCCAAAAGTGAATCGTGTTGTGGAGTGTTGAAGAACAGGATTATAGGCCTATTCTTCTTCGCGGAGCCTACAGTTAATGTAACAATATACTTAGACATTTTGGAGCTGTATGCTGTGCTACAACTTCCTCTTGATGTGACATTTCAACAAGATTGTGTACCATCCCGTATTGTGATCATTTTGAGGGATTTCTTGGATCATTAGTTCCCAGATCTCTGAATCTACTTGATTTTTTTCCTGTTGGTGTGTAAAAAAGCATTTTGAGTTTCCATACATGTAGAAACATACCGTCAATAAATCTCAATTGCTTCTCAAGTTACTACATTTTATATTATTATACATTTATCACAAACACCCTGTATTACATGCTGAGGTGGGCACAAAATGATATGATCATGGGTCTCAGTTCCTCATAGGCTCATTCTCACTGGTGCAGGAATACAGAGTAAAGCTGCAATCATTAAATGATGAGTGTAGAGAGGACTATGATATAGGGATGTAGACAGTGTCATATGTGAAAGTTTGGGTCATTCTGGGAGCCATGCATGGATAGCCAAAGTGGTTGAGGCAACCACTCTTCTAACTACAGTGTTATTTCTGTACAAGTTGTAGATAATTTAATGCTCCCTGTATTTTATCCCTGCAGGAGAGTTTAATCCAGTTAACAATGACAAAAGCTTTCTCTAAATCTATCTCTAGGAAAAGTCACAGGGTCAGTATTGCCCCACATTTTCCTACATATCTCTGGAACTGAAACTCATCTTTCCTGAGGTCAGCATCTACCAGTTATCCCATTTGTCTTTAAATAATGCATGTCAGTATTTTACAACCTTGACTTTTGAAGCTGAGGGTTCAGTGACATTCACGCCTGTCAGCACCTGCCTTCTCTGGAACAGATATTATTTCATTCTTCCTTAAATCTGAGGGTATTTTCCCTGTCTCATATATCTTACATACTGAGCACAATAGTTTTGTCATAGATGGCTTTCCCAAGGATCTCAGTAATTCTGTGGGAATGTCAGATTCTTTGGGGACTTTTTCTGACCTAGATCTTTCAGTACTCTATAAAATTGTTCTCATAGTATCATATTGCCAGTCTCGTCTTTATCTACTTACACTTCTCTTACTACAATATTCTGTTCCAAGTCTGATTCCCTTGTAAAGACCCTCTGTATATTCCTTCCATTTTTCAGCCTTCCCTTCTTTACTTAGCAGTGGCTTCTCATATGGGCTGGGCTCTTAATACTCATGCAAGTGTTTCTACTGTCTCCAAAGGCCTCTTTAATTTTCCAATAGCAGCATCTATCTTTGTATTACTCATACAAGCTTCTATAACCTGGTATTTCTCATCTTGCCACACCTGCTTTGCCATTTTGCACTTCACGTCAGTCTCATTTTTAGATGTCTGCATTCACTTTTGCCTACTTCATTTGCTGTATTTCTCATCACTTAGGCTCAAGATGTTATGCATTGTTGAAGGATTTGTAATGGACTTTGTCTTATTACCTGTTTGATTATCTACTACCTTCACTATTTCATCTCTCAACCTTCTATCCTATTCCTTTTCTTAGTTGCAGTCAGTTGTTATGCAATTTTATCTTTGAAACTCTCAACAACCTCTGATTCTCCCAATTTCTCCAGGTCTCAACTCTTAATTTCCTGCTTTTCTACTTTTTTTTCAATTTCAATCTGCAGTTCATAACAAATAAATTACGGTCATACTCCACATCTACCTCTAAAAATATTTTGCTCTTTTAAAATCTGGTTTCAAATCTCTGTTGTACCATTATATAGTCTATTGAAACCCCAGAGTGTTGCCTGGACTCTTCCATGTGTACAGCCTTTATTGTGATTTTAAACTAAGTATTAGCAATGATTAAATTGTGCTCCATGCTAAAGTCTCTTTTTCTTCTTTTCTTTTTCTTGCTGTCAAATTTCAATCCTCAGTCACTATTAAACTGTTCTCTCTCATAACTATGTAAATAATTTCTTTTATCTCATCATACATATTTTCAGTTTCTTTATCATCTGCAGAGCTAGTCAGCATTTAAACTTGCACTACTGTCGTGAGTGTTAGTTTCATATTTATCTTGGCTGTGATAGTGCATTTACTATGCTGCTCAGAACATCTTACTCGCATTCCTCTTTTCTTATTCATGATTAAACCTAGTCCTGCATTAGACTTGTTTTATTTTGTGGTGATCACCATGTGCTGACCTGAACACAATGGTTCAAATGGCTCTGAGCACTATGGGACTAAACTTCTAAGGTCATCAGTCCCCTAGAACTTAGAACTACTTAAACCTAACTAACCTAAGGTCATCACACACATCCATGCCCAAGGCAGGATTCGAACCTGCGACCGTAGCAGTCCCGTGGTTCCGGACTGAAGCGCCTAGAACCGCACAGCCACCGCGGCCGGCGGACCTGAACAAAGATTCTGTTCTTGCTGGCACCACACATGCTAATTCCCGTTATATCTAACTTCATCTTATTCTTTCCCCTTTTTTAAATTCTGTAACCTACTTACCAGAGGAAGATATCCAATATTCCACTCTCTGTCTCTTAGAAAGCCAGTATTGTTTCTCCTGATAGCTACATCCCCCTGAGTAATCCCTGCCTGCAGATTCAAATACTGAACTATTTAATCTGCAGAATACTCTGCCCAAGAGGATGCCATCATCATCAAGCCATACGGTAGGGCTGCATGTCCTCGGAAAATATAATGGCCATAGCTTTCCCTTGCTTTCAGTCATTCACAGTACCAACATAGCAAGGCTGTTTGATTAGTGTTACAAGGCCAGATTAATCAACATCCAGATTTTTCCCCTACAACTACTGAAAAGGCTACTGCCTTTTCAGAAACCATATGTTTGTCCCCTCCACAGATACTCTCCAATGCGGTTACACCTACAGTACAGCTATCTGTAGTAGAGGCATGCGAAGTTCATGTTTTGTGTGGTAATTCCAGTAAGTACCTAAATGAATAAAATCTCACGTGAGAGTTTAAATAATGTCTCTCTTAAATGGAGCATGCAATAATATCTCTAAATACTACAGTAAAAAACTCTAATCTAACAGTAGACAAAAAGCTACAAGAAAAATTCTGTCATTGATAATTGTTGCCCACTCCTTGAGCTATGTTCACTTCACAAAATGAAAAAAACGTAGTATCCTATGACTATAATACCACTGAGTCACAGTTGGAATCAATGCAGCCTTCTACATCTAC
Source organism: Schistocerca americana (assembly GCF_021461395.2). Lineage (NCBI taxonomy): Eukaryota > Metazoa > Arthropoda > Insecta > Orthoptera > Acrididae > Schistocerca > Schistocerca americana. The sequence goes on along the minus strand of NC_060120.1, from coordinate 275,665,063 downwards.
ATCTACATCCATACTCCGCAAGCCACCTGACGGTGTGTGTGGCGGAGGGTACTTTGAGTACCTCTATCGGTTCTCCCTTCTATTTCAGTCTCGTATTGTTCATGGAAAGAAAGATTGTTGGTATGCCTCTGTATGGACTCTAATCTCTCTGATTTTATCCTCATGGTCTCTTTGTGAGATATACGTAGGAGGGAGCAATATACTGCTTGACTCCTCGGTGAAGGTATGTTCTTGAAAATTCAACAAAAGCCTGTACCGAGCTACTGAGCATCTCTCCTGCAAAGTCTTCCACTGGAGTTTATCTATCATCCCCGTAATGCTTTCGCGATTACTAAATGATTCTGCTCTCCGTTGGATCTTCTCTATCTCTTCTATCAACCCTATCTGGTATGGATCCCACACTGCTGAGCAATAGTCAAGCAGTGGGCGAACAAGTGTACTGTAACCTACTTCCTTTGTTTTCGGATTGCATTTCCTTAGGATTCTTCCAATGAATCTCAGTCTGGCATCTGCTTTACCAATGATCAACTTTATGTGATCATTCCATTTTAAATCACTCCTAATGCCTACTCCCAGATAATTTATGGAATTAACTGCTTCCAGTTGCTGACCTACTATATTGTAGCTAAATGATAAAGGATCTTTCTTTCTATGTATTCGCAGCACATTACACTTGTCTACATTGAGATTCAATTGCCATTCCCTGCACCATGTGTCAATTCGTTGCAGATCCTCCTGCATTTCAGTACAATTTTCCATTGTTACAACCTCTCGTTATACTACAGCATCATCCGCAAAAAGCCTCAGTGAACTTCCGATGTTATCCACAAGGTCATTTATGTATATTGTGAATAGCAATGGTCCTATGACACTCCCCTGAGGCACACCTGAAATCACTCTTTCTTCGGAAGACTTCTCTCCATTGAGAATGACATGCTGTGTTGTGTTATCTAGGAACTCTTCAATCCAATCACACAATTGGTCTGATAGTCCATATGCTCTTACTTTGACAATTCAATGACTGTGGGGAACTGTATCAGACGAGTGCCTTGCGGAAGTCAAGAAACATGGCATCTACTTGGGAACCCGTGTCTATGGCCCTCTGAGTCTCGTGGACGAATAGCATGAGTTGGGTTTCACACGATTGTCTTTTTCAAAACCCATGCTGATTTCTACAGAGTAAATTTCTAGTCTCTAGAAAAGTCATTATACTCGAACATAATACATGTTCCAAAATTTTACCACTGATCGACATTAGAGATATAGGTCTATAGTTCTGCACATCTGTTCGACATCCCTTCTTGAAAACGGGGATGACCTGTGCCCTTTTCCATTCTTTTGGAATGATACGCTCTTCTAGAGACCTACAGTACACCACTGCAAGAAGGGGGGTAAGTTCCTTCATGTACTCTGTGTAAAATCGAACTGGTATCCCATCAGGCCCAGCGGCCTTTCCTCTTTTGAGTGATTTTAATTGTTTCTCTATCCCTCTGTCGTCTATTTCGATATCTACCATTTTTTCATCTGTGTGACAATCTAGAGAAGGGACTACAGTGCAGTCTTCCTCTATGAAACAGCTTTGGAAAAAGACATTTAGTATTTCGGCCTTTAGTCTGTCATCCTCTGTTTCAGTACTATTTTGGTCACAGAGTGTCTGGACATTTTGTTTTGATCCACCTACCACTTTGACATAAGACTAGAATTTCGTAGGATTTTCTGCCAAGTCATTACATAGAACTTTATTTTCGAATTCATTGAACACCTCTCGCATAGCCCTCCTCACACTACATTTTGCTTCGTGTAATTTTTGTTTGTCTGCAAGGCTTTGGCTATGTTTATGTTTGCTGTGAAGTTCCCTTTGCTTCTGCAGCAGTTTTCTAACTCGGTTGTTGTACCACAGTGGCTCTTTTCCATCTCTTAAGATCTTGCTTGACACATACTCATCTAATGCATACTGTACGATGGTTTTGAACTTTGTCCACTGATCCTCAACACTATCTGTACTTGAGACAAAACTTTTGTGTTGAGCTGTCAAGTACTCTGAAATCTGCTTTTTGTCACTTTTGCTAAACAGAAAAATCTTCCTACCTTTTTTAATATTTCTATTTACGGCTGAAATCATCGACGCAGTAACCGCTTTATTATCGCTGATTCGCTGTTCTGTGTTAACTGTTTCAAGTAGTTCAGGTTTGTTTGTCACCAGAAGGTCTAATATGTTATCGCCACGAGTCAGTTCTCTGTTTAACTGCTCAAGGTAGTTTTCAGATGATGCACTTAAAAAAATTTCACTGGATTCTTTGTCCCTGTCACCCATTATAAATGTTTGAGTCTCCCAGTCTATATCTGGCAAATTAAAATCTCCACCCAGAACTATAACATGGTCGGGAAATGTACTCAAAATATTTTCCAAATTTTCCTTCAGGTGCTCTGCCACAACAGCTGCTGAGCCAGGGGGCCTATAGAGACATGCAATTAACATGTTTGAGCCTGCTTTAACCGTGACCTTCACCCAAATTATTTCACATTTCAGATCTCCGTCAATTTCCTTCGATATTATTGTACTTTTTATCACTATAAACATGCCTCCCCCTTCACTGTCCAGCCTGTCTCTGAGGTATACATTCCAATCTGAGTTTAGAATTTCATTACTGTTTACATCTGGTTTCAGCCAACTTTCTGTCTCTAGTACTATGTGGGCGTTGTGACCGTTTATTAATGAGAGCAGTTCTGGGACCTTTCTATAGACGCTCTTGCAGTTTACTATTAGCACATTAATATTGTTATTCCCTGTTGTGTTTTTCCTACTAATACCTTGTCACATCTCAGGAGGGGTCTTGTCGGGCCTAGGGAAGGTATTCTCTAACCTAAAAAACCCACATGTGCACTCCACACATACTCTGCTGCCCTTGTAGCCGCTTCCTGAGTGTAGTGCACATCTGACCTATTCAGGAGGACCCTACATTTCTCCACCCGATAGCGGAGGTCGAGAAATTTGCACCCCAGCAGTCCACAGAATCGTCTGAGCCTCTGGTTTAAGCTTTCCATGAATTCATCTCCCGTGCCACACTCTTAATCTCAGAGTAGCACTTGCAACCTATGTCTTAAATTATTTGCTGGATGTATTCCAATCTCTGGTTTCCTTTACAGTTTTTACCCTCTATAGCTCCTTCTAGTACACTGGAGGTTGCTCCCTGCAGTCTTAACATATGTCCTGCCTTCGTGTCACTCCTTCTTGTCAGTGTTTTCCACATATTCTTTTCCTCTCCAATTCTGCGCTGAACCTCCTCATTCCTCATCTTATCAGTCCACCTAATTTTCAACATACGTCTATAGCACCACATCTCAAATGTTTTGATTCTCTCTGTTCTGGTTTTCCCATAGTCCATGTTTCACTACCATACAAAGCCGTACTCCAAACTTACATCCTCATAAATTTCTTCCTCAAATTAAGGCCTATGTTTGATACTAGTAGACTTCTCTTGTCCAGGAATGCCCTTCTTATTTCATTCCTAGGTAACCTCTACCTCGGTATTCCTGAATTTCCATGAACATTTTATCAATCAGATGAGGTATTTCTCCTATTACCCATGGTTTCTTTGCAGTTACTGTGTTTGTATGTATGTTTTTCTTTCCCACTTCTTTGGCTGCCCTTTCTAGAGATGTCCATTCCTCTTCAACTGAACTTACTGCTGAGCTATTCCTTATCACAGTATCTATGGCCACAGAGAACTTCTTACATATCTTCCTATTACTTAGTACTTCCATATCCCACTTCTTTACACGTTGATTCTTCCTGTCTTGTGTCTCAAACTTTAGCCTACTCTTCATCACTACTGAAGTTTTATCTAAGTCTATATCTGTTTCTGGATACGCCTTACAATCCAGCACCTGATTTTGCAATATATGCGTGATGATGATGTAATCCACCTGAAATCTTTCAGTATCTCCTGGTCTTTTCTTAGTATATCTCCTCTTCTTGTAGGGATATGAAATTGAATGCTCACATTAGCTCAGTTGTGCACAAAGTGCGATCAGTCTACATGGGAGATTGCTTATAAATCGCTCTGTGGATGTAAGATTCCCCAAATCCCTCAACATGCAAACTAACCTTACATCTGCAGAAAGAGCCACAGTCCACCGTCTAAAAAGTGATCCTGAACTTATAATGTTACCTGTGGACAGAGGCTTCACCTCTGTTATTTTGAACTGCAAGGATTACCTTACAGAAGGGCTCTGCCAGCTGTCAGATACATCCACCTGCAAACCTTGGCACAGTGACTCAATTCCAGAAATACAGTAGGATCTCCAGTCTCTCCTCAAATCCTTTGGACCACCCCAGAACCTTTTCCCAGAGTCCATCTTTCTGCCAATCCCTACCACTTGCCGCACTCCTACGTTCTATGTCCTTCCCAAAGTTCATAAACCCAGCCACCCAGTACACACCATTGTGGCCAGTTATTGTGCCCCCACTGAGAGAATCTCCTCTTGTAGACCAACGCCTTCAGCCTTTACCCAGAACCTACCCTCCTTGATAAAAGATATCAACCATTTCCTCCACCAACTCTTTACAGTTCCTGTCCCTTTACCACACGGTGCCCTCTTCACTATTGATGCCACCTCCTGTTACACTAACATCCCTAATACCCATGGCTATGCTATTGAACACAACCTTTCCCAACACCAAACTAATGACCTCCTTCCTAGTTGCTATGACCAATTATATCCCCACCCACAGTTACTTCTCCTTTGAAGGCATTAACTACAGACAGATCTGGGGTACAGCTATGGGTACCCACATGGCGCCATCCTATGCCAACCAATTCATGGGCCATCTAGAGGAATCCTTCCTAAACACCCAGAATCCTAAATCCCTCACCTGGTTCAGATTCATTGATGACATCTTTGCGATCTAGATCAAGTGTGAGGACACCCTGTCCACATTCCTCCAGAACCTCAACAGCTTCTCCCCTATTTGCTTCACTTGGTCCTACTCAGCCCAACAAGCCACCTCACTAGATGCTGACCTCCACCTCAATGATGGGTACATCAGTACCTCTGTCCATATGATGGAACCTACTAATCACCAGCAGTACCTCCAATGTACAGCTGCCACCCGTTCCATACCAAGAAGTCCCTTCCATGCAGCTTAGCCAGCCTTGGGCATCGCATCTGCAGTGACAAGCAGTCCCTCTCCAAATACACTAAGGGTCTGACTGAAGCTTTCACAGACTGTACTTTTCATCCCAACCTTGCACAAAAACAAATCTCCCATGTCTTATCTTTCCAGTCTCCCACCACCTCCCAAAGTCTCACCATCCGGCCACAGAGGAGCATTCCCCTCATAACTCAGTACCACCTAGGACTGGAGCAACTGAATTACATTCACTGCCAAGGTTTCGACTACCTCTTGTCATGCTCTGAAATGAGAAATGTCCTGCTCACTATCCTTCTCACCCCTCCCACAGTGGTATTCCCCCATCCTACACAATATATTCATCCATTACTACACAACCCCTGCTCCCAACCCCTTACCTCTTGGCTCATATCCCTGTAATAGTCCTAGATCCAAGATGTGTCACATACATCATCCAACCACCACCTACTCCAGTCCCATCACAAATGTCACCTATCCCATCAAAGGCAATGCTACCTGTGAAACCAGTTATATGATCTACAAGCTAAGCCGAAAGCAATGTGCCTCTGACAAACTGTGGTCAAGAAACAAGTGGGTCACCCTGTTGCTGAGCACCCTGCCCAACACAACATACTTCATGTCAATGACTGCCTCACAGCCTGTGCCATATGCATCCTTCCCAACAGCACCAACTTTTCTGAATTGCGCAGGTGGGAACTCTCCATGCAGTATATCCTACGTTCCTGTAGCCCTTCTGGCCTCAACCTTCATTAGTCATTGTCCTCACCCATTGAGCCCCTTCCCTATTCTCATTCCAGCACTACAAAGCCCCAATTCCACTTACGCACCTAGTCTTTTTACTTCTCTCCTTTTCCGCTACCCCCCACCTCTCCCCTGCCCACCGTCTAACCCCCTGACTGCACCTAACTGCTCTACCCTCTCTCTCCATCTCGTCCCGGCGTACTTCCCAGCAGCACTTCACTGTCCCCCACCCCAACCCCGCTATCCCTCCTCTTCCCACCCCAGCCTCCTCCTTATCCCCACCCAGTTACCACTCCCATCATGCATTGCTGCTGCTGCTTGCAGTGTGGCTTCTGCTGCCAGAGTCTGCAGTCATGTGTGTGTGAGTTGTGTTTGGGTGTGGATGTGTCTGTCATCTATTTTTTACAAAGGAAATGTTGGCCGAGAGCTTATTTTGTGACAGTCTTTTTGTTGTGCCTATATGTGACTCAGCATCTCCGCTATATGGTGAGTAGCAACTTTCCAAATACAAATATGTAAGAAACACCTACTTTTCTTAGATAAAAATAAAAAGTGCCTTTTGAGATTTTGAAAAATTAAGTGTTTGGATGTTTGTTAGATTAAATCAAACCAATTGCAGTCTTGATAAAAAGGGTGAAGTTCCGCTTTCTGGCGCTTGACAGGCCAGTCGGGGCTGACCAACTACCATGTCATCCTCTTCCAGTGGTGTCACTGGATGTGGTGTGGAGGGATATATGGTCAGCACACTGCTGTCCCAATCATTGCCAGGTTTCTTGACCATGGAACCACTACTTGAACATTAAGTAGCTCCTCATTTGGCCTCACAGAGCTGACTGCAGCCCTTACCAGTCCTCCAATCAAGGGGAAATCCCTGGCAGTACCGGGAATCGAACAAGGGTCCCCAGCATGGCAGTCAACTGTGATAAAAGTTAAAGCACAGTTCAAGAGCTGTGTAATGATACCGATTCAACTCTATTGTGTAAACAGTTTAAGAGCTATACTCAAATTCATTCCTCCAAACATTTGTAAAATCAGGAATATTTTTCATATTTTGAAGTATCTGTTAAGTATACAGGTATATCTGAGACATCAGGATCCAAAAATTAAACAAAATTGGTTACTTAGATACAGGCTGACCTGTCACCAACTACTGATGCAGAGATCCCGAGTCCAGTTCCCAGTCACTGCCTCACATTTTTCTGTGGTGGAAAGGGAACAGGTTCCATTCATCCTTCTGAGGGTAAGTGAGAAGCCGATTGAATAAATAAGCAGTGAAATCAACATGTAAGCCACCAAAGTAGCATCAAATCAAAGGCTTGCCCCAGACTGGGAGGTACATGACATTTATTTATTTACTTAGAAAACATTTTGTTACTTTTTCAATCTCACTGTTTGAGATGATAGGAGCAAATGTTTTTCTAGCTTATTGTTAAAAAGAACACAAGAGTGCAGAGGAGGGGAGGTTGAAAGAAGAAATAATGAAGCAATGTGAGTTAAAAAGTGTATCTGAAATGATGTGAGGGATAGGTGGTGAGTGTGTGTGTGTGTGTGTGTGTGTGTGTGTGTGTGTGTGTGTGTGAGAGAGAGAGAGAGAGAGAGAGAGAGAGAGAGAGAGAGAGAGATTTGTTATTTAATATTTCTGTAAACTACATATTGTACATATATGTACTCCTAAGACAAGCCAATATGCTTACAAACCAAGTAATATATAGGCTGTTACAAAAAGGTACGGCCAAACTTTCAGGAAACATTCTTCACACACAAATAAAGAAAAGATGTTATGTGGACATGTGTCTGGAAATGCTTAATTTCCATGTTAGAGCTCATTTTAGTTTCGTCAGTATGTACTGTACTTCTTCGATTCACCACCAGTTGGCCCAATTGAAGGAAGGTAATGTTGGCTTTGGTGCTTGTGTTGACATGCAACTCATTGCTCTACAGTACTAGCATCAAGCACATCAGTATGTAGCATCAACAGGTTAGTGTTCATCACGAACGTGGTTTTGCAGTCAGTGCAATGTTTACAAATGCGGAGTTGGCAGATGCCCATTTGATGTATGGATTAGCACGGGACATTAGCCGTGGCGCGGTACGTTTGTATCGAGACAGATTTCCAGAACGAAGTTGTCCCGACAGGAAGACGTTCGAAGCAATTGATTGGCGTCTTAGGGAGCATGGAACATTCCAGCCTATGACTCATGGGACTCAGGAAGACCTAGAACGATGAGGACACCTGCAATGGACGAGGCAATTCTTCATGCAGTTGACGATAACCCTAATGTCAGCGTCAGAGAAGTTGCTGCTGTACAAGGTAACGTTGACCACGTCACTGTATGGAAAGTGCTATGGGATAACCAGTTGTTTCCGTACCATGTGCAGCGTGTGCAGGCACTATCAGCAGCTGATTGGCCTCCATGGGTACACTTCTGTGAATGGTTCATCCAGCAATGTGTCAATCCTCATTTCAGTGCAAATGTTCTCTTTACAGATGAGGCTTCATTCCAACATGATCAAATTGTAAATTTTCACTATCAACATGTGTGGGCTGACGAGAATCCGCACGCAATTGTGCAATCACGTCATCAACACAGATTTTCTGTGAACGTTTGGGCAGGCATTGTTGGTGATGTCTTGATTGGGCCCCAGGTTCTTCCACCTACGCTCAATGGAGCACGTTATCATGATTTCATACAGGATACTCTACCTGTGCTGCTAGAACATGTGCCTTTACAAGTACGACACAACATGTGGTTCATGCACGATGGAGCTCCTGCACATTTCAGTTAAAGTGTTCGTACGCTTCTCAACAACAGATTCGGTGACCGATGGATTGGTAGAGGCGGACCAATTCCATGGCCTCCATGCTCTCCTGACCTCAACCCTCTTGACTTTCATTTATAGGGGCATTTGAAAGCTCTTGTCTACTCAACCCCGGTACCAAATGTAGAGACTCTTCATGCTTGTATTGTGGACGGCTGTGATACAATACGCCATTCTCCAGGGCTGCATCAGCACATCAGGGATTCCATGCGACGGAGGGTGGATGCATGTATCCTCGCTAACGGAGGACATTTTGAACATCTCCTGTAACAAAGTGTTTGAAGTCACGCTGGTACGTTCTGTTGCTGTGTGTTTCCATTCCATGATTAATGTGATTTGAAGAGAAGTAATAAAATGAGCTCTAACATGGAAAGTAAGCGTTTCCGGACACATGTCCACATAACATATTTTCTTTCTTTGTGTGTGAGGAATGTTTCCTGAAAGTTTGGCCGTACCTTTTTGTAACACCCTGTATATACATAATAAACTAAAATAAATATACATCTAATTTTCTATAACACAATTATTATTATTATTATTATTAACAAATTATGATACACCCCTCATAATAGGAAATATATACTGAGCACCTGCAGATAACTTTGATTTGTTCATAAATCAACTTGAAGCTCTGCTGGCCTACATTTAATAGCAAAAAACAAAGAAATTGTGATTGCTGGTGATTGTAATGTAGAATTTCTTAAAAATCCTTCCACTAAGAATTTACCATAGCCATTCAACTTAATTCCTGCCATAAACTTCCCAACTAGGGCAGCTAACTGCTTACAGACAGTTTTTGATAATATCTTTATAGAAAACCACAATGAACAAAATTTATGCTGTTATATAAAGGCACATTGTTGTTAAATGTTGTTACCAAAAATCTCAAAAAGTGCTTGACCGATTTACTTCAGATTCGTATGCAACGCTCTGATGAACATTCAGACAGACACAGTTATTGCCAGAAATCTCAGAAAGTTCTTCACTGATTTACTTCAAATATTTACAGGATAGTCTAACAAACATTTGGACAGACATAACCTAAATATTTTTAATATATTCAATATGTAAATGTATATATAATGTATAAAGAGTAACTGTTGGTAGCAAAAATCATGAAAATCCTTTTTTTTATTTTATTTATCTTTATTCATACAAGTGTTGTGGGGTCAGGGTGTTGACCCGGGACTCCAGATGGCAGAGCTGAAGCCGGGACCCACCACCCCGTATTTTGTCAGGAGGCTGAGCAAGTTCAAGAGTGTCAAGGGGCAGTGCAGAATGATACAGCAGTATTCAGTAACATTCATTTACAGTACTCGAAGGGTGAAGCGTAGTGTCGGTGTGCCGCCCGCATGCTGTCCCACACATCCAACCGGCTCAGTAGACTCCTGGTACGCCGATGCCACTGCTGCCATCATCAAGGCCGCCCCGCTGGAAGTCAGCCATGCTCTCCCAGTCACCACCTGCCGATGTATTGCGACTTGTGCCACGCTGCTGCCCGCAATTCCGGAGACTGATACAGTCCCTGGTCCTCGCCACCCTCTGCCCTGTTTGGCCTGCTCTGTCCAACCATGGGATGAAGGTGGCCACCACTGCTCCTTGGACAGGACTGGACTCGACCCACGCCCTCCTGGATGCTGCGCCGCAACTTGCTGCTAGTGGTGCTTGCCGGATGGCAACACCTGCCACCATCTCTGGCGCTGTTGCAGTGCTGCTGCGCCTCCCACAACGTAAGCCTCGCCCAAACCCCAGTGCGCCAGGTCGGAAGTGAACATGGCCCGTAGACTCAAGTGGAACCGAGCCCCTCCTGGACCCACTGCAGAGCGCTGTCACTGCCCTCTTTCAGGCAGACCGTGCGATCTCCAAGTTCCAGGCTGCCGTTCCATCCTGCCCCGGTGTTGTGTCCCCAGAGGCAGAATATAGCCTGAACAAGTACACAGAAAACAGAATACAAGTTTATGCAGAATACTTATTATATTGCTGCCAGACTGGCCCCTATAAGCAAAGACCAGCACAGGTCCTTCCTGATGCTTGACTGACCTGGCACACACTGTCTCAAGATAAAATTGCCCGTCTATTTATATCAATTTTTCCCTCGCTTCTATCATTGTGTCAGAGAGAGACAGAAACTATGACAAGGATAAATTCCTACATGCCAGCTACTTACATAACGCCACTCTTGGCTCTGGCCTAGTGCCCCGCCTCATACATCATGATAACTTAAAACAACGCTTCAGTTTTCTGGCACGTTGTTGTTCCACTCAAAACAAATTGTGCATGCAATACTGCCATCACAGCTCTGCACTCACAAGTGCCAAGTTTACCTTGCCTGGCCCACTGGCTGTTGACTGTTACCACGCTCTGCCAGCAGCCCCATATTCCATTGCCCAACCATGCCTTCATTGAATTTTGACAAAATTTCCCTTTCTGTTGACTAGGACTAATACTAGTGCAGCACACTTCCCTCCTTTCAACAAGATTTGTCCCAAATTGAGATATAACAGATGTGGTCTGTGGCTGTGTAACATACCTTGTTCACAAAACTTACATTCTACAGACTAAAACTAATGAGAACATCAAAACATTAACTCTACACCTGTGCATTGTTTACACTGGTTACCCATGCTGTAGGTAACTGATGTGTTGGCACCTCCTCTACTGGTGCACGTTTCCATATTCTCCACAAAGCTATACTCAAGAAAAATAGAAAAATAGCACACCCTGTGGCTGAAATGCTCACTGTCATTATTCCATCGCTCCGATGCTGTTGTATCATTCAAATGTGTTCCAATACTTTGTTAACCGTGGTAGATCCTTCCTGTGCATTAATAAAGGAATGCAACATTTCCAAAAACTCTGGGTTTAACGTGGAGTTTCAATATGTCAGATTCTGCACTGATAATATCTCTAGAACCCCTTCCGGATAAAACAACATTCCATGTGACAAATCTAAAGCTGGTTCACCCGTATGTGATGCTAGAAGATGGAAACCCTCCCCCACAATCTCACAAACCATACCATTTATAATTATTCCATTTTCCCGCAGCTGCAACGTCTGTATTTTATCTGCTCTCTGATTGGTATAACAAGTGACCATCCCCCATATCAGTGTAAATACCGAATATAACCAATGCCTCCCTACCTTCTGGAAGTAGGAATGTGCTGGTAAGACCTCTTTCTCACAACCTGAGCCATTTGTAATCTGCAGGAACAATCCAACTTTGCATGTACTACTATCCGTAAAACCTGGTCGATTAGGGCATATCATCATTCGTCCCTGCGTACAATGCTCCAACTCTGACAATGGTAGTACTCCGTGAGTTTCTCTGTTTGCCGAAATAAAAAGTAATTCTTGCATCCTAATCTGCACCCATTTACTGATCTCCTTCCATTTCACTGGGTATGGATGAATAGTGTAACACTCATAACATGAGCCAGCTCCAACTACTGGAAAATTGACATCGATGTAAACTCGTGCCCCATCCGTTCTCACCTGTACCAACGACACATGAAAGAATATTGGTATAGTGGCCTGCGTTACCTCCACTACATGTTCTATATCTGGTAGAAATTGCCTCTTTGCTAATTGTAATACTGTAAAGAGATCATCTGGTGAGATTAACACTGGACTAAGATGTCCGTTTACCGCATGATATACTGCTTCCTGTAACATCATAACTTCTGTATGTGCGTCACTTAATTGGTCTGCTAATGCCCTGAGCAACCTGGCAATATCCAGCTTACGATCCAATATGTTTAATCATTTCTGCAGCAACTCCAAATCACTATTTATAATTGTCTCTCCCGCGTATCAAGTCGACTCCTCCACTAAGGTTCGTACGAGCTTGGTGTTATTCAAGACCCTCATTTCTAAGCTTGACAAGCGTGTTGTGTGCCACTCTATGGTTCCTCTAACCTCACTGACCACTTGTTCCACCTCCATTACTGATCAATTCAATGTTCGGACATCATCGCCATCCACTGTACCGAACACCGTTTTCAATATCTTTCCCCCTACATTTACACATCCCCTCTTGCGCCTAGTTACTGCCTGTGGCACACTCTCCACTAAACAAGACAATTGCTTCCTAAGTTCTGTAATTCTTGATACTCCCCTTGTACTTCTTTTAATATGTGATTCCTTTCCCCCTCAGTATATAATTGTGAGAATGATTCCTGTAATTTTCGTACTTCATTACTGATCTTCCATACCTCTATTGTTGTTCATAGTGACCACTTATGACTTGTTACTAATATATCTGGCTGCTGTGAATACAGTACCCCTGACTGCAAGGTCTGGATCATTATCCGTTGATGTCCAGCTCCAGTGCTGTGACCACAGATCACCATCCCCATGGCTATCATCCAGCACATCCACATATGTTCTGACCCTGCAAAGAAAAGGAACAAAACATGCCTGTACCACCCCTTTTCCACTACAGGTTACTACATCATCATACAACATCCTCAAAAATTCCTGATAGTTCACTCTGCCCCTATTGAATTCTCTGGAGGGGGGGGGGGGGGGGGGGGGGGGGGGGGGGGGGGGGGGAAAAAAAAAAAAAAAAACCCTCTCCCCCATACAATGACATAAAACTAAAACAACTAACAAGAAAAACACAACTATTATCAGACCCACCAAAATGCGAGAAAAAGAGACACACACAAAAAAAACACAATGCAAATTATCCCTTGATACAAAAACACAAAATATAAACATGCCATACAGTATTACACATACAATAATTTACTCCCTCCGTGACTGTAACGCATACGGAACATAATGCGTCTGCTGTTGTCCTTTCGCCAAGACCTTCTTCCTCTTCTTGCTTTGCCTAGCCTCTGCAATCGGGTCACTTCCTTGTAATTGAGGTAATCCATCCACCATTCCTTTAAGAGGCTTTACTATACTCACATGGATAATGGATATTTTTGTTGGCAGCTACACTTTAACATTCACAGGTGAAGTCATCTCCACGACTTGGTATGGTCTGTGGTATGTGACATCGGTGGCATTCGTTATGTCATATACAAAAAAAATTACATATAAATATTTTATACATTTTTAATTTTAATTTATCAGCATGCTTCTTTCTCTCAGGGATATTGTCTTTTCTCATCACTTTTACTTACGTGCATAAGTAAATATGAAACGGGTTCTTGAAGGGCCTCAGTTATTCATGTACCAACTTTAGATTTTGAACGTGATGACTAAAATATAGTTGCCGTTAACTGAATTGAATGTAATTTTGTTAATTTCTATTTATTGATTGCAAAGCAAGGCTTCAGAGAATTTCGATTATTGCCGTGGAGCGTCCAAGATAAAACTTACCGATCTCATGGAATCTGTATAGTTTAATAACATGAACTTTAACGTAAATTAATTATCTGTTGCAATTTAAAAAGGTTCTTATAACAAAATCTCTTGCATTTACAGTTACTGTTAACACTGAAAAATAAATTAATACTTCGGCGCGTAATGGCCGACCAGAGGCTGCATCGGAAGATGAGCTTCTCACAGCGCAAATTACTGAAAAAATGCTTATTAAAGATAATTAGTCACTGCGAGCATCTGAGGTGACAACTATTGCAAAGAAATTCGTCTTGTAATAATAATAACAAGTTTATTTTAGCCATAAATATGAATAACTTACATAAAATATCATAGTATGAAGGCTTTCACGACCGGATGCCATATCTTCCGGGATGTAAGGTCGTGGTCCATGAAACTCTTCAGCTCCTAACGTTTCATCCAGAGCTGTGCTGGACATCTTCAGAGGGGTGTTTCTCCTCCGGCAAGACTCACCGGAGGAGAAACACCCCTCTGAAGATGTCCAGCGCAGCTCTGGACGAAACGTTAGGAGCTGAAGAGTTTCATGGACCACGACCTTACATCCCGGAAGGTTTACCAGAAGATATTACATAAAATATGTGTAGCCGCTCAATGGCTGCCTTCCGTATAGTGAAACAAAACAGTGTGTGTACTACAAAATACGTCCTTCCTCCTCGGCCGTACAATCACGTCTCTTTTGATCCTTTTTTATTTTCATAGACATTAAATAAAGATGCTACTCTTTAATTATCGCAGCATATCAGTTGTTTCAAGAACATTAACTATATCTTTTACACTAATTATATTCATAAAATACTTAATTACGGTTTACAACGAATAAAAATGTCAATATTTATGTGACGTACCGTCACAGGTACTTCGTCAAGAACTTTTTCATCTTTCCCTTAGGTGTATATGGATTCGTGATTAATACCCATTGACCTGTGGTAAAGGTCCCAACCGCCTATTTGGTTCTTCCTGCCTCTCTAACGCTTTCGTATTGGCCTTCTTTACCCTCTTCCAGACTTCCCATATAGTCCTTGTAAATTCCCTCACTGCGTCCCCTTTAGCTCCCGATTTCGGACATAGAACGTCAAATGGTGATGGCCTTTCTTCCACAGACCACCTCAAATGGTGACATTCCAACCCCTGAATGTATTTTAGTGATATAACTCGATATCACCTATGGAAGATAAACATCCCAGTTATCATGGTTTCCATTCACATAATAACTTAGCATTTTCGAAATTGTCCTATGTACTTGCTCTGTTCTCCCATTCGCCTGTGGATGAAGTGTACTGGTACTTGCCTGTTGGTCTGGTATTGTGACATGGCTAGAAACCATGAAAAGTGATCAATTATAGTTGAAACGTAATGATTCCCTGCTAGTGTTTTGTTGAACGGCCCTCAAATATCTAGCCCGATAAACTCAAATGGTTTCGAAGCCACTGGTAACCATTGCAATGGAATTCTTGTGCGTGCCACATCCGCTCGCTGCACACATGGCACATGATTTGCTACGTATTATTCCACATCCCTTCTCCGAGTGTGCCACCAAAATTGTTCTGCTACTCGTCGTTTTGTTACTTGACAACCACCATGCCCCGAAAGCACATGATCATGGGCCTGCTTTAAAACTTCCTCTCTCAAACTCTTTGGTACCACCTGTGGTCCACACCTAGTAACTCTACACAACAAATTTCCCTCCACAATGAAATGTGGTTGAGTTCTAAAATCCTGGCACTCCTCATCCTCTGCTTGTGCCCTTTGCCATTCTGCAACACTTTTACCCATTACTTCTAATGCATCTAATTTGCGACTTAATGCATCTGCATTGCCATGTTTCTTTCCTGGCTTGTGAATTACTTCAAAGTCAGATTCACTTAATTTTAGAGCCCACCGTGTTAACCGAGTAGAAGGATCCTTGAGTCCCAGTAACCATCTCAACGCTGCATGATCCGTCATGACCTTAAACTTCCTACCATAAAGGTAACAACGAAAATACATTACTCCATATATTACAGCCAATATCTTCTTTTCTGTTGTGGAACAATTACACTTTCTTTTCCGTTGTGGAATAATTACACTCTGCCCTATTTAACTGTCTAGAGGCATACGCCACCAGATGCTCCTGTCCATTCACCATTTGCCCCAAAACCCATCCTACTGCGCCATTCGATGTGTCACATGATAAGATGAAGTCTTCTTCAAAATTCGGAAACACCAATACTGGACCATAAACTAATCTCATCTTTAATTTATCGAAAGCTTCCTGACACTCCTCTGTCCATTGAAATTTAACCCCTTTCTTTAAAAGCTTTGTTAATGGCTTGGCTATTTTAGCAAAATCTTTTACAAATTTATGATAATATGAACATAAGCCAATATACAATTGTAATTGCTTCATTGTACTTGGTGTTGGAAAATTTTGAAGTGCCTCTGTTAACCACGGATTGGTTTGAACCCCTTGTTCACTGATTACATCACCTAAATACTTGACCTGCATCTGTGCAAAATTACAAATGGTTCAAATGGCTCTGAGCACTATGGGACTTAACTTCTGAGGTCATCAGTTCCCTAGAACTTAGAACTACTCAAACCTAACAAACCTAAGGACAT
Source organism: Schistocerca americana (assembly GCF_021461395.2). Taxonomy (NCBI): domain Eukaryota; kingdom Metazoa; phylum Arthropoda; class Insecta; order Orthoptera; family Acrididae; genus Schistocerca; species Schistocerca americana. The sequence goes on along the minus strand of NC_060120.1, from coordinate 275,648,396 downwards.
CACAAACATCCATGCCCAAGGCAGGATTCGAACCTGCAACCGTAGTGATCACGCGGTTCCAGACTGTAGTGCCTAGAACTGCTCGGCCACCTCGGCTCGCCGCAAAATTACATTTTTCTAAATGTAATGTTAACCGTGCTGACCGCTATCTTTTAAAGACTTCTCTTAAACTCAATACATGTTCTATATCTAAAAACAAAGATGATGTGACTTACCAAATGAAAGTGCTGGCAGGTCGACAGACACCCAAACAAACACAAACATACACACAAAATTCAAGCTTTCGCAACAAACTGTTGCCTCATCAGGAAAGAAGGAAGGAGAGGGAAAGACGAAAGGATGTGGGTTTTAAGGGAGAGGGTAAGGAGTCATTCCAATCCTGGGAGCGGAAAGACTTACCTTAGGGGGAAAAAAGGACGGGTATACACTCGCACACACACACATATCCATCCACACATATACAGACACAAGCAGACATATTTAAAGACAAAGAGTTTGGGCAGAGATGTCAGTCGAGGCAGAAGTGCAGGGGCAAAGATGTTGTTGAATGACAGGTGAGGTATGAGTGGCGGCAACTTGAAATTAGTGGAGATTGAGGCCTGGTGGATAACGGGAAGAGAGGATATATTGAAGAGCAAGTTCCCATCTCCGGAGTTCGGATAGGTTGGTGTTAGTGGGAAGTATCCAGATAATCAGGACGGTGTAACACTGTGCCAAGATGTGCTGGCCGTGCACCAAGGCATGTTTAGCCACAGGGTGATCCTCATTACCAACAAACACTGTCTGCCTGTGTCCATTCATGCGAATGGACAGTTTGTTGCTGGTCATTCCCACATAGAATGCGTCACAGTGTAGGCAGGTCAGTTGGTAGATCACGTGGGTGCTTTCACACGTGGCTCTGCCTTTGATCGTGTACACTTTCTGGGTTACAGGACTGGAGTAGGTGGTGGTGGGAGGGTGCATGGGACAGGTTTTACACCGGGGGCGGTTACAAGGGTAGGAGCCAGATGGTAGGGAAGGTGGTTTGGGGATTTCATAGGGATGAACTAAGAGGTTACGAAGGTTAGGTGGACGGCAGAAAGACACTCTTGGTGGAGTGGGGAGGATTTCATGAAGGATGGATCTCATTTCAGGGCAGGATTTGAGGAAGTCGTATCCCTGCTGGAGAGCCACATTCAGAATCTGATCCAGTCCTGGAAAGTATCCTGTCAGAAGTGGGGCACTTTTGTGGTTCTTCTGTGGGATGTTCTGGGTTTGAGAGGATGAGGAAGTGGCTCTGGTTATTTGCTTCTGTACCAGGTCGGGAGGGTAGTTGCGGGATGCGAAAGCTGTTGTCAGGTTGTTGGTGTAATGCTTCAGGGATTCCGGACTGGAGCAGATTCGTTTGCCACGAAGACCTAGGCTGTAGGGAAGGGACCGTTTGATGTGGAATGGGTGGCAGCTGTCGTAATGGAGGTACTGTTGCTTGTTGGTGGGTTTGATGTGGACGGACGTGTGAAGCTGGCCATTGGACAGGTGGAGGTCACATCAAGGAAAGTGGCATGGGATTTGGAGTAGGACCAGGTGAATCTGATGGAACCAAAGGAGTTGAGGTTGGAGAGGAAATTCTGGAGCTCTTCTTCACTGTGAGTCCAGATCATGAAGATGTCATCAATAAATCTGTACCAAACTTTGGGTTGGCAGGCCTGGGTAACCAAGAAGGCTTCCTCTAAGCGACCCATGAATAGGTTGGCATACGAAGGGGCCATCCTGGTACCCATGGCTGTTCCCTTTAATTGTTGGTATGTCTGGCCTTCAAAAGTGAAGAAGTTGTGGGTCAGGATGAAGCTGGCTAAGGTAATGAGGAAAGAGGTTTTAGGTAGGGTGGCAGGTGATCGGCGTGAAAGGAAGTGCTCCATCGCAGCGAGGCCCTGGATGTGCGGGATATTTGTGTATAAGGAAGTGGCATCAATGGTTACAAGGATGGTTTCTGGGGGTAACGGATTGGGTAAGGATTCCAGGCGTTCGAGAAAGTGGTTGGTGTCTTTGATGAAGGATGGGAGACTGCACGTAATGGGTTGAAGGTGTTGATCTACGTAGGCAGAGATATGTTCTGTGGGGGCTTGGTAACCAGCTACAATGGGGCGGCCGGGATGATTGGGTTTGTGAATTTTAGGAAGAAGGTAGAAGGTAGGGGTGCGGGGTGTCGGTGGAGTCAGGAGGTTGATGGAGTCATCCGAACTCCGGAGATGGGAACTTGCTCTTCAATATATCCTCTCTTCCCGTTATCCACCAGGCCTCAATCTCCGCTAATTTCAAGTTGCCGCCACTCATACCTCACCTATCATTCAACAACATCTTTTCCCCTGCACTTCTGCCTCGACTGACATCTCTGCCCAAACTCTTTGTCTTTAAATATGTCTGCTTGTGTCTGTATATGTGTGGATGAATATGCATGTGTGTGCGAGTGTATACCCGTCCTTTTTTCCCCCTAAGGTAAGTCTTTCCACTCCCGGGATTGGAATGACTCCTTACCCTCTCCCTAAAACCACATCCTTTCGTCTTTCCCTCTCCTTCCTTCTTTCCTGATGAGGGAACAGTTTGTTGCGAAAGCTTGAATTTTGTGTGTATGTTTGTGTTTGTTTGTGTGTCTGTCGACCTGGCAGCACTTTCATTTGGTAAGTCACATCATCTTTGTTTTTAGATATATTTTTCCTACGTGGAATGTTTCCCTCTGTTATAATCAATACATGTTCTGATATATTCTTCGAAAATACTATGTCATCTAGGTAAACCATACATGTCTTTGCTTTCAATCCCCTTAAAATCCCATCTAATAATTACTGAAAAGTTGCCGGTACATTCTTCAATCCGAACAGCATACATTTGTACTGATAGCAGTAAAAGCTGTCTTTGCCCTATCCTCTGGTGTGACTTCCAACTGATGGTATCCACTCCATAAATCCATCGTTGTAAAATACTTACATTGTCCCAGATTGTCCAATGTGTCCGTGATATTCGGAATCGAATCTGCATCTGAAATGGTTTTCGCATTCAGAAACCTATAATCACAACAAAAACTATATTTCCTACTACCATCCACTGACTTCTTAGGTACGAGAACTACATTGCTTGAATATGGACTATTGCTGTGCTCTATGACTCCACCCCGTAGTTGTTGTTCTGTAAACTCGTCTAGTAGCGGTTGCATATGGTGTGCTATCCAGTATGGTTTCCTAAACACTGGTGTATTATCCTCCATTGGTATGTGATACTTCATAATCAGTGTCACCGGTAACCTCCCCTCCGTTCTGAACAAATCACTAAATGTCAATAACAATTCCTCCAACATGACTCTTTAAATGCTGTAATTTTCCCCTTAATTGTGCTGCATCAACATTTTGCTTATGGCTCGCCTCTAAATCCTCCCTATTGAGGTCATCTTCATCAAAAAACCCCAAAGTGGCCAATAACAACCCTTTCGACAAGTTAAAATCCACTCTGCCAAAGTTATCTATATTTACAGGAACCCTATAATCTCCTTCCACATAACTCGCTTGAGCTAAACTCCTCCGCACAAAACAGTGAGCATTATCCAACTCCTCATTACTCGAGAGTGGCTCCACCATGTACAATATATCCTTTGGTAAGACCGTATTTATCGAAATACAAACTACCTTCCCTGTACCTGCCAGTATGCTATCCTGCTGATCGACCATTAATGAATCCGTTTGCAGTTTAGCTGGCATCACCCTCATGTTAAGTGCGCCTTGTGCCATTTGTCCATTAGCAACTGTTTCCCCTGTGCGAATCATTGTTCCACCAAGTTCGACTGTTTGTTGCCAAAGATCTATCCTCACATGATGTTTGTCAAGGAAGTCCAGTCTGATAATCACCGAATACCCCTCACCTACACATATTAACACCTCTACGTGCTCACTAACCTTAGTTCCTGCAATCACGAATTGAAGTACCATCATACCCAATGACTCCACTTTATTATCTCCCACGCCATGTAACCTATAACATGATGGCTCAAGCCTTCTCCTGCTAAACAGGTCTAGACTAATAACAGACACGTGTGCCCCCGTGTCAACAAGAAACCTTTGTTTCCTTCCGTTCACCAAGCCTAATAAGTGGCATTCTGTCTGTGCACCTACAAGCACATTACTTAATTTCACTGGGACTGCTCTCCAATGGTTGAAGCAATCCCATTCTCGTTTAACAGCTGCTGCCACTGAGGTTCCCCCCTACTTTTACTCCTCCAGTTCACTGCCCGGTCACCCATTTTCCCACATGAGTAACACCGCAACTGACACTGACATTGCCCTGCCTGGCCACAACCAAAACGCTTAATTTCCTTTGCCAGAACTTTATGCTCCACCCTTTGCTTCATCGCATAATCTATCTCCTCTAAGTACGTGGCGATCCTTAGAGCTGCCACAAGATAACTGGGATTCTCCATTCTCAGCCGACATGACATCTCCAGTGTAACTCCCCACAAAACACATCTAACGCCCTGTTCAAGGCCTCTTGTAACAGCACTCTATTAGTCTCCCCATTCTGTGACAGTTCGAATGTCTGTACACTCAGTTTTCGAATCCTGTCTGAGAAACCTCCACAGTCTCACTTCTCTTCATAACTAATGCACTTAATTTTTCAGGAAAAAACCTGGTACTGTTCTGTTTTTGGTACCTCTGGCGTAACCCATTCTCAAGCTCTGAAAACATCCCCATATTGTTCAACGTTTCATGGTACAATATGTGTGACTTGGCATCCCCTATCAAGTGTAACTTCACCACTGTCAACGTTACAACATCCGACCACCCATTGGCCTTAGCCATTGTGATAATGTCATTAAGGAATACCAATACATCCTCCTTTGCTTTACCTGAAAAGAGGTTAATCAATGCCGCGATTGCCGGGTCAAACGGTATATGACACTCCACGACCTGTAATTTACTTTTACCCAATGTCCCTTCCCCTACTTGCAATGCCTCAAATCTCCCTACTAATTCTTGATATTTTTCCTTGTCCCTTATCCTCACCTCTGATAATACCTGAATTTACTTCGTTAGAGCGGCTACAGCTTCCACTGTAGTCACTGCCGCAGCCTCCGCTGCTGACTGTTTTTCAACCATTCTTGCTTAGAGCTCCACTGTTACCATTAATTTCACTCTGCTGCTCCTTAAACTTATTTCTTGCAGCAAATCATCGCCCATCTACATTCTGAACAATTGCGTGCCAAATGACCAAATCTCCTGCAGATAAAACAACTCTTTGACACCCACTTTGTACATGGTGATCTGTGATCTGTCAGGTTACAAAAATTAAATCACTTAGGTGCTATGTTATAATGTCCCCCATTTCCCCTGAATCCAGATAAATCTACAGGCTCTTCTGGCCTTACAAAAGACACCTTTAAAAAGCCTAGCCTAACTCATACTTAACCCGTCAAAACACAAAAGAATGACACATAAACAATAAATCACTCACACATTGACAGGACCAGACTCGAACCCACGCCCTCCTGGATGCTGTACCGCAACTTGCTGCTAGTGGTGTTTGCTGGACAGCAATACCTGCAGCCATCTCTGGCAAAGTTGCAGCACTGCTGCGCCTCCTGCAGCATAACCCTTGCCTGGACCCTGATATGCCAGGTGGGAAGTGAACATGGCCCATAGACTCGAGTGGAACCGAGCCCCTCCTGGACCCGCTGCAGAGCACTGTCACTGCCCTCTTTCAGGCAGACCGTGTGATCTCCAATTTCCAGGCTGCCATTCCATCCTGCCCCAGTGTTGTGTCCCCAGAGCGGAATATAGCCTGAACAAGTACATAGAAAACAGAATACAAGTTTATGCAGAATACTTATTATATTGCTGCCAGACTGGCCCCTATAAGCGAAGACCAGCACAGGTCCTTCCTGACGCTTGACTGACCTGGCACACTCTGTCTCAAGCTAAAATTGCCCATCTATTTATATCAATTTTTCCCTCGCTTCTGCCATTGTGTCAGAGAGAGACAGAAACTATGACAGGGATAAATTCTTACATGCCAGCTACTTACATAATGCCACTCTTGGCTCTGGCCTAGTGCCCTGCCTCATACATCGCAATAACTTAAAGCAACGCTGCAGTTTTCTGCCTTGTTGTTGCTCCTCTCAAAACAAATTGTGCATGCAATACTGCCATCGCAGCTCCGCGCCCGCAAGTGCCATGTTTACCTTGCCTGGCATGCTGGCTGTTGACTGTTACCACATTCTGCCAGTGGCTCCAGATTCCATCGCCCAACCGTGCCTTCATTGAATTTTGACATAATTTCTCTTTCCTTCCACTAGGACTAATACTAGTGCTGCACAAGGATCATCTGACAGTGATATAGGATCTGTCAAGGTAATACAGCGCCAGTCGAAAGGCTAATACGTAACAGACAGCATACATAGCATGCTTTAAGAGGTTAACCCTCTTAGTACCACTGGGGTCAATATGACCCCATAAGCACATTTGAAAAATATAAAAACTCCCTTGTTCTCAAAATGATTATTTTCAAAATTTATGACTTTGTCTCTCTAAGTTGCTTGTATGCAATGACATATTGTTCAGTTTTACATTCACAACATATTAAAATTTATCATGGGCTATGCACTGGGTTTTGTTTCTTGAATGTAACATTATGAAAACACAATGACAAATGCTACATTGAACAGATGTTATACGAAACACCTGCAACATTGAAACTAATATTTTCCACTTATTATATATATCCACTGTTGCCATTTCTTGCCTCAGCTGTTCTTGTGTATTGCCTCAGTTGTTGCTAATGTTTTGCCTCACCGTGTGCAAGACCTATATTATGATTAGAAAACGTTTGAGTAGTTCTGAAATACAAGCAATTTTGAATGAAGAAGAGGAATTAGGAGATATATCATCTGACGATGATGAGGAGATTGATGCTATTATTTCTGGAGGTAGTGAATAGACTGAAGATTCTGATAAAGATGTTGGAGATTTGGAAACTCTACTTCCTGAAGTTGCTGACACCTCAAATCAGAATGTTTTCAAGTAAGTATATATAATCTACCATATGTTTGCAAAAACTTTAATGATAGTACTAATACTAATAATATGTAAATACATAAGTAAAATAGTACTCCCATTTTTTCAGGTTGAGAAATGTAAATGAAACATGGGGAAAAAATCCTGTTAGATTACATGGGAAACAGCCAGCATGAAATATATTGAAGACAGATTCCACGAGGCATAGTGTAAGAAATGTAAATACTGGGCAGTCAGAATTTGAATTGTTTATGTATCCCAGCATTTTCCAGTTTATTTTGAAGTGTACCAACAAAGAAGGTAACATTACTTTTGGTAATAAATGGACAGATCATGATAGAGAAGAATTTGAATGCTTTCTTGGCCTGCTTAGTCTTGCAGGAGTGTACAAAGGCATGAGGGCATAGTGAATTTATGGAACGAAGAACATGGCCAACCTATTTTCAATATTTCTATGGCTAGGAACCGCCTTACCGCTGTATTTGGTTTGATGATGCTCAGCACCAGCAACAGAATGGTAGCCCTGTTAATTGGCTCCTATAAGGGATTTATTTGAACAGTGGGTAAGCACATTACATGATACATATGAACCACATGAGAATATTACAGTTGATGAACAACTGGTAACTTTTAGGAGTAGGTGTCCATTTTGCCAGTACATCCCCTTAAAATCTGGAAAGTATGGTGTAAAGATATGGGCTAACACCAGGGCGAATGGTAATTTAGACATACCGCGCCACAGATTAGCGAGAACAGGAAATTCCCACAAAGTTAACCCACTCAAAATGTTCAATAAACTGCCAATTCATGTTCAGTCTATGGATACAAATTCTTTTAAAATTAATTGGTACAGCTGGCTGTCAGATCATCCATTCTATGATATTAAAGAATTCTTTGAGATGCCTGAGGAGAATATAAGCATTTAAAAGTTGTCTGTAGTTAAACATATTATTTTGTGCTGTGGTTAATCGTATGTAATTACAAAGTTTATACTATAAACAATAAAATACCTTATTATATTAGATTATAAGATAACTTGTTGCGTTAGCTTTTAAAAGCTATCCTTTGTAATTTGGTACACTGCCATGCTTCAAATGTATTTATAAAGTATTGACAGAAGTTTATTTTGTTATTCTGTACGTACTAGTACATCTTGTATGACGAAGCCAATATCATTGTAAAATGATCTATGGTGAATAAAACTCTTGAAATTATTGAAATGTGACAGCACTAATTACTATGTCACACACCTGCAGGTGTACACAGGAAAGGGCAAAGGACAGCCTAGAGAAATAAATCAGGGAAAAAGAGTAGTGTTAGAATTGGCAGAACATTTATCTGGGAGTGGTAGAAATATCACAACAGATAATTTCTTTACAAGTTTGGAGTTGGCAAAGGAACTAGAACAAAAACAAATGACTGCTAGGAATACTAAGAAAAAGTCATTGTGGACTACCTGCAGAATTTATTGAAATGAGGAGAAGAACTGCAGCTTCATGTCTCTTTGGATTCCAGGAATCAGCTACAATAGTCTCCCACTGCCCAAAAAAAAATGTGACATTGCTGAGTACTACACATTTCAGGGAAGAAATAGGTGATGGTGAAACAGCAAAACCTAATATAATCCTAGACAGTGCAGCTAAATCAGGTGTAGACACAACGGACAAGTTAGTCAGGACCTACAGCACAAAACATATGACAAGAAGATGGCCCATGGTTATTTTTTATAATATTTTTCATATTAGTGTCCTAAATGCTTTCATAATTTGGACAAACTTAAATCCTGACTTGGAAAAAAAAACATTACAAAAGAAGAGAATCTCTTCTGGAACTGGGAACAAGTCTAATACAGAAAAACAGAAGTCGGCACAACGAAGGTTTCCTTCCTCATCCTCCTCCTTCAGGAGAAGTGCATATGGGGGCAAAACGTGAACAGTGTTCTCTATGCAAACGTTCAGTGGATAGAAAACATTCAGAAATGTGCAGAATATGCTTTTTTTTTTGTCCGTAAACAACATTCAGAGATTCTTTGTTTTAAATGTAAAGGGTTGCTTTGTTTTAAATATAAGGGTCTACAAGATCAAGGATTGAGACAAGATCTGTAAGTGCTTATATAAATAGTTTACCTGGTTTCAATCAGTATGCTTTTATGTCAGTTCATTAAAATAAACAAAATACTGCCAATATATCCCATGTTAATTACTTGGAGTCATACTGACCGCAGCGGTACTCAGTGTAACAAAAATATTCTGGCAGTAGGAGGGTTAAGAGGATGGGATAGGTGATTGGCTGTGGCCTTCATCAAGGAACCATTCCAGCATTTGCCTCAACAATCTGGGAAACCCACAGAAAACCCAAATAAGCATGGCCAGACGGAGCAGCTCCATCCTCCCGGATACGAGATCAGTGTCCTAACAGCTGCACAGGCTCATTCTTGACCAATATACACTCCTGGAAATGGAAAAAAGAACACATTGACACCGGTGTGTCAGACCCACCATACTTGCTCCGGACACTGCGAGAGGGCTGTACAAGCAATGATCACACGCACGGCACAGCGGACACACCAGGAACCGCGGTGTTGGCCGTCGAATGGCGCTAGCTGCGCAGCATTTGTGCACCGCCGCCGTCAGTGTCAGCCAGTTTGCCATGGCATACGGAGCTCCATCGCAGTCTTTAACACTGGTAGCATGCCGCGACAGCGTGGACGTGAACCGTATGTGCAGTTGACGGACTTTGAGCGAGGGCGTATAGTGGGCATGCGGGAGGCCGGGAGGACGTACTGCCGAATTGCTCAACACGTGGGGCGTGAGGTCTCCACAGTACATCGATGTTGTCACCAGTGGTCGGCGGAAGGTGCACGTGCCCGTCGACCTGGGACCGGACCGCAGCGACGCACGGATGCACGCCAAGACCGTAGGATCCTACGCAGTGCCGTAGGGGACCGCACCGCCACTTCCCAGCAAATTAGGGACACTGTTGCTCCTGGGGTATCGGCGAGGACCATTCGCAACCGTCTCCATGAAGCTGGGCTACGGTCCCGCACACCGTTAGGCTGTCTTCCGCTCACGCCCCAACATCGTGCAGCCCGCCTCCAGTGGTGTCGCGACAGGCGTGAATGGAGGGACGAATGGAGACGTGTCGTCTTCAGCGATGAGAGTCGCTTCTGCCTTGGTGCCAATGATGGTCGTATGCGTGTTTGGCACCGTGCAGGTGAGCGCCACAATCAGTGCTGCATACGACCGAGGCACACAGGGCCAACACCCGGCATCATGGTGTGGGGAGCGATCTCCTACACTGGCCGTACACCACTGGTGATCGTCGAGGGGACACTGAATAGTGCACGGTACATCCAAACCGTCATTGAACCCATCGTTCTACCATTCCTAGACCGGCAAGGGAACTTGCTGTTCTAACAGGACAATGCACGTCTGCATGTATCCCGTGCCACCCAACGTGCTCTAGAAGGTGTAAGTCAACTACCCTGGCCAGCAAGATCTCCGGATCTGTCCCCCATTGAGCATGTTTGGGACTGGATGAAGTGTCGTCTCACGCGGTCTGCACGTCCAGCATGAACGCTGGTCCAACTGAGGCGCCAGGTGGAAATGGCATGGCAAGCCGTTCCACAGGACTACATCCAGCATCTCTACGATCGTCTCCACGGGAGAATAGCAGCCTGCATTGCTGTGAAAGGTGGATATACACTGTACTAGTGCCGACATTGTGCATGCTCTGTTGCCTGTGTCTATGTGCCTGTGGTTCTGTCAGTGTGATCATGTGATGTATCTGACCCCAGGAATGTGTCAATAAAGTTTCCCCTTCCTGGGACAATGAATTCACGGTGTTCTTATTTCAATTTCCAGGAGTGTATATCAGATTTTTAAAAGTTTCTCTAATAAATATTGACAGACATAAGCTATAATTTTTTTAAAACACCAATGTACAGTTTTTTTTATTGAAACTGACTGCGAGAAAGAAAATGCTGCGCTGTGCTCTGCTTTGTTTTGTTTTCTTTCTTGCAGTCAGTTTTAACTGCAATAGCAGAGCATTTAAACCATTAGACAAATTTTTTGTCACTGTATATATATTTAAACAAAAATTGTATACTCAACAATGTGCTGTTCCATTTCACAGATAACTGGAAAGTTGTATTTATTGATTATTCGCTTAAGGTAAGAATACTACTACAGAATCTGAATTTGCAATAAAAATAAACAAGATTCAATGTCAGAGAGAGCAGGGAAGAGGAAATGAAAATAGAGAGGGGGGAGGAGGAGATGGACAGAGAGAGGGGGAGAAGGAGATTGGGATGTATATCCAATACCCATAGATTTTAGCAATTGGGAAGCATTGCCGGGTTCCTAGTTGCATTATAAAACTAATAGTCAATAGCCTCCAGACCATGAGACACAGTTCCTTTTGTTAAATGATACCGAATAGGACATAAAAATCTACTAAATGTGAATTCAAGAGGGTTGTCACTATGCTAAAAATTGATTATTTTTGGAGACTCCTCAAAGACATGAACTGGAGTGATGTATTTGGTGCTCATGATATGAATGAAAAATGTAACACTGTTATTAATAAAGTCCTTGCCTTATCTGAATACTGTTTTCCCTCAAAACTAACCTAAATTAGACAAAAATCTACAAAGAAGCCATGGCTTACTCAAGGAATAAAGGTATCCTGTAAAACAAAAAGGAAACTATATCTATCAGAAACAACCCTACGTTGATGCTGTAGCTCATTACAAGACATACTGCAAAATATTAAAGACTGTTATATGGATTTCAAAGCAAATGCATTACAAGAAAAAGATAATTGGATCAGATAAAAAAATATAGACAATATAGATATGGTGAAGGAAGAGGTGTGTAGAACCAGACATGAAGAGGAGCAAATAGCATTAATATTTAATGACACATTGGTAATAGATGTTTGCATTGTTGGAAAAACTGTAAACAAGAATTTCATGTGTCTGAAAAGATGGAATTGTTTTGATCAGTACATGCGGCCATGGAATATCTAAGACCAGTTATGGGTTATAAGTAGCTATGGCCCAACCACATCAATGCCATGTTATTTAGTGTTGAATATAAAATGCTGTTTATTAACACTCAATAATATAAACTTGATTGGAGCACAGATACATCGCATATTGTTTAGCCAAAGTACAGGCACTGACTATCGCTGTGCAGCGGTAATGCTTGCTGCTTGCTGCAGTGACTTCATGATGACTATCAATACAATGCCACATTAGCTTCCCCCTTTTCTGAAGAGCTGAAGCCCAGAATGGGTTGAAGCAATGGCTGGAAATGTTGGATACCTCACCTTCTTGTCTCCTCCCTGAGGAATTTTGGGGGAGGTGACCAGCTTTGTTGTGGCTGGCAATATGAGCAGACACTGCTCAGTGAATGTGGTGTGGGGTGTGGATGTCTGTCTGCTACTGTAGTCGCCCGTAGTCACTTGCACATACGTGTTAGCTCAGAGTGCGCTCAATGTTAGCTCTTGATGTCAGATGGCAGGGATGTGTACTAGCCCCCAGTCAGCTGATTTGCATCAGCTGTCTGTGGGCTTGTCCCTCTCCCAAACCTGGGATCCCTGCTGCTTGCAGAAACTTGCACTTTACTTGTGTGCCAGTGCATGTAATAATGGTGTAGAGGCAAGTTATGTTAAGTGCTTCAGTGGTTTTTCTGTAGCTGGTACTGTGGTATCTTCTGCCCAATCTGGTACCTGAATGGAGGTGTCTGCAGGTGTCACTATTGGAGCTCTGAAGCAGCATTGTGGAAGATGTGAGGAGTGAGTCTTCATTGGTATAAGAATGTTTGACTTGTTCATCAGACATGATATCTTGTTTACTGTTCCTGTCTATGAGAAACGTATTGCTTACTCTGGAAATAAGCCTGTAGGATCCAGAGTGAGTTGGCAATAGCAGCTGATATGAAGAATCGTCTTTGAGCCAAACATATCGAAATGTTCGCCTGTCCTTGTGGATAAACAGTTTTCCCTCTCTGTGACCAGTAGGATTGTGTGGTTGAATACGTTGCATGTGTGCACTTAACTGTTGCTTTAAGTTGTGTATATCTCCAAAGATGGCAGCAGCAGTGAAGTAGGCATAATTAGTTCACTGGGCACCCACAGCTACTCTCCATAAACTAGCTTTGCAGACGAACACTCCATATCCTCCATTTGCAGTACGTAGGCCCACCAGGGCTAATGGTAGAGCAGATCCCACCAAATTTCATTATGTGTCCGGGGTATCGGCACACATTTGAGTTGTAACACTGTGGATCGAGGATCTCTGAAAAGGTGGTGAAGAAAAGGGTCGTCGTGTTGTTCACTGGTGACTTTAGCCCAGTTGATATAGCTTAAACCAGTGCAATTTCAGGAGAAAGAACCCGCCACAATGTTATCTTCCTGTGTATGTGCCATTTGTTGGCCATGAATTGTGCCTGTTTGTATTGGTGGGCCGAGATAAGGTCAGTTACTTGTTGAAAAATGGTTGTGAGAGGCTTATGGTCTGTGAATATTGCAAAATGTTGACCTTCAACAGACGATCTAAAATATTTGACAGCCAGATAGATGGCAAGCAATTGCCTGCACTACACTGCTGCTGTTGTTCAAGTGGCTGCCATCTTCCAAAAACTTTTCGTTGCAGTGCAGTGCCAACTGCCATCTGGCTTGCATCCACAAGTGCTGAAGGTGCATCCAATTTGGGATGGATGAGTGGCACAATCTGAGACAGAGCCTTATTAGATCTTGAAAAGCAGATTCCGCTTGTGATTTCCATGGAACCTTTAAGCTTCCTGACGTACTCTCCATTAAGTAGCTTTTGAGCAGCTCCTGCATGGGTACTGAGTGAGGTAAGTATTGGCAACAGTAATCATTCCGATGAATCTATGGAGCCCTTTGTATATTGGAGACAGTGGCATCTGTTGTATAGCTTCTACAGGCACTGGAGGAGGAGTCAGGGCTGCATGTAAGACTGAGTACCCCAGAAATTGCACTTTTGGTTTCGCAAACACATATTTGGTTTATAAATTATAGAGTGCAACAATCAGTCATCCTTTTTTAGATTTTATTATGCAAATCCAGACTTCAGCTAGTGGCTAGCCATTCTCAGTGCACTATTCTATTCTCGATGCATGTAAGTTCTTGTTGTTTGGGTGTCAGTCATATTTCTTTCTTTTGAGTATTCAGTTGGCAAATCCAACTCTAGATGAAGTCCTATCCATCCCTCAGTCTTTTGAAATTTCTTGCGCTGCTGGAGCACAAATAGAGGCATGGGGCGACGTCGGGGAAATACAACCTCTGTGCGATGCTGACGAAGCGTGTGGCATGTTCCCGCCAGCCGTGTGGCAGCAGTATGCTCCCAAGTGCAGCCTCGGCGTAACCGTAAACAAACCTCTAAGAAACTGCAGCAAAACCCATGGCAACTTCCTTCATGTCCGCGGTGTTTTACAAAACATTCACAAGAAGATTGTCCACAACGTTGGGCCATGTGTCACAAATACAAAAAAAAAAAGGGTCATGTGTCATCCGTTTGCAAATCCGAGCGCATACATGATGTTCATGAACATTACGCTGATTCTGATTCTGTATTGTTTGTCAATTGTACTTCTTACCTTTCAGGGAAGTTATTCCTCACTGTCCAAATACTTGGTCATGATGTTCGCATGCAGGTGGATACTGGTTCTGCTGCCACTATCATCAATTCTCAGACGTATCTTCAGTTGGGTTCTCCAATCCTGTCAGCTGTCACTAGGCAATTACGGACTTACAATAAACAGAAGATTTCTCTCTTGGGACAATTTGATGCTGAGGTATCTTACAAATCTGTCATTCGCACTGTTCCCATATTTGTGGCTGACCATAGTAACGCGGAGAATCTTTTTGGTTTCAATGCCTTTAGCATTTTTGGGTTCTCCATAGGTGACTGTCAATATCGTCTCTGATGCTATTCCTTATGCTCAATTGGATTCCTTGTTGACGACATTTTCGTCCCTTTTTTCTCCTGGGTTAGGCCATGCAAACGATTTTGAAGCTCATATCACGCTCAAACCCACTGCTCGGCCTAAGTTTTTTTGAGCTCAGCCCATTCCTGTGGCCCTTCGTGATCAGGTCAAACGGGAGCTGGATCGTCTCACCGCTTCAGGGGTCTTGCTTTCTGTCACTTCCAGTGAGTGGTCCTCTCGTGTCATAGTCGTTGCTAAGCCAAATGGTGGTATTCATCTCTGTGGCGATTTCAAAGCCACTGTAAATGCTCAATGCCTTATCGACACTTACCCTATGCCTTGACCTGAAGAATTGTTCACTAAACTTGCTGGAGGCCAGTATTTTTCCACACTTGACCTGTCAGAAGTTTATCATCAACTTCCTCTCGACACTGCTTCCTGGCAGTTTCTAGTCCTTAACATGCCTTTCGGCCTCTATCAATACCAACAATTGCCATTCGGGGTTGCCAGCACCCCTGCTCTCTTTCAGCAATTCTTGGAACAATTATTGCTCACTGTCCCTGGGTGTATAAATTACCAGGACGACATTGTTGTCACTGGCTCCACCACTGACGAACATCTTCAAAATCTCTGCACACTTTTTCATGTCTTACAGACTGCCGGTCTTAAGTGTAATCTTCAGAAATCAAAATTTTTTCAGGCATCTATCACGTACTTGGGGTTTCAACTTTCTTGGGATGATATTTGTCCACTTCAGAAAACTGTCGCTGCGATTGATGCCCTTCCTCGCCCTACATCTGTTAAGGAACTGCAGGCCTTCTTGGGGAAAATAGCATACTATCACAGGTTTTTACTGTCTGCTGCTTTGGTGGCTCAGCCGTTGCATTGCCTGTTGCATAAAAACGTGCCTTTTCACTGGTCCTCATCATGCGATGAGGCTTTCCAGAAATTGAAGACTATGCTGAAACAGGCCCCGTGCCTGGCTACTTATCAACCTGGCCAACATCTTTTTCTTGCCACAGACGCCTCTCAATACGGGGTCGGTGCAGTCCTTGCGCACCGTTTTTCTGACAGTTCTGAACAGCCCATTGCTTATGCCTCCAAAACACTCACAGATGTCCAACAAAAGTATTCTCAAATTGAAAAAGAAGCTTTGGCCATTATTTATGCTCTTCATAAATTTGGTGTTTTTCTCTATTGATCCAAATTTCATCTTGTTGTGGATCACAAACCACTTGTTTCCTTGTTTCATCCATCAACATCACTTCCTGACAAGGCTGCACACTGCCTCCAGCGTTGGGCTCTTTACTTGTCTCGTTTCAATTATGAGATTCATTTCCAGCAAATGGCTCAACATGCGAATGCTGATGCACTGTCTCACCTTCCTATGGGTCCTGATCTGACATTCGGTAGGGACAAACTTTTGTGTTTCCACCTGGATGTTGCCGAGCAGCGGGTTGTGGACGGGTTTCCCATCACCAGGGACCAGCTGGCAGCTGCTACGGGTTCTGACCCTACCCTCTCCTGATTTTTACACTGTATTCAGAAGGGTTGGCCCAATCTTCCATCCACTAAAACTTCTGACCCGTTGCAGAACTACTTCGCTTTACATTACCGCCTCACGGCTAGGGATGGTGTTATCCTCCTTTCCACTGAAAATGCTTCGCCGCTTGTTGTGGTACCTGCTTCGGTCTTGCGCCTCCTTCACCATGGGCACTGGGGTGTCTCTCACACAAAATCTCTGGCACACCATCATGTGTATGGTATCGACTCTGAAATCGCACACATGGTCGCTGCCTGCGGCCCTTGTGCGTCACAGGCCGCCGCTCCGAAGCCATCTTTGTCACCGTGGCCTTCGCCTGAGAAGCCCTGGGAGCGTATTCATGCTGACTTCACAGGACCTTTTTTAGGTACTTATTGGCTTCTTGTTATTGATGCCTACTCTAACTTTCCTTTCATTGTCCGTTGCACGTCGCCTACCACCATGGCAACCACCAATGCTCTAGCTTGGATTTTCTCTTTTGAAGGCCTTCCCTCTACTCTTGTTACTGATAATGGTCCGCAATTTGCCTCTTCCGATTTCACAGATTTTTGTGCCCATCACGGTATCATGCATGTCACGGCCCCTCTATTCCATCCACAGTCAAATGGTGAGGCTGAATGACTGGTCTGCACATTTAGACTCAGTTGAGGAAACTCCTGACTTCTTCTGTTAATGATGATGCGCTTCTCCAATTTCTGGCTTCTTACCGTTTCACCCCCATGGGCGACCACAGCCCAGCTGAGCTCTAACATGGCCGACAGCCCAGCACGCTACTTCATCTTCTGCGGCCTTCCACCTCATGACCGCGGGTGCCTTCGCTTGGCCGGTTCACCGCCGACGACCTTGTATGGGTCCGAGGATATGGCAGGTGACCAAAATGGAGTCCTGGCCACATCTTACAACACCGTGGCCAACGCCTGTATGAAATCCAGACGGACATGGGTGTTGCAGTGCGTCATTCGGACAAGCTTCGGCCTCGTGTGCCGGCAACGCCTGTTCCAGATGCCGCTACACCCCCTTCGGCTCTACCTGACGCTCGGGACACTTGAATATCTCATTACTCACAACACACTCCTCTCACCATCATATCTGTGCCAGCACAAGAACTGACACCACCAGGAGACATGCCCATGCAGAACCAGATGACCATCATCTGTTGGAGTAACTCTACTCGCCTCCTTCTCCTACGGACGCGGACACGTCGCCCTTGTCTCATGTTATAAGAATCGGACTTGCCGCAGTGGGCAGATTGGTGTACGGGGCCCCAGCAGATTTGACCCACATGTCTCCTGTCATCTCGACCCATTATCATCGGGGACACTTCCGTCTGTACAGGAAGCCTCCTCCTCGAGACTTTACAGCCAGTCAAACAACACCTATGGACGTTAGCAATCTACAGGCCATCTCCATCAAGACCTGTGCAAAAAATTCGAAGGGGGGAAAAGTGTTGTGACTTGCCGAAGTTTCAAAGTGTCATTGTGCAGTTACGCATGTCCTCTACACGTGGCGCTGTCTGCCAGCCATGTAGCAGCAGCGCCACCTAAGCAGCCAGCCAGCCAGCGGCCGCTAGACTTGGACTCAGTTATGATTTGACTGTTAAAGTGTACACACATCGTACTCTGTTTACTTGATCTGTGACTTTCATGAATTGTGTCTTCCTTGAAATATATTTGTTCAACTTGAAGTTATTACAATCTCATTGGCTTCAAATCAGAAATTAGTTTTTATCCTCGGGAGACTGAGCAAGCAACCTGTGACAGCTGCGAAGCATATAATGATAGTAGCCAACAATACCAGAATTTCCACTGACAGAGAGAAGAAACTCATGATGCATGTGGATGGTGGTTTCATCCGTGTGGATTTTGTGGTAACTGATGTGAGTGGTCCAATAACTGGTGCTGATTTCCTTCACCATTTTCAGCTTGCGCTGAATCTAGTCAATTGTCGATTATTGGAAGTTCTGTCAGAGACAATTTTTCCTGTCAGTGCTTCCATGCCTGGTCACATGATATGTGATGCGCATGTATATGCCTGTACAGAGATATCCTGTTCTATTGTTCCACTATGCCAGTTCTACGGAAGTTGCTGCTGAGTGGATTGCACAATTAAGCATCACATGAGGAGAATACTATCTTCAGCAAAAATATTCCAGTGACAGGCAAAGTAGCATCACCATATGATGAAAAACTATTTTAAAGGCTTCATTACAAGTTCCAGGCTCTTAAAGACCAAGGTGCTACTAGCGCAAAATGTTTTTATTAAGCTCAGCATCACATTTGCACCATGTTACATGAACCATAGCTTCCTGTGGGTGGGCCAAAACACGGAAAGCTTGATGCTGCTGATGCAAGAGAAGGTATTCACATTTTATGAGTTACTATCTGCCACTGCGTTTAATGGAAAGAAGATGTTTTCGGAAATGTAAAGATGGTGTTTTCAGAAATGTAGAGGCAAGTTTTCTTTTTGCTTTACTGAAGTTTTGGGTGTGGTAGCTGATCCTTCCATTGTTTCTCCTTCCATTGTTTCTAATAATATGCATTCACAAAATTGAAAATTTATGCTGACAAACTATGGAAAATCCAGAATGGAATGTGAGAGTATTATGAAAAGGATAGTTGCTACTCATCATATGAGTAGCAGATAGGCACAACAAAAGGACTGTCAGAAAGTAAGCTTTCAGCCAACAAGACCTTCATCAGAAATGCAAAAAACACACACCCTTTATCGGAAATACAAAAAACACACACACACATTCATGCAAATGCAACTCATACACACATGACTCCAGTTTCTGGCTCTGAGGCCAGATTCTATGCGATTAGGAGTTCCTATAGCCTTACTAACATAAATAACATATTATTTAAAGTAATGTACATGGATAGATAAAAAAATCTACTCACCAAACGGAGGCAGGGGAATACACACACAAAAGGATTTAACTTCTACAAGCTTTCGGAGTCAGTGGCTCCTTCTTCTGGCAGAAGAGTTGAAGGGGAAGAAAGAGGGGTGAAGGAAAAGGACTGGAGAGGTTTAGGGAAAGGAGCATAGTTAAGAAAAGTCACAGAGATCCCCAGGTCAGGGTAGAATTATCGGACGGGATGAGAAGGAAAGACATTATATTATCAATAATTGATTATTTTTGGTCTTACGTTATTGAAAGTTGAATATAAAATGCTATTTATCAACATTCATTATATGCCTGATCAGAGCACAGTTACATCACATATTGTTTAAGCAAAGTACAGGCAACAACGGTCTTTAGCCAGTAACAGTGGTTGCTACATCCTATAGGTGACACCATGATGATTATTGATACTTCATCACACAATCATAATGCATAACTTCGGTAAGATGAATATGACTCTCACTGCAGCAGCAGAAGTGATGTGCACTGTAAAGTCTTTAAAATCAAAAAATTCTAGTGGTTATGATAAAACATCAATAAAATTAATTAAAGTGGGTGCTTATGAGTTTAGTAACATATTAAGTTATGTATGTAATTGCTTGTTTATCAGTGAAACATTTCTGGAGTGTTTGAAATATGCTGGGGTTTAGCCTTTGTTTAAGATGGGAAAAAAAGGAATTCCACCAAATTTCTGTCTGGTTTCACTTTTCCCAGCATTCTCACAAATTTTAGAAAAGGCAATATACAGTCTGCTTGTTAACCATGTGGCAATAAATAATAAATTATAAAAGAAACAGTTCAGATTTTGAAGAGTTCTGATATTGAGAACATTATCTACAAATACGGTGAGAATGTACTTAATTCATTAGACAGTGAATTACAGGCTACTGGTATATTTGGTTTTGGTGATCTAGCAAAGGCATTTGAATGTGTAAGTCACAATATCCTCTTAAGTAAATTAGAATATTATGGTGTAACAGGAAATACAGGAAAATGGTTCAAATCCTATATCTCTGACAGGAAACAAATGGTGTCTTTAGGAAAAATACGGGTAATTAAAGCTATCAGGATTCATCAAAATTGATACTACGTGTGGTGTACCACAATATTTCATCTTAGTACCTCTCCTTTTTATTGTCAATATCACTGAATTACATCTGTAACATTACCAGATGCAAAGTTTGTTTTGTTTGCAACTGATAAAAACACTTCAGTAAATAGCAAATCAAGTATAGTCTTCAAAAGACCGGTTAATGAAATTTTCAAGGACATTAATAAGTGGTTCCTAGACAATTCTTTGTCATAAAAATTTGAAAAAACACACTATATGCAGTTAACAACTTCTAAAAGGTTTCCACCAGTATATGCCTAAAATATGATGATAAACAGTTAGAAGAAGTTGACAGTGTTAAATTGTTGGATTACAACTTGGATTCAACTGGAAGGGCCACAGAAATGCTGAAGTGCTTAAACAAATCTCTGTTTGCAATGCAAATGTTGTTGGACATGGCTCTTCCTTCTGGCAGTAGGACTGAAGGGGAAGGAGAAGGGCTGAAGGAAAGACACTTTCTTTCTCATCCTGTCTGATAAGTCTCCCTTGACCCAATTTTCTGAGCAACTTTTCCAAGCTCTACCCCTTTTCCTAAACCTCACCAGCCCTTTTCCTTCACCCCTCTTCCTCCCCTTCAACCCTTCTGCCAGAAGAAGGAGCCATGGCTCCGAAAGCTTGCAAGCTTTGATACCTTTTATGTGTGTTCTCCTGCTGCTGCTTGGTGAGTAAATTTTGTATCTATCCAATTACATTTGATTTTAGCTACAGTTATATTATAGCTCAAGTCACTCATATCTCACTCTCCTCTTCTCTGACACTCCATAATAAAACTGATGCAAGTGCTGTTAAGAAATTTACTTGTTCATCCTGTGTTTAATGAGTTTTATGCACCATGTTAAGAGTAAACAAATTGGCACAAGACCCAACTTTGATTTTATGTTATTCATATACAATTAATTCAATCTGTATATTGAGCAACCAGTAAAGGAAACAAAAGAAAAGTTTGGAGTAGGAATTAAAATCCATGGAAAAGAAATAAAAACTTCGAGGTTTGCTGATGACATTGTAATTCTGTCAGAGACAGCAAAGGACCTGGAAGAGCAGTTGAACGGAATGGAAAGTGTCTTGAAAGGAGGATATAAGATGAACATCAACAAAAGCAAAACAAGGATAATGGAATGGAGTCACATTAAATCAGTTGATGCTGAGGGAGTTAGATTAGGAAATGAGACACTTAAAGTAGTAAATGAGTTTTGCTATTTGGGAAGCAAAATAACTGATGATGGTTGAAGTAGAGAGGATATGGATATAAAATGTAGACTGGCAGTGGTAAGGAAAGCATTTCTGAAGAAGAGAAATTTGTTAACATCAAGTATAGAATTAAGTGTCATTAAATCTTTTCTGAAAGTATTTGTATGGAGTGTAGTCACGAATGGAAGTGAAATATGGACAATAAATAGTTTAGACAATAAGAGAATAGAAGCTTTAGAAATGTGTGGTTCTACAGAAGAATGCTGAAGATTAGATGGATAGATCATGTAACTAACGAGGAGGTACTGAACAGGAATGGGGAGAAGAGGAATTTGTGGTACAACTTGACTAGAAGAAGGGATTGATTGGTAGGACATGTTCTGAGGTGTCAAAGGATCACCAATTTAGTATTGGAGGACAGCGTGGAGGGTAAAAATCATAGAGGGAGATCAAGAGATAAATACACTAAGCAGATTCAGAAGGGTGTAAGTCGCAGTAGTTACTTGGAGATGAAGAAGCTTGCACAGGATAGAGTAGCATGGAGAGCTGCATCAAACCAGTCTCTGGACTGAAGACCACAACAAAAATGTACAATTAAGAAGGAGAATATTGGTCATTTATATTATAATGTTGAATTTTGTGGTAGTCCTGTTATATAAGCTTACATTAAACGTTGATCTCCAGACCAAAGACTGGTTTGATGCAACTCTCAATGCTAGTCTACCCCATGAAAAACTCTTCATCTCTGCATAACTAGTGCAGCCAGCATGCATCTATCCATCTGAACCTGCTTACTGTAGTCTGGCATTTGTCTTGTTCTACAGTTTCGGCCCTCAGACTCCCCTGCATCACCGAACTGACTATTCTTTGATGCCTCAGCATGTGCTCTGTCAACTGATCCCTCCTTTTAGTCAAATTGTGCTATACATTTCTTTCCTTCCCAATCTGAGTCAATGTGTCTTCATTTGTTGTATGATTTGTCCATCCAATTTGCAATCTTCTTCTGTATCACTGCATTTTAAGATCTATTCTCTTCTTGTCTGTGCTGTTAGTCAAGTCTGTTTCACTTCTGTACAAGGGCAGACTCCATACAAATACTTTTGGAAAAGACTTCATAACATTTAAATTCATAGTTGATGGAAACAAATTTCACTTTTTCAGAAATACCTTTCTTGCTTTTACCAGACTTAATTTTTATCCATCTCTACTTTATGGACAGCGTCTGTTACTTTACTACCAAAGTTGCAAAACTAATTTGCTACTTTTAGTGTCTCATTTTCTAATGTAATTATCTTAGCATAATCTGTTTAATTTGAAAACACTTGATTACCCCTGTTTTACTTTTGTTAATATTCATCTTATAAGCTCTTTGAAGTCCCTTGTTGTCTCTTGACAGAATTACAATGACATCAGACACCAAAATTTTTTGTTAATGTAGTTGAGGTACATAAGATAAGAATAATGGAAGAAAAAACAAGATACGCACAAGAAATTCATGATAAAGGCATAGCATAGATTAAAGGAACAAAAAGAACCTGATTCACACTGCAGAAACAAATCACCTTGGATTTTAAATTACGTTATTTATTCATTCATTCATTCATCAATAGTCAAATTTCTGTGAAATTTATGTCACTGTTGTAGGTACACATATGCATAGTTTGTAACCAAGGTTGCGGCGCAACATATCACTTCAGGGAATGTAATGTGTTACTCAGTGTCTTCTTGATAGATAAACAGTTGTGGCATCTGAAAGTATACCACTCACCTATAGCAGATCAATGCATGGAGCACACTAACATAACAAAAAACAGCAATCACACTAGCAGTTGAGCACTAGCCCTTTTTCCAGAATTTATGTTATATATTACTGTACTCCGTGCATCAATCCACTGTAGGTGAATGTTTGCCTTTCCCTAATTTTATGTATTGCTTCATCCAGTAATTCCCATTATTGTTAAACAATCACCCTTGGTACACAAAAAGAGATCACAACAACAACAACAAAAAAACATGCAAAATTTAAATGGACGCAAAATTTCCTAGATTGGCAATCTTTATAGAAGCTTGAAATTTAGCGTGGACATCAATGTGAGATGCTTATAATAGTTTCCACACTGAAACTTTGTAACAAAACCTGGCAGAAAATTCAAAGAGATTCTGGTTGTATATAAAATATGTTAACGGCATGCTATTGAGTGTGGCTACAGTTGCCTGAGACTGCAGTCATGTGTATGTAGGTTGTGTTTGCTTGAGAGAGAGAGACAGAGATAGAGAGAGAGAGTGTTTTGTCTATTTTTGAGTAAGGGCTTATGGGCTGAAAGCTTTATTTGTGATAGTTTTATTGGTCTGTCTATCTGCGACTCAGCATCTCCGCTATATGGTGAGTAGCAACTTTCCTTTTCATAATATTGTTACATTCTGTCCTGAATGTTCCAAAGTAGAGTTTGTATGTAGATGTAGATGCAGATGCCAGAATCAAAACATCCTGCAGAACAAAGAGGATGGTATATAGTTCTCTTAGAACTTTTAATGGCGGAAAGATACAGCAGCATCACTTACTTTACTGTAGTTCCCGAAAAACGTAATAAATAAATTTAACAGTGTGTTCATAAAATCTGAAATCGAGAACTCATAAAATAAAATAAAAACCATCTAGAATATGATAAAGTATAAAACAGAAAACATGACACACATAGTAATTAAAGAAGGTGGAAATATTCTGAAGAAACCTGAAATCGTTGTAGAAAGTTAAACAAATCTTTTTTGACAAAGCACAGAATACTAGCAATAAAGGCTCTGTGGATGAAGCTCTTAGCAGCAGAATCCTGCACATATCTTTTCCTCATGAGTTTAAAAGAGTAATTAAGCCAGTAAAAAAGTAAAAAAAAATCTGATAGTGTGGGCAGTATTTCTAGTAAAATATTGAAATATTTTTATAAATATATAAGTCCAGTCTGATGCAACATTTTCAATACATCTCTGTAACAAAAATAGTCCCTGATAGACTATAACTCACTGTAGTGACATTTCTTTTAAAAAAGGTGACAAACAATGTCTCAAAGTATTGCCTGGTCTCCCTTTCAACTACCTTTTCAAAAGTTCTCAAAAAACTCATGCACAGAATTATTGCTGACTATCTGAACTTCCACAATATCCTCAACAAAAGCCAATTTGTGTTTCATACTGGCCTTTCTACTGAACAAGCAATATTCTCTTTAACAGTCAAGTTTTGGAAGCCATCAACAAAAATATTTCACCAGTAGGTATTTTTTGTTATCTCTCGAAAACTTTGATGGTGTAAACCGTCAAACTCTTTTGAGAAAGGCCGAGTGTAATCACTTAGGTGGTACTGTCAGTTCATGGATTTAGTCATATCTAAAAGATCAAAAGCATATCGCAGAATGGCTTATGTGAAGAACCTGCTTTATCTGAGTGAGGCACCTTAAGTTCTGGTGTGCCATAAGGTTCTGCTTTAGGTCCACTGCTGTTTCTTATTTTCTTTAATGACTTCTCACTTTTTCCAATACAAAGAGTAAATTTACCCTTTTCACAGATGATAGTACAGTTCTCATTGATGGATTATCAGATAACAATCTTGAACAAACTGCAAAAAAAGCCTTCTGGTGTTCTTCAAATGGTCTCACACTGAGTACAGACAAAACAAGTAAATTAAGTTACGTACAACTCAGAAAACCTTGAAATTAAGATAAAATGTAGAGATCAATTGATACAGAAAGTTGATGATACAAAAATTCCTGGCTGCTTATGTAGTCAGCAAATGTAATTGGTCAACCCACATTCTTCATCTTCTTGAAAGACTTAGCTCAGCAACATTTGCACACTACTTTATAGTAAGTAAGATATGTTTTAAATTTTACACAAATCCTTTAAGCTTTTTATCCTTTTAAGCAGTTTATTTTATTGCTTGACGCCTTGGTAAAACATAGTGGTTTGGATCTTTCTTTATTCTTTCTATCCCGGTACAAGTAACTACTACATTTGCTTGGTTATCATGTGAGAAACTGTTTGATAAATATTACTCCATGTTTTATTTAAAAAATTTCAGTTTGAAAGATATATTCATTTGGAACTATCAAAATATTCCATTTAAAAAAAATAGTTCAATGCTGTATTGTGGGTCTTGGTCATTATTCTGATGGCCCTTTTCTTCAGTTGAACACATTTTCCATATTCTGAGCATTTGCACGACACAATGTTATGCCATAACTGATGGGTTCATCCTAGTTTAAATGCTGATCAACAAACATACCTAAAACATTTGTGCTCACTACACACTCAATGATCTGATTGTTTACTTTGCGTCATGTGTCAGGTTTTTACTTATATTGAAGTAAATTTATCTATTTAATCTTTCTTATACACACTCTGTGATCTGATTGTCTACTTTAAGTCTTGTGTCAGGCTTTTTACTTATGTGGAAGTACTTATACAAGCACTAGCTTATTGTTTGTTGATGAGTTGCAAATCTCCATAAGTGCCTTGTCAGCTTTTACTCCTTACATTTCTGGTGTCTTATCTTTAATTGTTTTATTGCTCTCATCAGAAAATAACACTCTTTCTACTTGTTTGACCCACAATGGAAAGCCAATGATGTAAATAAGAAATAGCATTGGACCTAATATGATGCTTTGAGAGACTCCAATGTTCACTATTCTGGATCTGAAACATATTTCTCTAAATGCTTTGATTCACTTGAAATTTGGAAGGTCTCTGCACTCTGTATACTAGTTAAGACTTAAACCATTTATTTTCAACTCCCCTCCCCTCCCCTCCCCCTCCCCTACCCCCCCCCCCCCCCCACACACACACACATACACTTATCACTTATTCTCAAAGCTTCAAGTTCACATAGATGTATTTAATGATCAGCTGTGTGAAATGTTTTCAGTTCCATTTTTTTATTTTTGTTTTAAGTTTCTATTATTTTCGAAAAAGAAGGCAGTTGTGAAACAAGTCTTTAGTTCTGTATTTTTTCTGTATCACCTTTTTTGTGAATGGGGTTAACTTTTGTATGCTTTAGGTAACAAGGGAAGCAACCAGATGTAACTGACTCATTTGTAATGTCTGTTAGGAGTGCTTTTATGCTGCTAAATCAGCATGTGACATTCACTTGCTTTATTTCTTTGTTGATGGTCCTCTGTGTGGATGTACTGCATTGTGATACTGGCTGAAAAAGGGGGGGGGGGGAGTTCAACATTGACTACTGTAAATAAATAATGTAGCAAACAGGTGCACAGTTGCATTTCACAGTTCTTTGCTTTCACTGTACAACCCCCCCCCCCCCCCAATACACACAGTTAATATGGCTAGTTCACTATTGGTTAATTTTTGATAAGCCTCATTAATAGTTTGCAGGCATACGTCAGGATACTGCTACAATAGTTTACCATTGAACATCTATGAGCAATAAAAACACTACCACACAGTTCTTGTAGAATAATACGGAATAATTGGATCACCAATCACTGCTATCAATTATAAATTTTCACCAATCACCAGAAATTTTATCTCCACCAAGTTGTATCTCAGTCCTAGGTAATTCCATTGATGAATTAAAGTCACCCAACCCAGTTGACATAATCTGCCTCTCTGAACACCATGTGACCACTGGTATAGGAACCAGGCCTAAGCACAATGAGAAACTCAGACAGGAGAGTACTGCAAATGTTAGAATAAGGAAAGGTTCTCATAAAAGTATAATTAAAAATAATGTAAGTATATTTCATCAAAATATTGGGAGTTTAAAGAATAAAGTAGATGAGCTTCTGGTTTGTTTAGAAGATTTAGAAGCTGAGAATGAAATAGATATACTATGCCTGTCTGAGCATCACATTGTTACTGATATGGATAAGGTAAATGTAAGTGGTTATAAGCTCTCTGCACATGTAATGAGAGAAAATATGGAGAAAGGAGGAGTTGCCATATACAGGGTGGTCCCGAATTCATGGTACAAACTTTAATGGTAGGTGCAGGACATTGTAACAAGGATATATTGTATAGGAATGTATAGTCCCAGGTGACGCGGTGAGGCGTAAACAGGGGAAATAACGGCCGAAAGGAAAACGAAAGATTTTATTGAAATCGTTGTTGACAAGTGTCATATTTACAGTAAGTGTTCAAAATTGCGTCCACCATGAGCGATACATGCTTGACAGCGTCGGTGCAGCGATTGGCGTACACGTTCAAAGATGCCTGGTATTTCACGCACACCTGCAGCAGCTACAGATATGCGAGCAACGAGATCCTCATCTGAGTCAACTGGAGTCTCATAAACAAGACTCTTAAGATGTCCCCATAAAAAGTAATCGAGGCAAGAGAAATCAGGAGATCGGGGTGGCCAAGGGACTGGTCCACCACATCCAATCCATCTAGCACCAAACGTGGCATTCAGGTAATTCCGTACAGCAGTGCTGAAGTGTGCTGGCGCTCCATCGTGCTGAAACCACATGCGGTTACGAATGGCGAGCGGAACATCTTGCAGCAGTTCTGGTAACACTTCTTGCAGAAAAATAAGATAGCTTTCGCCACAGAGTCGCGTGGGTAGTAAGTATGGCCCAATCAAAAAGTCGTTCACAATACCAGCCCACACATTAATACCGAAACGTTGTTGATACGCATGTGGACGCGTTGCATGTGGATTATCTGTTGCCCACACATGGGAATTGTGCGCATTAAAGACACCCTCGCGTGAAAATGTCGCTTCATCTGTAAATAGCACATGACCTACGAAATCCGGCTGCAACGCACATTGCTGCAACAACCACTGGCAGAAGTTCACGCGAAGAGGATAATCTGCCGGATTCAATGCTTGTACTTTTTGAAAATGGAAGGGGTGTAAGCGATTTTCATTTAACACTCTGCATACAGTCTGATGACTCACATGTACGTCACGCGCAACAGTTCTTGTGCTTGACTCGGGTCTATCAGCCACTATGTTCAAGATGCGTTCTTCCAGTCTTGGAGTGCGTACAGCTCTTAATCGACCAGCGTCATGTCTGTTGACGTCGAACGTACCTGTTTCACAAAGTTGACGATGTAACCGTTGAAAAATTCTATGATCCGGCATTCGTCGATTAGGATACTCCGCGCGATACATTCGTAACGCAGCTCTGGCGTTACCATTTGCACGGCCGTACATGTAATGCATGTCTGCTTTTTCTGCATACGTAAAGTCACCCATCGTCTACGGCAGCACAATTGTGAATGGCGCTTGTCCCTACTGCGATACATCATGTTCATCTACTGCCCTCTACCGGCAGTGACACCAACCGATCACTCCATTTCTCTTTCCCCTGTTTACGCCTCACCGCGTCACCTGCGACTATACATTCCTATACAATAAATCCTTGTTACAATGTCCTGTACCTACCATTAAAGTTTGTACCATGAATTCGGGACCACCCTGTATGTCAAAAGTTATCATTGTGCAAAAAGTATAGAAACAAAAAAGTTTTGTGTAGAGAAACATATAGAAGCATGTGCCTGTGAGCTTAAATTAAATAAAGGCACATTTATAATTGTAACTGTATATAGGTCCCCATCAGGAAATTTTCATCTATTTCTGAAAAATTTGGACTCCTTGTTGTGCTATCTGTCAGACAGGGGGAAGCAAATCATTATTTGTGGGGACTTCAATGTAGATTCTCTGAAAGAGGGTAATAGGAAAAATGACCTTGAAGTATTACTTGGTTCTTTCAATTTGACACCCGTTATTGATTTTCCTACTCGGGTGGTAAAGGATAGCAGCTCACTGATAGATAACTTCTTTATAGACCAAGATAAGTTTAACCAGATAAATGCTCAGCCTGTTGAGAATGGTCTTTCTGATCATGGTGCACAGCTGGTTACAATATATGACATAGCTCCATTCAGCAATACTAAACAGTCCTCCAAAGTAGTACGTTCAGTCAACGATTTAACAATTGCAAATTTCAGGGAAAGCCTACAGCAGTTAGACTGGGATGAGGTGTACCGTGAACCTGATGCCAATTTAAAATATAATTTATTTCATGACATTTTTGTAAATGCATTTGAAAACTGCTTCCCCAAGAAAATAGTTAAATATACTCGTAAGAAACCTTGTAACAAACCATGGCTTACTAAGGGTATAAAAATATCTTGTAACCGGAAAAGGGAGATGTATCTGACAGCAAGAAAGAGTAGTGACCCAGAAACTATCAAAAATTATAAAAACTACTGTGTTATATTAAGAAAAGTTATTAAAAAATCCAGGAGTATGTGTATCATGTCTGAAATCAGCAACTCTGATAATAAAATTAAAACAATTTGGAATATTATTAAAAGAGAAACAGGTCAACCAAGAGCAGAGGAAGACAGTATTACCATCAAATTGAATGAAAACTTTACGAACAAAAAGTCAGAAGTTGAAAATATTTTTAATAATCATTTTCTAAATGTTGTGGATATAGTAGGATCCAGGTGTTCATTAGAAGATGCTAGGCTGTTAATGGAAGAGGCCATACCTATGCAATTTGATACAATTGAAATCTCACCCACTTCTCCCTCTGAAATTAGGAAAATAATAAACTTGCTTAAAAGCAAAAACTCACATGGAATTGATGGCATTTCCAGCAAAATACTAAAAGCTTGTTCTCAACAGATAAGTAAGATTCTCAGCCACCTGTGTAATAGCTCTCTGGAACAGGGCATTTTCCCTGATAGACTGAAATATGCTATTGTTATACCTTTGCATAAAAAGGGGAATAGATCTGATGTCAACAATTACCGTCCAATCTCCCTTCTAACAGCTTTATCCAAAATTTTTGAGAAAGTAATGTATTCAAGAGTAGCTTCACATATCTGTAAAAATGAAATTCTAACAAAATGTCAGTTTGGTTTCCAGAAAGGTTTTTCAACAGAAAATGCCATATATGCTTTCACCAGTCAAATTTTGAATGATCTGAATAACCGAACACCTCCCATTGGGATTTTTTGTGATCTCTCAAAGGCTTTTGATTGTGTAAATCATGAAATTCTGCTAGACAAGCTCAAGTATTGTGGCATGAGTGGGACAGTGCACAAATGGTTTAATTCGTACCTAACTGGAAGAGTGCAGAAAGTTGAAATAAGTAGTTCTCGTAACATGCAAAGATCAGCACATTCCTCAAACTGGGGAACAATCAAGAATGGGGTTCCACAAGGGTCAGTCTTGGGTCCTTTGTTGTTCTTATTATATATTAATGACTTGCCATTCTATATTCATGAAGAGGCAAAGTTAGTTCTCTTTGCTGATGATACAAGTATAGTAATCACACCTGAGAAACAAGAATTAACTGATGAAATTGTCAATACTGTCTTTCAGAAAATTACTAAGTGGTTCCTTGTAAACGGACTCTCACTGAATTTTGATAAGACACAGTACATACAGTTCCGTACAGTGAATGGTATGATGCCATTAATAAATATAGACCTTAATCAGAAGCATATAGCTAAGGTAGAATATTCCAAATTTTTAGGTATGTCCATTGATGAGAGACTAAATCGGAAGAAACACATTGATGATCTGCTGAAACGTTTGAGTTCAGCTACTTATGCAATAAGGGTCATTGCAAATTTTGGTGATAAACATCTTAGTAAATTAGCTTACTACGCATATTTTCACTCATTGCTTTCATATGGCATCATATTTTGGGGTAATTCATCACTGAGGAATAAAGTATTTATTGCACAGAAGCGTGTAATCAGAATAATAGCTGGAGTCCACCCAAGATCATCCTGCAGACATTTATTTAAGGATCTAGGGATATTCACAGTAGCTTCTCAGTATATATACTCTCTCATGAAATTTGTTATTAACAACCAAACCCAATTCAAAAGTAATAGCAGTGTGCATAACTACAATACTAGGAGAAAGGACGATCTTCACTATTCAAGATTAAATCTAACTTTGGCACAGAAAGGGGTGAATTATACTGGCACTAAAGTCTTTGGTCACTTACCAAATAGTATCAAAAGTCTGACAGATAACCAACAAGTATTTAAGAAGAAATTAAAAGAATTTCTGAATGACAACTCCTTCTACTCCATAGAGGAATTTTTAGATATAAATTAAGAAAAAAAATATTAAAAAAATATAAAAAATAAAAAAATAAAAATAAAAAAACACAAAAAAGTAGTTATATTAACTTAAGTATGTTGTTAAATTAACCTAATTATGTCATGTATTGGAAAATTCGACTCGTTCCACATCATTACGAAATATCGTATTCATGATCCATGGAACTAGTATTAATCTAATCTAATCTAATCTAAATCTCTAATCTACGTATTGAATAGACACTGTCATTGTTTTAACACATGGCCTATTACACTTTTTTCACAGTTAAGTTGATGCATTGTTGTTTACCTAACCAGCACAGGTTTCTTGTCTAAAAATCGACCATGTACAGACTGTCTCGGGACCGAAAATCGCGCCTTTATATATCATCAGAATAATAGGCACTGAAACTACACATTGTTTGATACTTAAGTTTTAGAAATTACAATTAAAACATAACTCATTAAATTAATTGAATGCATCTAAAAATTCTGTCTTTTTTAACAGTTTCTTGTACTACAGTGGTTAAGCTATATTATTTCTTTAAATGATGAATTAACAGGTATAGATATACAAACAATATGAGCTGGCTTTGCTACAATGTTTTCAAATTGAGCTAAATAAATATTTTAAGAATCCTTGTGATTCTTTTTCCAAATGTTTATAATTATTACAGAATTTCTATTTGTTTGTAAGTCAACAATAGAATCTAAGTTACGAAACAATTACTGATTTCACCCTACATCAAAAGACATTAACTAGGAATAGTCAAAATAAATTAGAAAATCGAAGATGTACACCAGACGGAGCACAAAATTAGATCTGGTGTCATGTTTTTTAAAACTGAGGGCCAACCTTTCTCTTTTATGAAAATGCAGTTTATACTCACATATGTTAATGGTAATTAGAAATGGGAAAATTAATTTAAGAGGGCAGATGGCAGAACAAGAGGGGAAGTAAAAATATGCCAGCTTGCTTTGTCACAAGCAGACACACTGGAACCTTGTCTAGAGCTGTAGACATCATTAATTTATGCACAACTCCACTGATTTCCTACTCAGTAATGGATAGCAGTAGCATTATGTAAGGTATATTGTTATTTGTAGCTATATGGTGTATTTTTGGTTGCTCTACTACTATAGTAATTGTTTGTCAAGTTGGTCAGGTCTCTAGGATTATCTGTTAAACCGTCTTTATTTCTATTTTCTATGTTTATTTGTTTTGGCTTTGTTCTGCCAGATTTTAGTTACATGATATTCCAAATTGCTTATTTTTATTGCTTATCATTTTGGATTCTTTGTGTGACCTGCAGCTATTTGCTGTACATCCTTTTGCATCCGAGATCAAACTGTAATTATGTTGGATCACTCTCATCCTTGACAGACCTGAGATATTTGAATGTTTCAGAGAATTTTTTGATGCCTTTTGTTAGCCACTCATTTCTGCTATATTTCCCAACAGTGTGTTCTATTTTAGGAAACGTCTGCTGAAATTTTAGTTTGAATATACTCATGACTTTGTTGAATTTTTCATTTACATGTGTTCCTGAATATACTTCTGACCTTGTCTGGCATCTTTTTAATATAGAAAACACCCTTCTGTAACCAAGTGCTTTTGTTTGTTTCTTTTCAAATATTTTATATTTTGCTATTTGTCCAGAATGGTCTTATACCCCAAGGTTTTTAACACCTACTTTATTATCATTGTGGCTTATATCTTTTTGCATGTGGTCAGTAATTTAATATGAATGTTTGCTCATTCCTGTTGCACTTGCTACCTGTTGTGAAATACCACATCTGGTGTTTGTGAGTTGTTGCAAAATTCTTTAATGTAGTTCTCCTTGCTTTTTATGTCCTTGAACATGACATCCTGTAAGGCTGGTTTCAGACTTGTATTCTGGCTGCACTTTTACTGCTGTTAAGAGAATCTGTACCACAGTTTTAACTTCTCTCAAATAACATAAGAAGTCCATTTGTATCAATAACTCATATACTGACATTACACATATACATCATCAAACAGATCACATAAAGAGCTTACATCATTGTTAATGTTCAACCATGAATCCCCCACGTAAATTTTTTATTAAAAGAATATTTCATTTGTCATTTACACAGCCTAACTTTCATTGTCAAAGGTACCTATATATCATATTAGGAATTCTACACCTCAATCAGAGCAGACTGGCAATCACTGGAACTTCTTTTTGCACCTGAGCAGGTATTTTCTCTCATGAATTTGCTGCAATTGCTATCCCAGCTTAAAGATGTGTCATCCCTCAGCGTGGCTTGCCACCTGCAAATAAAAATAACAATCTTGCACAATATCTGTGCTTTTTTCTACACCATATTTTATAGTTTTCATTCATGAGTATAATTTGTCATTAAGAAGAGGTAGGCTTTCTTTATCATTGCAGGTATTTAAATATTAATGGCAACAACTGTATAATTGGAGTAAATTGCATTAACATAGTAGAAGTATGCCATAAAACTGCTGAAGAATCTAAGCAATCTTTATTTGCAATGTGGATGTTGTTAGTCATAGCTGATATAAAAATTTAAAAAAAAAGGTAGTATACTTCACTTACTTCCATTCCCTAATGTCGTATGAGATTTTTTAGGTTAACTCTTCAAGTCAAGTCTAAGTTTCCGCATCCAACAGTATGTAATACAAGTCATTGCTGATGTTAACTTAAGATCGTTCTGCAGAAGCCAGCTCAAGAACTGGGTGCATTAACTACTACTTCCCAATACATTTATTCTTTAATGAAATTTAAATAATTTTAGGAGGAAAAAGAGACCACTAATTGAATAGGCAGAAACTTTGAGTCATCAACAGGCACACACCAAAGAGGAAGAAAACTTACTAGCTTTTGGAATCAATCCTTTCTTCCTTTCTTTAGCTGTAGTACACACACACACACACACACACACACACACACACACACACTTGTGGCTGTACTTAGTGTGGGTTTGTCATAAATAACACGTCTCTATTTGAAACCAACAGCTCAGGTCATGAAATAAGTATTAGAAATAAGATAAGAATAATCTTCGTACAGATCTGAAGTCACTTACTTGCTCCATCAGGTCAGTGAGATGTGGTAATGCCACAGGAAATGGATACGCAGACTTGCCGATGTTTGAGTCTCCTTCATGCCAAATATTGTTTTCCATCTAAAGCATCAAATTGTATCCAATTTACACCTCCACGATTTGGCATCTTAGGTGTTTCTTTCTGTTTATGTTACCTTTAAAAATTAAGACATAACATGAACTTCTTACAGATATAAACAACCACTTTGTTTCATCCATGACACTAATTAATTCAATAGGAAATAATAGTGGATACAGTAACACCATCTGTAGCCAATGAGGTGCAAAAAGCACAATAGGTGGGCTACATTGGTTTGCACATTATGTTACGCACAGTAATTCCATTCTGTACTTTTGACATCCACATGTTCTTGGAGTTGGTACATATACGTACAAACAACATTGACTTTAGAGAAGATGTTCAAAATGACTATCTTTCATTTACAAACACATTAAGCACTTACTGGATCATACTTTGCTGGACCCTACATACTCACATCCGCCATTGCCGAAGTGGCACGCACACAAGCTATTAGGTCATTTGCATCCATGGCTGTAGTACTGTAAACTTGTTCCTTTAAGTTCCTCACAAATAAAAATCTAGTGGAGTAACGTCCATGAAACATATAGGCCAATATGACCAATCCATTTCCCTGTAAATGCTTCATTTAAATAGTTACACACATTCATTCCAAAGTATGGCGGTGCACCATTACGCAATGCACCCAAACAAAGGGCACCATGGTCAGCACTATCAACAAGATTAAGAAAAGATACTCATGATACAAGACAATATAACTAAAAATCAAAGATAGCACAGGTAAGAGAAATTAGACTTCTACACCACCACAACACTATAACATATTTATTTATTTATTTTACTTTATTGTGAGTTCTGTTGATCCTGATAGCAATGGAGTTGCAAGAATATGGAATGAGTCAGTATTTTTACAATGTTAACAATACAGGCAGCAGCACACAATATGGTTAACTCATGACAAGACTCTCACTAACAACATGGAACACTAGAAGAAATGAAAACATATTACATACATCAGAATAAATACTTATGAGACAAAGCACATAAGAGCAGGAGAAACCACTGGGACACATATGAGACTAGAGATGCATGGCACAGTATGCTCAACAAACTATTTCCTGACGATGACCACATGCAGGACAACCAACTCCACAGCGACTTTCACAGACTACTTGATGACAAATATGAAAACAAATGTATCTCCATCCTTTTTTGCTTGTGAGGAAGTCGCATTGGCAATACACAAAATAAAGAACAAAAAGGCTTCGGCCCTGGGTTTCACCACAAAGAAACCATAAAACAAGCTACTCCACTTTTACCATACCTGTGACCCTAAGACATACAGACCAATATGCCTCATTAACATCCTTGCAAAGGTACAGGAGAGATTGCTGTGTAAGAGACTTCAGTCACACTGGCAGCTCTTCGGACTAAGCCCACGTCTGTTTGGCTTTCGACCACATAAATCCATCAACGATGCACAGAGCTATAGAACCGACATGACAGTACATGACAAAGTCATAGTAGCAATACTTAGAGACATGAGAATTCCACTGATTCTATACAACAGCCTTTAAGATTATTGTAAAAACAGGATAACAGAATGGAAAACTGGTCACCAAAAGTTTAAAAAAGGGTAACCATGGGTTGTCTGCAAGGATTCATATGTGGTCCAGTTTTCTGGGACATAGCCATAGAACCACTGAATGCTCTAAATGATGACAACATGGCAAACAAGGTGGCTGCATACACTGATGACCTTACGGCGGCCATGGTACTGTCACACTCCAGGTCCGAGTTAGAGAGTAAAGCCATGCAGATCCTTGCATTCATTGGTGAATTGTGCACAAACAACAGCAAGTAATAAAATTGTTTACCTACTTCTAAGAGGTACACTGAAAAGAACGCCAATTATAGCGTTAAACAAGAAATTTATAAGAAGGAAAGCTGTGACAAGATACCTCAGCATTGATATTGACGAACATTTACATTTTGAAGAACGTGCAGCAAAATTCATGCACAAACTTGCAAGACTGAAATCTGTACAATACAGACTACCCCTATAGACAATGGGGACATATTACTCAGCAGTCTTTGAATCAATAACTTGTTTTAGGGCTAGTGCTTAGGCACATCAATTATGCATAGGTATGCATAAAACCATCATGAGGCATGGCCAGAGAAGTGTTCTACTCAGAATCTCGGGGTCTTTCAGCATGACATCAATTTAGGCAGTGTGTGCATGGTACTGGTTTTCCCTGTAGGTGTTACAATTTGCCACAGAGCAGCTGGCTAAAGAGGGGAAGATGCAGACAGAGTAAGAGGAATAACTGTACAAGACATACCCGACAAATGGGTATTAAACAAGTGAAGAAATGATAAATGGAGAATTGATACATGGCAGACAGAATGGGGCAAAATTGGCAAGGGAAGGTGGGTCCATGCTTTCTTCCCCAGTATCTGAGAGTGGATAAATTTGAAGTACATAAACCCAACACATAGCATGGTGCACTCTATCATGGCCCATAGCCTGAGCATCTTCGCAGGTTTGGCCTAAAACAGACTCTCACTTGTGCCTGTAGTGAGAATGGTTCACCTGAACACATAATGCTCATCTTTGATGTCCAACGACATATAATACCAAGTATAGAGAACATTGGAAGGTTAATACACAGAAATGATGACTGGAATGCTATAAACAACATTGCAAATTAAGTATCACAAGCACAACAAGCAGCATACAAACAAGAGAGACCATACGCTAGAATAAGACAGGCTCTATGTCTGACAGATCAGCAGTACATAATAAATGACACAGGTACAATCACAGAACTGGCTTGGATGCTACATCACGCACAAGAAGTGAAGATGAGATACACATACAAACAAAGTAAAAGTAAGCTATACCATTTCATAGCATGTAACACTATCTGAAGATGGCACATTTCTTCTGCTTTTGCTGCATCAGATGTGACTGGCTTGAAGTTTTACCAAGCCCTGAAACCTAGTGCCACTGACTATGGCACAGTAAATCAACTCACGACCTCCACTAATGCCGTAAGTTCAGTAACACATTCTAACCCTAACTAATGTCCACCTCGATAGCTGAATCGTCAGCATGACCGAATGCCATGCAAAGGGGCCCGGGTTAGATTCCCGGCAGGGTCGGAGATTTTCTCCACTCAGGGACAGGGTGTTTTGTTGTCTTCATCACCATCTCATCCCCATCAACAAGCAAGTTGCCGAAGTGGCGTAAACTCAAAAGACTTGCACCAGGCAACTGGTCTACCCGACGGGTGGCACCAGCCACACAACATTTCATTTCATTTCACCCAACTAATAAATAGATTATTAATTAAGCATTACCACAGTCAAAACAACATAGTAACAGATGTGTAGGAAACACATAGAAGACGTAAGAAGAAGAACCGTTACATCATATATAAATCAACATTATTGTCATATCTTATTTCTTCCATTAAATACAGTTTTAATTTTAACTGAAAATGCATCCACAAGTTATGATACATCTTATTTATTATCATTATCTAAGTTGGCTACAAATTTAAACATAACTCTATATATACATTTGTACTCTTCTATATTTTTTATTTTACCCTTTTGTATGATACTCACAAAAATACTGGTAGTAAAACTAAATTTGTGTGATATAACATATAAAATCACAAAATGTATGGCCTACTATATAATAGCAGGCAGCAGGTCTTTACTTGAGAAATAAATCAATAAATAATATAAATGTGGTGCACCATCATGCTGAAGCCATTGCTGTCACCAGACACCAAGTGGAATATTATCTGATGCATCAGGTGAATTATTGCAAAGAAATGTATGACACAGATGTGCATTTATCTTGTCCAGCAATAGGTAAGGGCCCAAAACCACTCCTCCCATGATTCCAAGCCACAGGTTTACGCCAAAGCATGCCTCAAGGCCACCTCCATGAATTAATGTGGGTTGTGTCCTGACCAAGAATGACTGTTGTAGAGGTTGTACTTTGCCAAGATGACTGATGGATGTCTAGTCCTTGGACAACCTGTGTCTATTACTTATGGACAGAGATTACTGATTTCCTAAAACATTGCTCCAGGCAATGAA
This sequence comes from Schistocerca americana, assembly GCF_021461395.2. Classification (NCBI taxonomy): domain Eukaryota; kingdom Metazoa; phylum Arthropoda; class Insecta; order Orthoptera; family Acrididae; genus Schistocerca; species Schistocerca americana. The sequence continues at coordinate 275,609,322 of NC_060120.1, read as the reverse complement.
AAATGTGTCCATTACTTATGGACAAAGATTACTGGTTTCCGAGGACATTACTCCAGGCAATGAAGAACATTATTATTGGGCTGGTGCCTTTGAGGGTACTGTGCAACATACGCACGAGCAGCAGCTGCAGCTTGGTTATCAGATGCACACATCACCAAAAACATATCGACGTATTCATCAATTGTGAACTCTGTTGCAAAGCCACAATATTTGAACTTGACAGGACCAGTTATGGTCATGCACTGCACTGTTAGCAGCCACATACATGCAGTTTAATGGATGCCACTGTCACGTAATAGGCTATTGTCATTTGACAAAATGATGTCCTGCTAATAAATGACAATAATTAGCATCTAAAAAATAAAAAAAGGAACATGATGATGATTCAAACCACAGCTCCACAGTGGATGTGAGTTTTATGTCCCAGCAGTCCACTCAGTGAGCTACAATGGCTGTTGTGGTAGTGTGGGGTGATACACATTCCTCTGTACATTCCGATATGCTGCACAGTGTGACCATGTTACCAGGTCCTTGTTTCATATGTGTGTTTTCAAAATGCACCAGATCTGATTTTGCTAGATAAACTTTTTTCTTGAATCTGGATGAGGGATTGTATGCCAGCCTCCAACTGTAGCATTTTTTCTTCACCTTATATATTAAGAAAGAGGAAGGTGATTATAAAAACAGTCTTAGAAGGGTACAGGGAAGGAAATAGGGGGTGAGGGATTCTGGATGATGTGATAAACAGTAGCACATACACTGATGGAGTGAGCAATGCATGGTGTTTTGCCACTTTCAAACCTGTTGTACTGTGGGCTGGCCACTGCCGCGCCTATGAACTGAGTCCAAGCTGTAGGCATGGGTGATGGCTATTACTCATGGTTATGCACAACACATTTCTTCACAGCATATACATACACCAAATAGGTATAATTATTACACTGGAAATGTTTGCGTGGGTGATCGCACGACTGCAGTGAATGGCTCGAACACTGATCCCGGAGTGTATACACCTGTCAGTGATCGAGCATGCAGTACAGACTAGTGGCCGTGGAAGGCAGTGGGTGTGTGTCAGGCTGAGTGTGCGAATGTTCTCTTGTCTTGTGGATGCTGTTTAATTTGTGGGTGCGACAAACACAGTGAATGAGTGGTGACTGTCTGATTTGCATACACGATGGTGGGGGGCTCATTGTGCTTGATCCATGTGAACCACAGCTGGCAAGATCGCAACACAATGCAGACATCTGTTGAGTAACAGTGTCTAGCTCACACTAGTGTCTCTTTTTGTGTCCTGCGCATCCATTGGCACTGCATCGTTGCCATGCTTTGGCCTAAAGGTACTTTTGCATAAGGGCATTCGCAGTTGAATTTTGGCCCCTTGACTGTGCACGCTGTTGTGCTGCTGCCCAAGGCTGCCACACAGATCCCCCCTTGGGAAGTGGAGTTTGTTTGGTGCAAGACGTCAAAATGTTCCATCTGCAGCCAGCATATATTACACTTGTGGTGACAACAGCACGAGTGCAGTGGCAGTGGTGCGTGATGTCAGCACAGCCACAAAGGCGGTGTTGTGTGACGTCATGAGTGGCTGGTGGGGCACGCAGTGGTGTGATCCCACGTGGCGCGTTACAACAGCAGTGCCCGACAACACTGTGCGGGAACTGTCTGTAGCGACGAGTGGTTGCAGGTTTTGTGCGCAGATGTAGCTCAGAGAACACTGACGCACGAACAAACTGTAGTTAACTGCTACAAAGGATAAGAAATGAAGTGTAGGTGAAAGATTCACTGTTCTTAACACTGAGTTCATATGCAAATAAACAAGGTCTCATTAACCAGGGGTAAAATAACTAAACAAAATATTCATAGAGATGCACTGATTTTTGTTTGACAAACATGGTGCAGAAGTGCGATGTGGTACTCGCTTGCGGTAGCAGAGACATTGGAAAGTTTAACAAACACAAATGCGGTGTCATTGGGGCTCGAACATGGCTTCCAGAGCTGTGGTGGACATGCCCAGTGGTGCTGGAAGCGGTATCCAGAGATCAACAGGGACATGACACGGGAACCGGTGCAGGAGTCAGTTCAGCCTCAACCTCTGATGTGGCGGAGGTGCGATGGCAATTCCAGGAGTTGCAATGAGCAAACAGCTGGTAAGATGGGTAGCAGTATCTGGAGCTTGACTAGAGATTTGTTTTATCTGGTGAGGCAGCCTACCAGAGACAGGATCTCAGCGGCAGGTGGTGGGCATTATGTGTGCACACTGCTGTGTGCAGCATGACATCATTACAATGCAGCACAGGTGTTTAAAGTGAACATGGTGGTTGGTGGATGTGACATATACTGCTGGTGACTGCGGTGGGGCTGGCCGGTGCATGTGGGTGAGGCACTGTTGGGCAACTGTCTGGATGGGGCTGGTTAGACTGAGGTGCACACAGCTGCTCTGTGACAGCTGGTGGTGCACCTGAGTCACTGACAACTGCTGGGTTACACTCTGCATGGCCAATTACGTGCAAAGTGTCATCTGTTACTAACTCTTTCACTGGGATGAAGAAGTTCCCGGTGGTGGGCCCTGTCAAAACATACACCGGTTTGACCCTGTCAAGTGAGATTTTAGCTGGTATACCATTATACTTGATCTCCAACGTCTTCGCACCATGGATTATCACACTGTGTGGTCTCAGGTAGAGCGGCCAAAGTGGTGGCTGTACTGCGTTTGTGCACAGCATCATATGCGTGCAGTGCTGGCAGTGTGCCACATTGGTGAGTGTAGTTGGAGGCTGGCCTGGTGACTGCGTAGGCGTTCTTCTAATGGTGGGGCCAAGGCATCGCATGGTGTTGGTACTTCCTCCATGAATTCTCCACGGTTGGCGAGCAACTGACAGTAGATGAGGTATATAGGTGAGATGCCATTCTCTTGCTTCAGTGTCACTCGCAGGCTGAGGAGTACACATAGCATTGCTTCCATGCAGGTGGTGTCTTGACACCTCAGGGACATCTTCAGTGTCCAATGAAGCTGCTAGACATGCCACAAAATGCCAGGTGGTAGCTAGTCGTGCGGTGTAGCTGTGCGGAACACAGTCAGGTAACATGTCTGAACAGTGCACAGTCAAACTGTGGCTGCCGTCAGCAGTTACTTAGCTGGGGCAGCCAATGTGCACCACCCAGGTGTCAATGAGGGCAGTAACATCTTGTCTTGGTGGCGATGTCTGCTTTGGTCATTGCCTCTGGTGAGCAGTTGAAGTGGTCCACAATTGTAAGGAAATTGCCTTGGGGCAGAGGAAATGAGCCTACAGTGTGCACATGGGCATGTGTGAAGCGACATGTCACATCAGGGAAGGCATCTATGAGTGCCTGAGTGTGTCACCTGACTTTGGCATGCCATGCTGGCAGGCCATACAGTTGTGTGCCTACCAATGACAGTCGTTCCAGAGTCCGAGCAAGATGAAACGCGCTGCCACAAGTGACACCATGGTGTTTGCACCAGTATGTGGTAACCTGTGGACAGATTTGAAAGCACTGCACAGATTTTTTTGGGAGAAAGGGGTGATGCGTGACTGTCATAATGTCACACGAAATCTTCCAGGAGGAGCCAGCGATGGGCACCAGTTCCAAACATAGGCCACTGGAGGGATCATATCAGACGCTGTCCAGTTCTCCATCACCCTCCTGTTCTTGTGCAACACATTCGAAGTTCACTGGGGTGGAGATGACTGCACAATCCTGCGACAAGAGTCAGCGATGACATTGTCCATGCCGGAAATGTGACAGATGTCTGTTGTCAACTGGGTCACGTACCGCAACTGCTCTAGTTGGCATGGTGAACAGTTGGTGTTGTTGGTCTGGAAAGCATTTGTTATAGGTTTATGGTTGGTGAAGATAATGAAGGGGTGGGCTTCTATCGATATATGGAAATGTTTCATCACCTGATACAGGATGAGCAGGTCACAGTTGTATGTGCTCCAAGAGTGCTGTAGGGCCGACAGCATCTGCAAGAAGAAGTTGAGTGGCTGCCTTCAACATGTTGTTGAAGCGCTGTGCTGCCAGCGGCCTGGCTAGCATCCACAATGGCAGGTAATTCTGCATTGTGTATTGGATGAGTGAGCAGCGCCGCTACAGCGAGGCACCTTTTAGGCACAGTAAAACTTTGCTCCATTTTGTGAGTTCAGATAACAGGAGCCCTTCCTTTCATCATGACATCATGTTGCACTGCAGTCAGGGGTTCAAGCACCACAGCAGTGTTACACAGATGGCGCCAGTAGAAGTTGACCATCCCTAGATAGTGACATAGGCCTCTGTGAGTTTCTGGGCATAGCCTGTTCAGGATCACCTGCAATTTGTCCGGCAGAGATGTGGATCCAGTAGGGGTAATTATGTGACTGAGAAATTCAATCTCACTGACCCTGAATACATATTTCAGTGGACTGATCACTATTCCAGCCTCCCCAAGGTGCTGTAAAATAGTTGTTAGGTGGCTGCAGTGGAGTTCAGGTGTCTTCAGGGACACAAGGATGTCATACAGGTACATGAAGCAACACTGTAACCCTCTCAAACACCATCCATGAAATGCTGCCATATCTAGGCAGCTGTAGCTGTCCTTAAATTTAGTGTACAGCAGTCCCCCACATGGGCACCACGAATTGTCCTTTTTGGGCACTAAATGTAATGTGGAAGACCAGAAGCTGCTCGATGGTCGGACGACACCTCGTCACAACATTGTCTCGAACTTGGCCTTTGCAACTGCAATACTGTCGGGTGTGAGGCGATGAGGGTGTCACAAGATGGGGGACTAGGGGTGGTGATGATATGGTGAGGTACTGAATGCTTGACATCCTGTGGCACCCTAGGCAGGTGAGTTAGCTCCAGAAATTTGTTCGGAACATCTGTGAATGGTCCAGAGCATGCCACTGGTTTAACAGTGAAGAAGGTGGCCTGTTGTTGCTGTCCCACTGTCTTCTGACTTGTCATAGTGTCAGTCAGCTGGGCGTTTGTGATATCTGCCAGCAACGGGTAGTGTCCAAGGAAAGTTGCACCCAGGATCGGCTTTTTGACGACGGCCACGGCGAACCTCCACATGAACATGCGGCGCAGTCGAAGATCTACATTCAGATGATGAGTGCCGTATGTTTTTATGGCGGGATTGTTTGCTGTGGTCAGGCACAGTATTTTGGACTTCGTACAATCTAGTAACATGGTTCTGGGAAAAATCGATAAATCCGACACAATGTTTGCTAGGTACCTCACACTCCCACTCCATTCTACCACAAGCAGACTCTTCAATATGGCACTGCAGTCGGGGGCATCTAGGTCTGGTCACAGCTGGCACTTGGGTGTGAGCAAGGGCATGGCACTTGATCAGTTCGCTGCCACGGCATCAGTAGGGAACAGTTAGATCACCTGTTGCAGTGGTGCCAGTCCTGTGAGCTGTGCCACCTGTAGCCTGCCACTGCGATGCCTTCTGCCCTCTTGCCATGAACAAGTCAGCCAGTCAACTAGCATATGCTAAGTGATGCCACCTGGGCTGCCAAGTTCTGCACAAGGTGCTGAAGGTCAGCGTCCATCACCAGGGCTGGAGGGGGGGGGGGGGGGGGGGGGGGGGGCAGTGTGTGTCACCTTGGAGTCAAGGTCAGGGTAAGGGCTCTTCGGCAGCTGTGGATGCCCTATTTGGTGCCATTGCCAGCGTGTTGTGCACCCTGTCTGCCAGGTCCGCTATGGTGTCTAGATGCATGTCGGCCAGTGCTTGCACCTGGGTGGGGAGGCTGCACACCCAGATAATGTACAACAGCAAATCCGGAACCATGTCAGACTGTGCGAGGCTTCATAGGTGGCACAAGAACTGCGAAGGACTCTGGTCGCCACATTCATGTTTGTGCAGCACTTGCTATACTCGCTGCTCCTCAGACGATAAAATCCGGTGTATCAACTCATTCTTAAGGCACTTGTAGGACTGCCTCAGCGGGGTGGTTATTATGTCCCTTACTTCGCCGCGTAATTATGGATCAGTTGGCTCACCACATGTCCAAATTTCATGAGGTCACGTGTGATATTGTTACTTACAAAAACTGCCTCCACTTGGCTAAACCACATGAATGGGTCACAGGGCCAAAAGGGGGCATCCTAGCCGACACATGTCTGGCGCTGGTTGATGCTCCAGTGGTGGGTCTTGCCACCAGATCGCTTTCCAGCAACTGATTACACACCATCGGCTCTACTAGTTGCCATTGGAGATCCTCCATAGTCGTCATTGTACTAGTGCCCTACATTCTCCCGCAAAAGAGGCACAGTAAAAGTACCGAGAAGCATGCAAATAAAACACACAAACACAAAAAAAATAAACATTCTAGGTCCAAATATTGTCTCCCAAGACTAAGAGGGAGCACAGAAATGTTCAAAAGGGAGTCTGCTCATGACTCCTGGTCACTCAGGCCGATCAAGTCTGTCAGCATATATATGTTTTTGCCTGCAGATGGTCATGTTGGGGTCACCACTGAAGTGAGCAATGTGTGGTTCTTTACTGCTTTCAGACCTGTTGTAATTAAATAGACATGGTTATGCACAACACATTTATTCACAGCAATATACATACACCAAATAGTTATAATAATTACATTGTAAATGTCCGTGTGGGTCGCCGCATTGGACAGCTCAACCAGTGATCCCAGAGGATATACACTCCTCAGTGATTGAGCGCACAGTACAGACTTGTTGCCATGGAAGGCAATGGACGTGTGTCTGGCTGAGTGTGCGAGTGTTCTCTTGTCTCATGGATGCAATTTAATTTGTAGGCATGAGAAATGTAGTGAACGAGTGGCGGCTGTCCGATTTACGTATGCAACAGTAGGGAGCGCACATTGTGCTTGACCCATAGAGTAATAGCAACACTAGTGTCCCTCTTTGTGTTCTGTGTACCTGTCAACTTTGCATCATTCCTGTACTTTGGCCTAATGGTACTTTTGTGTGGGGGCATGTGCATACAAATGTCGGCCTGTTGACCGTGTTATCAGCAGTTGCTGCGCTGCTGTCTGAGGCTGTCACAGTGACATTAGAAAGGAAGCTATAGATCACAGGAAATGTAGATGCATAGGAGCTGTTAATACTGCAGAAAACTGATGATGATGACTGATTCATGAAGATGCCCATTTTTAAGGAACACACTTTTATAAGTTATTTGTTTTTTCATTATTATTATTAAATATATAGATGTGAGTTTACAATCTGTTGCAATTATAAATTGCAAATGCAACAAAATTTCTAGGAATTTGAAATCAGGATAACATGAGGTGGAACACACATATCAATTACATCACCAAGAAACTAAGCCTCCATATGTTATGGCATAAACATACTTGCTTGGTGTACAACAAAAGAAGCATTGAAAATGCATATTATGACCAAGCAAAATCGCTGCTGTCATGTAGGATAATTTTTTTTTTCAGGGCAACTTGCCAATATACAAAAAGCTGTTTCATAGCATAAAAGGAACATAAGGGCAACAGAAAATACTGCACCGAGAGACTTTTGAAATTCTTTTGAAAGCACTCCAGGTGCTACCTTTGCCATGCCTGTAGATTCTTGAGGTAGTTAGTTACACAAAGAAAATTTCAGAGGCTAAAAACAACTTTGTATGTACAAATCAAGCATCCAAACATATGACACCAGGCAAAAATTGGACCTTCACAGTGAGTATGCAAACAAAAGTCTCCGGGAAAATGGACAACTGCAAACTGGCAAAAAAGAAAAGACACATTTGAAAGATAAGTGCTATCACACTGTATGTGAACACAGTAACAATATTAGAGAAGGAAAGTTGCTACTCGCCGTATAGAGGAGATACTGAGTTGCAATAGGCACAACAAAAAGATTCACACAATTATAGCTTTCAACAACAGACACACATACACACACACTTACACAAACACATGTGTGTGTGTGTGTGTGTGTGTGTGTGTGTGTGTGTGTGTGCTTGTGCGTATGTCTATTGTTGACAAAGGCCTTACTGGCCAAAAGCTATAATTGTATGATTTTTTTTGTTGTGCCTATCGTGACCCAGCATCTCAGCTATATGGTGAGTAGCAACTTTCCTTCTCTAATATTGTTACATTCCATCCTGGGTTTTCCATTGATTGATTTTTGTATGTGAATATCTGTTCACATAAATTTTAATTATTTCCTTCTTTCTATTAAGTAGTACCAAATATGCTATATCCTATATCACGGATTTGATGAATGGATGCTTAATAAATAAATAAATCCTACTTGCCACCTTCCACACATTAAAATGACAAAAATCTTCTGTGGAATTGATGCAATTGTCAAGGGGAAATTTTTTCTGTTTGTTTTCAAATTTTGCTTTGCTGTCTCTCAGACATTTCATATCACTGGGTAAGCTATCAAAAATTTTAGTTGTACCACTGTGCATCCTTTTTTGTGCTTATGCTGGAGTTATGAATATCATTTTCCTTTTGGTACTGTAATTATGTATATCATTGCTCCTTTTGAAATGAAGTGGGTTATTTACAACAGACCTCTATGAGGGAATAAATATACTGTGAATGTTATAAATACAATTTCTCTTTAATGATGATGCATGGCTACAATAGCATGAGAGTTAACATATGCACCCCAATACAAATTTAGTGATTTATTTATTTATTTTTTTTTTTTTTTTATTTATTTTTTTTTTAGAATTAAAATATGTTTAAGATTTTTGTGACGTATTCCATATCTATGAGGATAATTTCATTTAGGATCTTTGGAAGAAACATTATCATATCTTTTTTCTGTTATTAAGTGTGATGTTTTCTTGTTTTATGACTTTTGTTACATCCTTGAGGATCTCACTGTGGATCTCTTAAACAAAAAGTATACCTAGTCTGATGTAAACAGAAAACTGTACTTATTTTTGCTCTTGCTTAAAAAACATTTTAGTAACAATAATAACTTTCCTGATGGCAAAGGTTTAGTTGATAAGAATTTTCTGGTATATTGATTTGAAACAGAGGCAAGACATACCTTGGTATGTAAAGTCCTATTGGTATATAGCCAAAAATTTTCACCTGTACATTAATTGTAAGTGCTGATGCCTTGATTCTTCAAGTGCAACAGCCCATACTTGTTGGTTGTGAAAATTGACAATCCTCTCTCATGTAAAACTAGCTTCATCTGTGAAAGGTATCTTTGTCGTGAAAAGTGGCTCTGCACCACATCTTTGCAACAGCCTGGCAGAACTGCATTCTAGCAGGCTAATCATGTGGTTGAAAGACCTGGACACATTGTGCATGATATGGGTATATAACAACTGTTCATGCAGTGTCTCTCAGACCAGAGGACAACTAACCTCGATAGATGCTGAAATTCCCTGCATACCAGGAACTTTTTCCAGTTGTTCCAATACTCGCTCTTCCATGACAAAAGTACAAATAGTGAGAGGACTGCTACGATCCATTGTTGCCTGAGTGGCTGGAAACGACTGCTGAATAATTGTGGAGATGGTACCATGCAGTCTAGATATTTATCAGCATAGACAACACAGGCTCAGCAGTTGCATCGATTTGTCTGATCATAACAGATGATCGTGTCTGCCATTTCTCATGGGTAATAATAGGTTTCTGTTATGATGGTAAGTGCAAAGGTAAAACTACAGTGTTAAACCATTTCACAAACTTATCAAAACACAAACTAGTTCCATGCTCCACTTACTCAGAACTGTGAAAACTGTTCACAATGACAACACTTAACAGATGTTTGCAATTTAGAGCCTATGTTTACTCACATTTTTTTCCTTGTTTTGGTTCATACTACCAGCTGTACCGTGCCTTCTTTCACAGTCACATATGTTATAAATTACAGTTGTGAGGGCTCTCAGCAGATTTCAAGAGTGTTCTTCTAATATAAGAGAAAGCAGTTAAAATTTTATCGTCTTGTAAGGAATTGGATCACTGAAGACCATCTTCGTCCAGCTAGGGGTAATAGCAATGTTCAGTCTACCTTAATTATGTATAAAGAACTTTCTTTTAATGGAACCTATTAGCTGAGGCTTGAAATCCATAGTCTGAATACATGAGAAAGTGAAACATGGACACTGCAATTTGCCAGTGATCCAAAACATATAACAGACTTCCAGTAGTAGCGCTGAAAAACTTTACTGTGATGCATACTACAATACGATCATAGACACTGAAGGAGTTCAGAGCAAATGTAAAACTAGTGACTCTTTTTACATTATTATCACAGAAAAGACATTTGGAATAATTAGAATATGTCACTAAATACTCCTAAATTATGTTGCCTCTTTTAGTTAAGACAGCCATTAAATGCTCATTTTCATAGTATTAACCCACATGCCAATCACTCATCTTTTTATTGAAGTACTAATGTTTTTTTGTATGCATATTCATAATACTGTAATACTGAGCAATCTATCTAGTCATGATCGGTGAATGATTAAGATTTGCTAACAATGACTATTCTGAACATAAATGTTCACAGTTTTAAATCAAAGGACAAGAAAAATATCAGGCAGTTGACCTTAATACATTTCATGTCTATAACATGCCATTAGATATGAAGCTGCTGCCTCAGCACATTATGAAGACAGTTATCTTGTCAATACATCCAGTTATCATCTTTGGAAAGATTGTTAATGGACCAGAAGAGATAACTGCTTATCATAAGCAACAGTTTAACAGTTTATCACATCTTACAAAATCAGTTCACTGTGTGTGAGAAAGATCTACATTAGCTCATTTCAGGCAAACTGTGAGAGTCAATATGAAACTGCATCTTATCCTGTTTCTAATTGGTGCTGGTTTTAGATAAATATAATATTCAAATTATGATTTAAATATAATTAGTTTCAAATTACAGCCCTTTCATCATTTTTTAAATTCATTTATCAGCGTGATTAAAACTGCTCTGAATTCATAGTAACATTAAAAATATATCATATTAGCCTCACAATGTTATAATGAACAAATTTTTTTAAATAAAAATATTTAATTATTTAGGGTAGAGGAGAATGTGTTATTATTAGTATCATGGTATATAGCAATGCTCATTGTGAATAGTCCTCCATTCTTACAATATGATATTAGTTATTATTTGCAAATTATTGGTGTACTCTTGCAAATATTAATGAAGCAATACACATTTGATCAAGTGTTCAGTGGGAGACAAATAATGTAAAGAATAAAGATATACATTTACCATTTGGTTTCAGTATTGAGTGGTTAAAGGGGCATAAACAATAATTGAAACTAGAAGCTTAGTTTTTGGAAATGTCTCTCTCCAGCACAAACAAGCAAATAAACATACACATCCACTTTACCCCAAGCTCTGTTACCTTCAGAAAAAGCAAATTATCCTACAGCTAAGCTACAAGCTCTAAATCGTACATATGTGCCTGGTAACAGCTCAGTGCCCTAAGTATATGGAGATTACAGTTGATTTTGTAAATACAAATAGCTATTAATTGTCTTCTGCATCTGAATTATATTTTGTGTGAAAGTTATTCATATCTACAAGACAAATAGTAATGAGCTAACAAATTAGGAAGAATGACAAAAAAATTAACGGTATAAAGTGAGGGGGTCATCTATATTCCTTTCTGTTTTATTTATTTTTAATTCTTTTACACCAGATGAACAGCAACAATTTTGTGCAAGAAAGAAAGAATCAACTTTTTTTAATGGACATGTAAAGTCTGTAGTAAGTAATGACTGCATCTTTCTCATCACTATGCATATCACAAATCTTATATCAGTAATCAGATTTTAGACTGAATTTTTCCTTATTTTCATTCCGCTAAATGACAAAAACTGAAAATATCTTCAGTCACATAACAGTTTTACATACCATATCTGTTATTATAAAGTATTGCCTTCCGCTTGTACGGTAGTAAAGTATGTGGTATTTGTCTGTTTACAGGCATAGTTTTCCTTTCTTCTTCATTGTGTGCAGAAAACAATTGCCCCAGCTTTTGCACATTAGAGTACAGGCCAATATGTGCAACTGATGGGATAAATCCCCCTCGCCTATTTGGTAATCCCTGTCGACTAAAGTCTTTCAGCTGTATAAATAATGTTGGTAAGAATTAAAAAGCATATGAAATATTAGTTATGTACTTTTGTATTTGACACTAGATTTGTATTCATTCCCACATACTAAAAGATAATTGAAGATTGTGTTCTATTCTGTCAGTGCTAGGCAGGCTGTTTGCAGATGAAGATTTACCTATGAAAAGTAGTAATGTAACTCTGCATGCATCTTACAGTTATTATATCAATGCCATTGCCAACGTATTTAAACTAGATAGCAGAATGTGACTATTATGAGCTATATTTGTTTATCAGGAACTGGACAATGAGATAAATTTCAGATGTCTTCATAAAACTGCACAAGAGAGAGCAAGCAGACCAGCTAATATATGTGCAGTCTAGGGTAACACAACATTCGGTGGAGGCCATAAATGGTAGATTTCAGTTAGTGTAAGACTACAGCAGTTAATAATAACTAACTACAGTTCTAAGTCAAAATAACTCCAATAAGCAATTGATTGCATACAAATTGCTACTGTGGCCAAATGTAGAGCAGTACCCCAGTGTTTGATGCCCATATAAAATAGGCACAGCACTAGACATTTATCAGCTTCAGAGATGTTCTTCTGTGCTCACAAAAGGCTGTCATAACCTATGTGAAAATGTAGCGGAGATATTAATGGAATTTAAATGGAACTCTTTGGAAGAAAGGTGACTATCCTCATGAAAACCTGTTTGTTAAATTTAGAAAACTGGTACTGAAAGAACTGATGGGAGCAGAATGGTCTCACTGTTATATATTTCATGGATGGGATCATTACAACAAGTCAGGTGAGATTAGAGCACATGCAGACAGTAATTTTTACTCACTCAGTATGTGAATGGAATAGGATACAAAGTTGCTAATATTGGTAAGTATTACCTGGTGTCATGCAGTGAAATAGGTCTGAAGAGTATTTATACTGGTGTGGACATAGGTATGCCTTTGGACTCAAAGTCATGAATTCAAGGAGCATTGGATCTAAAGTACACACCCAAATCTTTTAGATCATTATCCTCTATTAGTTTCCAGTTCTACTTGTATCAACTTAACATTTAAACCCTTCAGGAACCTTCTGGTGGTAATTCATGTGGTAGGCCTGCTGACAACACCAGAACACTCTCAAAGATGCCAGCAGAGGATCAAAATCTGAATTCAGAGAAGAAATGGAAGAGAATAGTGATGATTCTCAATCATTTGGAACACTGTCTTTTATTATCTAAATTATTACATAACTGGTCAAGGTATCAATAGGGAGTAACCACAGTGTGCAAAATACTTTGATAAGCCATCTAACCTGTCTTTGCCTGAAGCAAACATGAAATGGAGACTGTGTGTAGAGTGACAGTTTCACTCAGCATTCTTTAAAAATTAAAATTCTCTGCTATCAACCACCATTCGATTATCAACAAAGATAAGGATGTAAGTTGTTACTTCCATAAAACTTTCCAAGATTTGGATTATGTTCATGTAGTAACACTTTTATATCCCTAGCAGATCATGTTCATAGACATACTTTTAAATTTTGTTGTTGTAGTCTTTACACCAATGATTGATTTGGTGCACCTCTCCACATTAGTCCATTTTGTACAAGTCTTCTCAACTCTGTGCGATTACTGTGATCTACATCCATTTGAGCCTGCTTACTGTATTCAAATCTTGGTCTCCTACACCTTTTACCGCACCAAACTTCCCTTCATTGCCAAATGAATGATTCCTTGTAGCCTCAGTAACAAAGTGATTCGTTACATTTAATCCTTCCATTATAAGTGGTAATTATAATCATTTACTATCATATAAGCACATAACCTAATGTGAAGTAGATCTTAGAGACTCCAGGATAGAGTCAGTACTACAAGATGCTGAACCATGCCCACAAGCAGAGTAGACAAAGATAGGTAACAAAAGGCAGCAAGCTGGAAATCATCCAACATCAGAGTGGAAGAAGAAAATCATGTTGGTTGAGATTTGACTGGTTTGGAAAGTATTCCACTAGCAATAAGAGAAAACAGCAGCTTTTTAACTTTAGGATGTAGTGTCTCTCTCTCTCTCTCTCTCTCTCTCTCTCTCTCTCTCTCTCTCTCTGTGTGTGTGTGTGTCCCCACCCTACTGCTACCCTTATCTATTATTTAAAGAAGATAAATGTTTATTGCAAAAGCTTCTATTTATTTATTTATTTGATCTAATGGTTAATTTTCTGTCTTCCTCATTGCCCACATATTGCATCCATATAAAGCAGTGCTCCAAAAAGTTTATTGCTTAATGCTATTTGTGGTTTATAATAAAAATCGGTTGTGCATGAAGTGCAATTTTTGCAGCTCCAATACAAGGCCTTGACAAGACATAAAAATAATTTTTATGTAAACTTTGTTGTCTGGTTTTCAGAACAGTGTTCTCTATTATTGTGAAAAGGTCTATACCAAGCTGCTGGCAAATACAAACTAAGAAATTTGATAACTTTGAAGATTAAAAATGAAATTAATTAATTATATCCAAAAACAAAGATGATGTGACTTACCAAATGAAAGTGCTGGCAGGTCGACAGACACACAAACAAACACAAACATACACACAAAATTCAAGCTTTCGCAACAAACTGTTGCCTCATAAGGAAAGAGGGAAGGAGAGGGAAAGACGAAAGGATGCGGGCTCTAAGGGAGAGGGTAAGGAGTCATTCCAATCCCGGGAGCGGAAAGACTTATCTTAGGGGGAAAAAAGGACAGGTATACACTCGCACACACACACACACACACACATATCCATCCCATACTGATACTGAGTGAGTAAAAATTGGGATGGATATGTGTGTGTGTGTGTGTGTGTGTGTGCGCGAGTGTATACCCGTCCTTTTTTCCCCCTAAGATAAGTCTTTCCGCTCCCGGGATTGGAATGACTCCTTACCCTCTCCCTTAGAGCCCGCATCCTTTCGTCTTTCCCTCTCCTTCCCTCTTTCCTGATGAGGCAACGGTTTGTTGCGAAAGCTTGAATTTTGTGTGTATGTTTGTGTTTGTTTGTGTGTCTGTTGACCTGCCAGCACTTTCATTTGGTAAGTCACATCATCTTTGTTTTTGGATATATTTTTCCTACGTGGAATGTTTCTCCCTATTATAACCATATCATTAAATTAATTAATTAATTTTTTAAACTGCTACTCTTTCTACAAATTATCTGATGTCCTAGATTCAAGGTTAACTGCATGATAAGTGACAATATAAAGAGCTCTCCATTCTTATGCTGTGCAGATTACTGGTATTGTTAGATAACTACCAATGTATTCACATAAACATTAAGATAGCAGTGGTAAAGAAAGAATAACCATTTAGAATAACTCACGATATTCTTTTCTCCAAATGTAGAAGTTGTTGTTATCATATTTATTGGTCCTGTTGTCTTCATAGCAGCTTATGCATAACACATTGGACGAGCTAAGTTATAAACATACAGCTGAAAGTCATTTCTAGTCATACGTATTTAAGGTTACAATGACACACTTATGCATAAGTATTTGTATAACACACTTCAAACATTTAAATATTCTTCAATAAGTAAAAGCAGTGATGCCGTAAATATGACTTTAGAGATTTTCCAAGTGTATTCACCTCAGTAATAGTTTTTATGTTTTCAGGAAGTTTGTTATAAAGCTTAACTCCCATGTGAAAAGTACCTTTTTGGCACAAAACTGTGCTGATTTGAGTTATATGTAAGTTTCTGTTTTGTCTGGTAAAGTGATCATGTATATCACAGTTTTTTTGCAGTCTGCACTCCTTACCCATTACGTTTATTTTAATTTCCATAATGTATACACATGGTAATGGAGGAATACCAGATTTCTTAAACAGAGGTTTACAAGAGTCTCTAGGCTTGCACCCAAACAAAATTCTAATGGGCCTTTTTTGTAGTTTAAAAGTGCTATTAGCTGTTTTAGAGTTTCCCTGGAAGGTGACTCCATATCTGAGATGAGAATGAAAGTAGGCATGATACACATTCGTTACTGTTTTCTCACTACAGCATGATTTCAATGAGTAAAGAAGATAATATGTTTTGCTCAGTTCTGAATTGAGATATTCAATATGCCTATTCCATCTGACGTTGCCCTGCAGCCAAAGTCATAAGAATTTGGTTTCAGTACTGTTACCAACTAGTTTACCATTGACAGAGACCAATGGGATTAAACATGTCCTTGTTAGGAGCTTTGTGGAATTTTAGTGCAGTGCTGTTTACTACAAGCTGGTTATTCTGTGCCCAGCTGCTAAGTTGTTTCGTGGCCACGTTTACTGTCTGCTGTAACCATTCATTGCTGTCTCCTTTTGTAGAACTGTGGTGTCATCTACAAATATGATTGTTTTATGTGCATCAACATTTAAGTTTAGGTCATTTATGTACAGAAGGAACAGAAGGGATTCCATTACTAATCCTTGGGGTACATCACATTTAATTTGTTTATAGTCAGATAAGTGTTCAAATACAATTTTTAGTTCAATATTGTGTGCTTGATGCACCCTATCTGCTTATGATTAGACAGGAAGGAACTGATCCATTTGTTGGACAGACCTCAAATACTATATCTTTCAAGCTTTGATAGCAGAATTTTATGATCCACCATGTCAAAAGCTTTTGACAAGTCAATAAATGCTCCTATTGCTTCCTGTTTTTTGTCCATCAGATTTAGGGTGAAACTGATTCACTCATAAATAGCAATTGCCATTGACCTGTTACTTCAGAATCCATGTTGTTCATTACATAGGATGTTGTTTTTATTTATAAATTTCATAAGTTTGTCACACATAAGTTTTTCTAATACTTTAGAGATGCAGGAGGAAATTGTGATGGGTCTGTAGTTATTTACATTATCTTTCTCACCTTTTTTATATACAGGAACAACTTTTGATGTTTTCAATACATCAGGGAAAGTGCCTACCTGAAGTGAGCAGTCACATAAGTGTGTATTTCAATTAGGTTTGATGCACTCTTCTTTAATATTGTTGCAGGTATACCATCAATGCCTGCAGAGTTGGAACTTTTTAGTCCTTTCATTGCTTTAGCTACTTCATCTTGTGAAACAGAACTGATGTACATTGATCCTCTACATGCACTTATTTTATATTCATTGCCTGGGTGCTCTTAAAGTTAGATTGTAACATATTATCAACAACACCTGTGAAAAAAATGGTTAAATGTGTTGGCTACTTCTAAGGGGTTTGTTACTTTTTTGTGACAGCGTTATATTTTTGCAAGGTTGTCTGTATTCTCCAGATCTTTTTTATAACACTCCACATAGCCTTTGATTTATTAGCTGAATTATAAATGTATTCAAAATGTATTCATCATTATGCATTATTTTTGCTGCTTTTATTACTTTTCATAATATTTTGGAGTATTTTTATAGTATAGTATGTGCGTACTACTGGAGAGGAATTTTTTGAGTTACATATTTCATGAAGTAATGTTTTCTTCTGGCATGACACCCATGTTCCCCTTGTGATCCAGCTATTTGTTCTAGAGTTTCCCCATATGGGAAATGTTTTCATTGGGAATGCAATTTCAAAGAAATGGGTTAATGTATCAACGAAAGTGTTGAATTTTTCATTTATATCATTAATTTTGTACGCTTCAGACCATTTTTCTTTCTGTAATAAGTTGTTGAAGTAGTTTACACTAACCTGATTGTAACTTCTACAAAGTTCTGAAAGACATGTTGTTAATAATACTGCCTTTTACTTTTATGCTTAATATTTGAGCAAGATGGTCAATAAACTCTGCGTTGAAAAATTTTAGTGGTGTTTTTTGTAAACTCTTCTTGACCAGAAACTAATCTAGAGCCGTTTAGCAAGTTTCTGTTACTAGGGTAGCGGCTTTTACTTCAACCTTTAAATTATAGGATGTTGCTAGGTTCAAAGGGGTCTCTCTATTTCCACTATTTGTGAGGAAATCAATATTGAAGTCACCACAGATTATCAACTCGTAAACCATTTTATTTACTTTATTTAGAAATGACTATATTTTGTTCAAGAACAGTTCAAAATTTCCAGATGGTGATTGGTAAACTGTAGCAATAACCAGATTGTACTGAGTAATTTTTACAGCTGCAATTTAATAATCCTTTTCAACATTTGTTCTAGTTAAATCAGGTAGGGTAATGAAGTATACATTATCCTTTGTGTAGGTTGCTACCCCACCTTGCTTGCTGTATTTCCTGTAGTAATAAGAAGCCAAAATGAATTTGTTTATTTTCGTATTCTGGATTAATTCTGGGTTAAGCCATTACTCAGAAATGCATAACAGTGAGATATCTTTAAGTTCATCTGTTAACAGTACATTAATTTCATCAATCTTATTACATAGGGATTGCACATTATGGTGATAAATTTTTAGATAAGGTGTATTCACGATTTGATAATTGGGAATCATATTTACAGCATCACATAACTTTAGTTTAAATTAAGATTGTCAGCAGTGTTCTATTTTCATCCTTCATTCTTGTTCATTTTGTTTTCCTCACTGTTGTTGGAAGGATAGACTGATAGACTGTTCTGTTCCTTAGAATTTTTTCTTTAATTATTTCATTCATACAATCACAAACAAACCTTTTCCCTCCATAGTTCAAATGCATTCCATACTTCATGTACAGATTTCAATGCAGCTTGCTTATATCCAGTCAATGGCACTTAGGGTATTGTGAACACAGTTTCCTTAATTTAATGTTTGTTTTCCAAATTTCTTTCTTTACACACGAACTAAAAATTAGATCGTGCCTATGAGGCAGTGTGGCAACTACTGTGTTTCTGCTTTTGTTAGCTTGTAAAAAATTCTGCTGCTTCATTTTTTGTCATATTGTTTGAACCCATTATACCGATGACAAAGTCATTTTCCTGCATTAATTTTGTCTGATAGTTGGTGTCTACAACATTTTTACATCCTGCCCCTGATTTCACTACACTAGTCACTGCTATGTTGTGATATTTCTCATGCAACATGCTTCAAATAAAGCACTTATGTAACTTCAAACAGACTAATATCAGCTCTCTGATTCATGTCTGTGATGACAAGGGAGAACACATATTGATATGCCACTGGCAGTGATGAACAACAGTTTATTACATCAGTAAACATGGAACACGAGTAATAGGAAAATAAAGAATCACTGCTTAATGACAAGAATGAAATAAAGAGTCACTTCTAGACATTGAACAATGAGAAATAAGGTTACACTATACTCACCAGTAAGAAGGTTCAGTGAGAGATGAAGCAAGGGTCTGTGGCGAGTGATGGCAGCAGCTAGTGACTGTTGACCAGGTTGAGTATATAAGTCAGGTGGTGTCCAACAAGGCTGTGGTCAGCATGTGAGTGGTGGCTAATGGAGCTTTGCTGCTAGCAAAGTCCCTCCTGCATGTGAATGGCAATGCTGCTGGTTTGGCTGATTTTACAGCTCATGTTGGAGCTCACAGAATGATGGGCTGGTTGTGAACCAGACAGCTAGTTGAAGACACGCCTGGTGAAAGCATACACAAACGGTTTCCAGGCAGTACATGGCCAGCGTAGGAAATAGGTCCATGATTGTGGCACTGTCTGGAGTGATGCTGACACCGTGATGTTGCACAATGCTTTCTGTAAATCGGCCCGTAAATATGCTTATTTTTACCAGCCGTGGTCATGAAATCTTGTGTTTGTTTTCCAGCACCTGATTTATCGTGAGACAGCTGCTGGTGTGGTGCAGCACAGTCAAATTGTGTAGGGGTGCCACACTGAGATACTGCAGTCTGTATAACTGGCAATCTTATATTAGAGTTACATGGAATTTACTTTCTTGAATCCAAGTATTATGTTAAATTGTAGAAGGAGTGACTAATAAGGTATTAAGTGTTTGGGGATTTCCAATTTCCTACCTGGTGTTTACTTGTAACCTATATCCCTAACCTAGAATTCCATTACGATTTCTAGAGAGGGATGCATAGTCTGTATGGAAATTATTTCTACTTCTATTGTTGTAGTTGTGGATTTCTGAGGTTGCCCTAAATAACCTCTTGTTATTAACGACAAATACCATAGGGAGGACATGTGTTGGAATGTAAGTGTAATAATCACTAGGTCCCTGAAGAGGGTTGTGCAAGATGTTCAGTTGTCAACTTTACATAATATTTGTATTGCACACTTCTGCAGAATAATTACTTTTTCCACCATAGCTGCAGTGCCCCAGGGGATTATGACATAGGACAAAACTGAGTGGAAGTAAGGTACCGATCATTTCTGCAAGTCAACACAGCAAGAGAGATTTCTGCATACAGACAGAACTCAGCTCTTTGGTTAACTTATCAAAATGCTGATGCCACTTCATCTTGTTATCTATCTGGATGCCCAAGAACTTCACACATTGAGCCTTGTCCAGTGTACACCAACTGTTCTCTACTCTGGCAGTAGCTGTAAATCATTTTTATTTGTTTGGGATTACATACTGTGAATTTGGTAAGATTATGGCTAAGTTGTCAGCTGTGAACCAGTTGTAAACTTGTTCCATTATTCTCCTGACTTTGTGTTGTGTTGATGTGTTTGGGCTCTTAATCAACATACAGGTGTCATTAGCAAACATTACAGTTTTTAAATAGTCCTCCAAAATCTCATGTAAATCATTTATGTAGACTAAGACCAGGAGTAAGCCAAGCTTTTATCTTGCAGCACACCATATTTAATGTTTCCCCTCTCTGAATTTAATCTTCATGCCATACCTTTTGCTAATTGGCCATCTGTTTTCTATTGTTAATATAAGTCACCAACCATACAAGGGGAAGACCTTTAATGCCATGCCATTTTAGTTTCCCTAGAAAAGGTCTGTGTTAAAATTTTGGTCAGTGCAAGCACAAATACTATTTGACAATTCAATCATGATTAATTGTTAATATGTTTTTGACAGTTTCTTGTTATGCTCCATGTCATTGGAGGTTCATCTTCAGATTGGGGTTTAGGGAACAGGTTCTTCCTTGGTCAGACTCTGTTGAATATAATCCATGAATTAATAGCTCAAAAATTTATCCAAGCAAACATTTTTCTTTTTAGATTATTTTACTACTTTAAAATGTGAAGAGGGCTCTTAATTTTTCAGCTCTCAGTGACATATATTTTGAGCAAATTTATGTAGATTCTCATAAGAAAGAAAGTTATGATTTATTTGTGGGGAAAAATTAGTATTAAAATACATGTACTATCAGACTGTTGCATGTATTAGTGTTGTGCTAATGAACGTCTTCTCTTTTACAGAGTTGAAGGAAGTTGCAAGAATACACTGCCAGGATGAATTGTAACAAAAAATATATTACTGAAATCTATCTACTGGCTGTTATTTCAGAAGCTTGAAAGTATTTGTACATTTCCAAAATTTGTTTTGTGCTTCAATATAAAAAAATTACACTTCATTATAAAATCTTGCATTTTTTATGTATGTCATCATATATCAGCATTATACTGTAGATATCACTTCCTGTGAAATATTGTGTTGGCATAATTCTGAAATGACTTTAAATACACATAAAATAATGTCCATTACAAGTTTTGTAGTCTTTAAGATTTACAAGTTATAAAAATTTGTCTCAAAAATATAAAAGACTACAGATGTAAGACTATAGTATGAAATCTTCCATCCCCATGAACCATGGAGTTTGCTGAGATGAAGTGGCTGGTGCGCCTCAAAGATACAGATTACTATACTATAGGTGCGACCAAAACAGAGGGTTATCTGTGAAGGGTCAGACTAACCTGTACTTCCTGAAGAGGGGCAACTTCATGTACGATGTACTACTATCTGATCTTCTAACCTTAGCCAACATGATCTTGATGTACTGTTACTGCAAATGGCTGAAAGCAAAGGGAAACTAGAGATGACATCTTTTGTCTCAAGGGCATGCAACTCTACTCTACGGTTTCATGATGACAGCATCCTCCTGGGTAAAATGTTCCATAGGTAAAACAGTTCCCCATTCAGGTCTCCTTATGATAACTACCAGGACATTGTTATCAGGAAAAACAGAGCTGTCATCCAATGGGTTACTGAAAGTTAAATCCCTTAATTCGTTAGGTAAGTTACAAAATTTATAAAGGGAAATATACAGTTTGAAGTTATATATATCGGTAATTATTAAAGTGTGATGGCAGGAAGAACAGGACTTCTGGGGAGGTCAATACATTGTTATCAAAGAGCGGTCACACAGGAATAAGCCTACTAATGAATAAGAAAATAAGCATGCAGGTAAGCTGCTACAAACAGCATGGAGAATGAATTGTCTTAGCCAAAACAGACACAAAGCCCAATACAGTAGTACAAGTATATACGGAACTAGCTCCAGTTATGAAAGAGAGATTTAAAATGTCATGAGTCAGGAAAGAACCAGTTCCTCACCCACCATGGTCTCATAAATGCAGTGATAACAGCGACATTTTTATTCAGCAGCATTCATACAGGCAAAGCACACAGTGTCCCATTGGTGTTTGAGGACCCTGCACAGTGGTACTTGCCCAACTCAGTATGTGGTTGAAGGAGATGGCCACCAGCAAAAGGATGCCGGGCCGAAAAGATGGCCGCAGTGAAGGTGCAATGTCAATGCCAGAGCAGGCCTGCAGATGTCAGGTGTGCAGTGGCAGCAGTTTCACAGGCACACTAGCCACTCTGTTAGGCATAAATGTGGTGGCCAGCCAGCAGCTCACAGTAAGTTAGGGGCTGGAGGCATCCCATCGCAACCGAGCAAGGTGGCGCAGTGGTTAGCACACTGGACTCGCATTCAGGAGGACTACAGTTCAATCCCGTGTCCACCCATCCTGATTTAGGTTTTCCGTGATTTCCCTAAATCGCTCCAGGCAAATGCCAGGATGGTTCCTTTGAAAGGGCATGGCCGACTTCCTTCCCTAACCCGATGAGACTGATGACCTCGCTGTTTGGTCTCTTCCCCTAAAAAGAACAACAACATTCCAGCGCAGGCTGTGGATCACATACCCCTTGTAGGCCCCCAGGAGTTGGTCGATATCAGCCTTCAGTAGATCACAGCTGGAAGGCACCAGTTCAAGCCCCCATAGCATTAGGACTAGGTGCAGTCCATAGACCAGGTGCTAGCAGAGGCCATGGCCCACACTGGGTTGACAGCTGGCTTGGAGGCATTCTCAGTGTAGACAGTAGGCAACGACAGGTACTCTGTGGCTGAAGCTGTTGCTATTTATAAGGGATCAACCCAGAGATATTATGGAAAAGCGCTGCTTCTTGCCATCTTTGGAGCCGGAGCAGCAAGTGTAAGTGCCCATGGTGTGGTAACTGTATATGCTTAAGTGCCAGAGTGGCAGATTTTGCCAGGCCAGCTCAGTACTTTTCTGCTCCACATATTAGAACTTCATGGGCAGCAAGCTGGCCTATCTGCCCATGGATTGTTGAGTCCACTAGGAAGATGTTGGTGTAAAAAAAGAATGTATGAGGAGATACAGCAAAATCAATTGAAATGGGTGACTGGGATTTGATAATGGGAAAATGAAGAGAAGGGAAAATAGGAGAAAATGGACTGGGGGAAAGAAATGAAAGAGGAAGGCACTGGGTAGAATTTTGCACAGAGGATAATTTAATCACTGCTAATGCTTGGCTTAAGAATGATGAAAGAAGGATATATACACGGAAGAGGCCAGGGACACTGGAAAGTTTCAGACTATTGTATAATGGTAAAACAGAGATTTCAAAACCAGATCCAAAACTTCAAAATATTTACAGGTTCAGATGCAGACTCTAGCCACAATTTATTGGTTATTGATTGAAACTGAAACAGTTGCCAAAAGCAGAGACTTAATGGGATGGAACCTGGTTAAATTGAAAGAACCAGAGGTTGTGAGAGTTTCAAAGGGAGGATTAGGCAATGATTGACTGAAACACAGGAGACAAACAAAATAGAAGACAAATGGGTGGTTTTGAAAAATGCAGTAGTGAAGGCAGCTGTGGATCAACTACACACAAGGACAAGACTCAATAAAAATCCTTTGATAACAAAGAACAAATTGAATTAAACTGATAAAAGGAGAAAATGCAGCATGTGAAAGAAAGTACAGAAATGAAAAAAAAATAGATTGACAAAAAGTGCTAAGTGGCTAAGCAGGAATGACAGGAATGACTAGAGGACAAATGCATTGCTGTAGGAACATTTGTGACTATGGGAAAGATATAGGCCGCCTATATGAACATTAAAGAGACCTTCGGAGAACAGAGAAGCAACTGTATGGATATCAAGAGTTCAGATGGTAAGCCAGTACTAAGCAAAGAAGGAAAAAACTGAGAAGTGGATGGAATATACAGAGTCTATATACATAAACAAACTTCTGGAGAATATAATAGAAAGAGATGATGAGATATAGAAAGAGAAGGTGAAACCAACGTGGGAGATATTATACCTTGAGAAGACTTTGAAAGAACACTGTAAGACCCAAGTGGAAACAAAACCCCTGGAGGAGATGATATTCCATCAGAATTATTGATTTGTGTGGCTATATTGTCCGTAGTTGCTTTACAATTCTTGAGAGTATTTTTGTTCTTTCGTTGCAACTACAAAAATGCATGATTTTTTTCACCAGATGCATTTCGTTTTATTGAGGTAAAGCATCATCAGTACTTCTGAGAATTTCTTATGTTTTTCACAGCACACTTTTATGCATACCACTGTTTTATGTTTGTTTTTGTACTTCTGAGAAGTACAAACATAAAACAGTGGTGCAAGTAAAAGTGTGATGTGAAAAATATAAGAAATGCATAGTGTTGCAGAACAACTAAAAATTAGACAAAAATTATCAGTGTCTAATGTAGAAAAACAGCAATGTGCTAGCAGAACAACGATGTGCTAGCAGCGGAATTTCCTGACGTAAGCAAGAAATCAAGCTAAAATCACCATTAAGCTCAAATCAACATATTCTTAACTAACTTTTTTTATCTTAAAGCAAATCAAAATGTAAACAACTTAATTACAGACCACTGATGATGCTTTACCTCAATAAAGTGAAATGTGTCTTGTGAAAAAAAATCACGCGTTTTTGTGGTTGCAACAACAGAACAAAAATCCCCTCAGGGATTATTGAAGTCCTAGGGAGAGCCAGCCATGACAAAACTACTCCACTTGGTGTGCAAAATACCTTAGAGTTCAGGAAGAATGTAATAGTTTCAGTTCGAAGGAAGGCTGATGCTAACAGGTGTGAGTACTACCGAACCACTGTTGCAAAATATTAACACAGGTTACTTACAGAAGAATTGGAAAATTGCTAGAAGCTGACCTTGGTGAAGATCAATTTGACTTCTGGAGAAATGTAGGAATACATGAGACAGTTCTGACCCTAAAAGATACGATATCATCAAAGGCAGGTTGAAGAAAGGAAAACCTACATTTATCACATTTGTAAATTTAGAGACAGCTTCTGACAAAGTTAACTAGACTACACTCTTTGAAATTTTGATGGTGGCAGAGATAAATACAGGGAATCGAAAGTTATTTACAACTTTTATAGAGATGGGAATGCAGTTACAACAAGAATTCTTTTTTGTCTTCTTATAGACAGTATCTGAAATGAGTATAGTGAAGTACACACACACACACACACACACATGGAGAGAGAGGAACAAGCAAGTGGAGAAAGGGAGACAGCTAAGAAAGCAGTGATGTTGCTGCCTGATAGACCTATATTAATGTAAATGAAGCAGGAAACAGAAAACAATAAGCTGTTGATAATGGGGGAGGGGGGGGGGGGGGTAGTTGGACATTGTGGTGGGAGCAATAGCAGAGGTAGGTACAGGGCAAGAAACTAGCTGATGCCGCCAAGCCCTCAAGAACATTAATAGCAGGCTCTGCCACTGTCAGGTCAGACTTGTCACTGCTAACTTTTGATGGTGGCTGTTCATATGGATGGACACTTGGATGGAGGTCATTCCCAGGAGAAAGGCATGCAGCAGACTAAATATATTACATAGTTGGTGGGTGATGGTGGTGGTGGGGGGTTATTATTATTATGCTGTTCCATTTCATGGTGGTAGAAGATTCAGGGAGATGCTCTTTTCTAGCTAGTTAGTAGGTGAAGTTGGAGTATTGGGAGCATGCAAGAATATGGCACAGAGTATTTGATTATGAACCAGGCTGGAGGTGTAATACCTGTATGCATGGCAGACTTGGAGACAAAACCTTCACTAATTTGGGATCAGGCTTTTTGAACACCACAGTGCTCCATTTGTGGATGGCAAGATTGTACTGGAGAAACATTTAAGTATAGAAAAGGGTGTCAGCCACCAAAATGAAGATTGGAGGTCAACAACCAGGGAGATAATTCACTGGGTCAAAGATGACCACTTTCCTGAATGTCAGTCTTAGCCTTTGACGAAACTATCTTCAGATAATAGAAGTTTCCAAGAAACACACTGCAGTTATCAAAATTATGAACTATACAAACAGCAGAAGCAATGCAAATGATATAAAAAATGTAAAATGGTGTCACCCTTGTATTTATTTCCAAGAAATAATTACGCATTTCAAATACACGACATTGAGAAAACAGATTTTTATTTAGAATGAAAGTGTCTGTGATTTTAGTGCAGCACTAAATGGTGCTTTACATATTTCTTGGGCCATGGAATGACATCGACAAGTATACAGTGAAAGTAGTTTACATCTGTTGAACACATTTATCGACTGAAATGCTCAGAGCTATCCATTTCAGGTGTTACTGGTGTAGTGCTGCATGCGCACAGCAGGTGTGGTGACGTGGTCGGTGAACAAGCTGCCCCTCGCAGCCGCTTCTGATAGTTTTGGGCATGCCATTTGAATGTTGGTGCACACTCTCCCTGCTGTAGTGGCCCAATTTATGTTCACTGTGCACTGTGCACGGTAGGTTTAACAACTGGTGGGTTGCTACAAACAACAGTGGGTTGACCATAGACCCTATAATGAAGCAGGCAGCAAACAAAGAAAATAAAGCAGGCAGAACCGCTACAACCTGAACACTTGCTGCAAGTGTGACAAGGTATTCCCCCTCCCGACAGATGCCTGGCCAAACACATGATGGAGCACCAACAATTTTGTGTGATAGGTGAAGCTGATGACCTCCAATCGCAGAGGCACTGGAATACTGATGCGGGGAGTAAACCCTTCCATCAACAGAAGAATAACACCATCCTAGAGGGAGAGGTGATGGCACAACACACAAAATCATGAAACGGCTCCAATGCCCTGCTAGGCAGACAGTTGGGCCATCCGCATTGTATCATGCATTTGACCTGCCAGAGCACTGGATCCATTGCCATAGCAGAGGCAATATGGGAACTGGTGATGGGGAAGCCATCCACCATGTGTCTCTTCTCTGTATCCGTTTGACAACACAGCAGTTTCTCCAGGTCGAACAAAGGGTTAGGGCCCTTGGGGAGCTGGGACAGTGCATCCCCGTTTGCATGTTGTGACATGGGATGAAAATGGATCTCGTAACTGTACAAAGACAAGAACAGAGTCCAATATTGAAGTCGATGAGCAACATTGTCCAGTAAGAACACTGACAGGCTAAACAAGGAAGCTGAGGGCTTATGGTCGGTAATCAAACGAAATTTTGCACCTTACAAGAACAGATAATATTTTTTTATGACAATGGCAAGAGCTTCTTTTTCCACCTGAGAATAATGTTTCTGAATCGATTTGAATGTTTTCGACAGAAGAATAATGTTTCTGAGCCGACTTGAATGTTTTCGACACAATTGCAATAGAAAGTTCAGAGCTATCCAAATGGAAATGGGCCAGGACTGCCCCACCCAGTACTAGGACACATCCATGGCCAGAGCCAAATTTTTGCTAGGTTGAAATGTTGCAAGACACAGCACAGAGTGAAGACTATTCTTAAACTGCACAAAAGCATACTCACGAGCTGCAGAGCAAACAACAGCAGCACTTTTCCAAAGCAACAGATGCAAGGGGTGGGTGACAGTAGCTGCTTTGGAAATAAACTTGCAATAGTACATCACTTTGCTGAGGAATGCTTGAAGTGTTCATAAACTAGACAGATGTGTCAAAGCTCTAATGGTGGCAACACATTGTTACCTGTCAAAATCTTTTGACAGTGTAAGTCACCATGTTCTCTTGAGTAAAGCCAAGACCCTAGGAATGGGTGGAACCGCAGGCACGTGGCTTGAATCCTATCTGTGTGGTAGAAAGCAGAAAGTAATCGTGGAAGGACTGCATGGTGGCCAGGTATCTTCAGAATGGGGCTCCATTACTGCAGGAGTACCTCAAGGCTCAGTATTGGGCCCACTGTTCTTTCTAATATTTATAAATGACTTAGCACTATGTACAGAATATGGGAAAATACTCATTTTTGCTGACAACACCACATTATCAGTTAATAATCTCTCAGGGAATGTGTCAAATGAGGCTGCAAATAAAGCTTTTGCAGATTTGACAAACTGGTTTGAAACCAGTGGCCTTACAGTCAACCTAAAATGACAAATTGCATTCATTTCTCTTCTAACACAAATGTTACTAATGAAATGAACCTAAAAATGGGTGAGCACAAGATTTTGAAGGTTGAGTCCTCCAAATTCTTGGGTCTGCATATAGATAGTAAAATGAAGTGGCACCACCATATTCAAGATCTGTGCAAAAGGCTAAGCTCAGCAATGTTTGCCTTAAGAATAATTTCAGACACTAGGTAATTGAGCACAATAAAAACTGCATATTTTGGCTATTTTCACCAACTTATGGCCTATGGTATAATATTTTGGGGAAATCAACCAATAGCAAAAAAAGTGTTCCATGCACAGAAGCGAGCAATAAGAATTATGTGTGGAGTACATCCTAGGCACTCGTGCAGTTTAGAGCTTTACAAATCCTTACAACACCTGCCCAATATATTTTTTCCCTGATATGCTTTGTTTCAAAAACTAGCAACTTATTCAAAATCAGTAGCTCATACCACAGTTATAACACCCAAAGGAAACTGGATATCTATTATGAGCTAATAACGAAAATTATGGTCCAGAAGGAGGTTTTATACAGTGGCACCAAGATTTTTAATGCCCTCCCACTGAACATTAAAGAACTGGTTGGAAACATGCCAAAGTTTAAAGAAAATCTGAAGCAGTTCCTTTTAGATGAATCTTGTTATAGTATTGATGAATTTCTTAGCAAAAATGCATAGAATCTCTTGTTTGTGCTTAAACCTTACAATGTGACCTCTACAACTGATTAATCATACTCTGTAAGTACAGTGTAACTTAATACAATACCCAAATTTATGTATGTCTGTATATGACGCCTGTATAGCTTAAGAACCATACCCAAATTTATGTATGACTGTGTATTCTTTCAGATGTCCTGTATCTTAACTAATATGTAAGGGTATATGCTAAACTTCACAGTTTCTTTAATCTAATGATAAGATCAATGTATCCGTGCACAAAACAATAATCTGTAAAAAACCTTGACTCGTTCTATATGCAGGGATATGTTCCCATATGGATCTATGGAACACGAAATAAATAAAAACACACCCTGCTGCAAAATTTCATGACCCAAACAAACAACGGAACACTAGAAAAAGTGAGACTTAATGAGATTGCATGTGAGGCTTACACCCTGTAGAATAGTAAACAAAGAGTGCAGGTTGCATAGGTGATCCTCTGTGATAGCACCTGTCACAGCGATATCATGACGGAAATTAATGCAGTGCAGGACAACTGTTGTAACCTATTTTTATTAAGGTTGAAAGATGGCAGGTGCACTAATGACCCAAGACATGAGCTGTTGACATTGATAGAGTCTGAAAGTCACATTAACCCCGGCCAACTTTGCGAGCAGCTCCTCGGGCAAAGCAGGTGGTAAGCATCTATGACAACCTGTACCTTAATACTGACCTCGAAATCGTCAAAGAGCTGAAGCTGACCAGACAGCTTCCTTACAGTCACTTGAGGAAAGTGGTCAGATCACTTGCACTGAGATTAAGCAATCCAGCTCTGTCTTCACCAAGCCGTGTAAAGCAATTGGTATGGGCCACATCGAAAAAAACAGAGGGCAGAGCTTGAGGGTGATGTGTGTGGTGTAATTGTTTGCACAACCTAACCCTGGAACAAACTGATCTGTAAACTCAGAACACAAGGGATCCCATTCTTGATGTGGCACTTGATCTGACAACTGACGAACAGCATCCACAACAGAAAACCAAAACTAGCAAAGACATCTAACCCAAACAGATTTTCAATACTTACATCATTAACCACAAAGTACATAACAGAAGGGACTACAGAACTGTAAATTGTGTCTGCCATGAATTGGCTAAGAATAAAAATCTGCTGTTTGTTATAGCTTACCAACTGGTGCCGATGGTGCCTGACATACATCTGTGAGCTGAGTGGGGCCATGGCAGTCCCCATGTTGACGTGTAGGATTAGTGGATTGTCTATCACTGGCACTTCAAGAAAAAGTTTGTTCTGGTCTGCAGACAACAGTGAACACAACAACAAAATAGTATGAATGTCAATGTCCATTGATTCCTGCAATGCCTCCTTGAGAGGGGACATTGTAGCGATTGACATACTGCTGCTATGTGACTTTTCTTTACATTCATGGCAACAGGCCCACCACTTGGCACAGACAGCCTGATCATGCTGTACAAAACGAGGGGCAAGAAGGAAGTGGCATTTGCCATTCTTGTTGCCAATGAAATGTTTGTCTGCATTGGCCCAGTTGGCTTGTTTGTACCGTGGTTACCTCCTCTATCCCCAGTGTGCTAGGCTCCATGCACCGGGACTGCCTGCTGTCAAAAACAGCAACATCACTCCAAGCATCTAATTGGTGGTGCGAGAGACCTCAAACAACCCCGCTATATTTAAAACCTCTGCTAATGTATGCTCCACTTAGTTGTGACAAACTGACACTTATGACTGAGGCTATGAAGCTCAGCTGCTCAAGCTCAATATGATTGCTGTGGCTGTTTGCTACATTGGTAGAATTCAACATGCACAGTGACCACATGTGTAAGTTTGTGGTCATAGGAGGACAGAAGACAACACATATCACCAGAAGGAAGTAGCAGGGGTTCTTGCAAAGGAGCTACCTGGCACATTAAGTGATACATATGAGGGAGTATCCACAATAAGAAAAGAGCTTTACATGTCTCTATGTCGACCAATCAGAATGACATGAAATGTTGATGAAGCCACTTCTCTTAAGTGTCCCAGTCTTCTGCAGATTGGTAACAAGTGGGGAATGGCAGCAGGTGAGCAATCCTTCATTATGAGTATTGTGCCAGCTGTGCGCTGAAAAATGACTTATTTCTTCTTTATTTATCCATTTATTGATTTTTTGTAACTCGCTTAAAATCTGTCATTCGGCATGCTACATACTGTTTTGGCATTATCTGCTCAGATTGCTGCTACATATATTTAAATTTATATATGAATACTTTGTTGACATTACCTCCATGACAGAAAGCGAGATAACCTTTCCTCCAGTTGAAGACATGAAAAAGTAGCTTAAGACAATCAAGTAAATAGTCAGTAAGCATGTTGCCATATTTTTCACTCAGAAAATGTACTATAATTGTGAAACTGACTCTTTCCACAGCATAGCAATGATGTACGGAACATTCAAATAAAAACTAAACTTTCTTATTTAACAACCTTCTTATGTTACAGTAGAAAGATCCAAAAGTACCATGATTGTTATCTTTTGTGCTGTCCAAGCTGCCATTTTTTGTTTCTTCACTGACTGTTGCTACTGTATTTATTTGGCAGCTCTCAATTTTGGAAATTTACTGTAAAAAGGCCAAGCAAAAATATTGGTAAACACAGGGGCTGGGTAGACAGTGCTCTGGCTATATTGGTTTTCACAGTAATGTGCCAGATGTCGTCCTCAATTGTATAATTGAGGCTATGGTCCAACTGTTTCTGACACTCCCAGAGACAACTACACTACTGGCCATTAAAATTGCTACACCAAGAAGAAATGCAGATGATGAACGGGTATTGACTGGACAAATGTATTATACTAGAACTGACATGTGATTACATTTTCACACAATTTGGGCGCATAGA
This sequence comes from Schistocerca americana, assembly GCF_021461395.2. Taxonomy (NCBI): domain Eukaryota; kingdom Metazoa; phylum Arthropoda; class Insecta; order Orthoptera; family Acrididae; genus Schistocerca; species Schistocerca americana. Next base: position 275,577,197 of record NC_060120.1, on the reverse strand, counting down.
TCCTGAGAAATCAGTACTCAGAACAACCATCTTTGGCCGTAATAACGGCCTCGATACGCCTGGGCATTGAGTCAAACAGAGCTCGGATGGCGTGTACAGGTACAGCTGCCCATGCAGCTTCAACATGATACCACAGTTCATCAAGAGTAGTGACTGGCGTATTGTGATGAGCCAGTTGCTCGGCCACCATTGACCAGATGTTTTCAATTGGTGAGAGATCTGGAGAATGTGCTGGCCAGGGCAACAGTCGAACATTTTCTGTATCCAGAAAGGCCCGTACAGGACCTGCAACATGCAGTCGTGCATTATCCTGCTGAAATGTAGGATTTTGCAGGGATCGAATGAAGGGTAGAGCCACGGGTCATAACACATCTGAAATGATATAACGTCCACTGATCAAAGTGCCATCAATGCGAACAAGAGGTGACCGAGACGTGTAACCAATGGCACCCCATACCATCACACTGGGTGATACGCCAGTATGGCGATGACGAATACAAGCTTCCAATGTGCGTTCACCACGATGTTGCCAAACACAGATGCGACCATCATGATGTTGTAAACAGAACCTGGATTCATCTGAAAAAATGACATTTTTGCCATTTGTGCATGCAGGTTCATCGTTGAGTACACCATCGCAGGTGCTCCTGTCTGTGATGTAGCGTCAAGGGTAACTGCAGCCATGGTCTCTGAACTGATGGTCCATGCTGCTGCAAACATCGTCGAACTGTTCGTGCAGATGGTTGTTGTCTTGCAAACGTCCCCATCTGTTGACTCAGGGATTGAGACGTGTCTGCACGATTCATTACAGCCATGCGGATAAGATGCCTGTCATCGCGACTGCTAGTGATTCGAGGCTGCTGGGACCCAGCATGACGTTCCGTATTACCCTCCTCAACACACCGATTCCATATTCTGCTAAAAGTCACTGTATCTTGACCAACGTGAGCAGCAATGACGCTATATGATAAACTGCAATCGCGATGGGCTACAATCCAACCTTTATCAAAGTCGGAAACATGATGGTACGCATTTCTCCTCCTTACACGAGGCATCACGACAACATTTCACCAGGCAATGCTGGCCAACTGCTGTTTGTGTAAGAGAAATTGGTGGGAAACTTTCCTCATGTCAGCATGTTGTAGGTGTCACCACCAGCGACAACCCTGTGTGAATACTCTGAAAAGCTAATCATTTGCATATCACAGCATCTTCTTCCTGTCAGTTAAATTTCACGTCTGTAGCATGTCATCTTCGTGGTGTAGCAATTTTAATGGCCAGTAGTGTACATGAAATACATAACTGTAATTGTAAAACTGACTCTTTCCACAGCATAGCAGTTATGATGCACGGAAATTGCAAATAAAAACTAAGCTTTCTTATTTAACAACCTTCTTATGTTACAATAGAAAGATCTTCCTGAGAGAGCCTAAATCACAGGTTAAATCACTATGCCCTGCATTTCACTTAAAATACTAGTCACCCGGTATTCTCTATCAAAGGAGCTCTGTACTAACTTGGATTCTATCTTGAATATGTTGTTAGTGCTGCTATCAGTGACAGATACTACTTGGTAATAACACAGCAGCTCCACACATGGGTTCCTTCTGTGGCCTTGAAATTGGTCTGATGATGGCTGTATTGTAATCAAAGCTGATAACTGTCAGTAAATCTAAAATTAATATGATTTGGAATACATCATACTTTTTATTTGTACACATTAGTGTCAGTGGCATTGAGAAACAGTTGTAATGGCTTAAACAAACAAGATTATGATGGAATCATTTCCATATTCTATATAATATACATGAGTGACTTAGCTCCATTTTAACCATATTACACTGTAGAGTCCCCAAACAAAAAATTGTCCTGTAGTTGGGGAAAGCAGAGATGACATCTGTCTAAAAGAAGAGTAGGAGAAGATCTGCAGGTCTGTTGTACAGTACCATTGACATCCACCTTAGAACATACTCAGAGCTCACACATAATCCAGTATCTCAAACAGAATGACCTCTGCTATGCCAACCAGCAAGATTTCTGAAAGCACATTGATCATGTGAAACCAACTCGCGGCACTTTTTTCGCATGACATCCTAGAAGTCTTGTGTCAAAGCAGTCAGCTAGATGTAGTATTTCTTGGCTTTCGAAATGCAATTGCCTCAGTACCAAACCAACACTTATTAACAAAAATATGATGATATGGGTGCTCCAGGGAAGCGTGTTCAGACCCTTGCTATTCATGCTACATGATAATTGTTGAATTGTGGCTTGGAAGTAGGAACAGACAGTCCTAAAACAGTAGTTAATCATAATACAATCTTGGGTATATTTATTCTATAACCTTCAATGAAGTATTATCTGGAGAAAAGCTGCAAATCTTGACAATATTTGAAAGTAGTCCAGATATTGGAACTTTATTTTAAATGTTTAAATATATAAAATTGCTCACTATACAAAACACAGAAAAATTGTAGCCTATCGCTACAATACCAGTGAGTTACAATTGGAACCAGTCAACTCATATAAATACTCGGGTGGTTACAATGCAGATGGTAAGTATGGACAGAGTTGGTTTGCATGATGGCACTCTGAAGTCTTCCAAGAGTCAACTGCCATAATACACCACCCATAGGTGTTACCACACATTCACAAATGCGTAACTCTCACACACTCATAGCCAATGTCATCTCTGGGCACTAAGGTCTGATTTCGATTGTGTCTTAGATGAGCAGTGATCTTTATTGGCGAGACTGTGTGACACGTGCTACATCAAAAGTTCCTGCGGGTACATAGCATGTGCTGTTTCCTACTGCATGTTATTCCACCCCAGATATCCAGCTGTTTGATTTTTACCTAGTGTCTTCTCTTCCATTCTACAACCCAGTGCTGTTGCCCTTTGCTGCTGCTCACTGTTGCATTGTCCGGCCCCGGTAGCTGAGTGGTCAGCGTGATGGAATGTCAAGCCTAAGGTCCCGGGTTCGATTCCCGGCTGGGTCGGAAATTTTCTCCGCTCAGGGACTGGGTGTTGTGTTGTCCTAATCATCATCATTTCGTCCCCATCGACACGCAGGTCGCCGAAGTGGCGTCAAATCGAAAGACCTGCACCAGGCAAACGGTCTACCCGATGGGGGGCCTTAGCCACACGACATTTCATTTCATTTCACTGTTGCATTACATTACATGGTGCCCATCCTTTTCTTTCTCTGCTTTCCACATTTTCTTGCTGTCTTCTAAACTGCACACACTTTGCATCCAATTACCACACCCATTTGAGGCTCTTATCTCTGAGCTACTCTCTATCAACAGTCTCATCCATGCACAACACACAGCTACATGCCTACATGAACTGTAGGTGCAATGCCTCATGTCCCCCTTTAGTGCCCAGAGATGATATTCGCCATGTGTGTTGATGAAGGAGTTAGTCCTGTAGCTAATAAACTCTAGCACTCTTTTTCAGTGCCCCCTTAAAAGAAATTTTCTTATGTGTCTCATTTGTTTACCTGTCTACTTATTGTAAAGACGACATATTATGTTGTAAACATGCACAAATAAAAGACACTTACATAAAGCTTTCAGCCACAGTCTTCATCAGCAAAAGACAAACACACACCATTCATACACACGGTCATGCACACATGACCTCAAACTCCAGCAGCTCAGGCTGGAATTCATTTTATCTTTCTATCTTTGCCTGGAAACCATACTGTCTTGTTGATATTCCTACCTGTAGTTCCCACTATTTTCTTTTTTAAATTATATTTTGAGAAATTAGCCTTAAATAAAAGATTCCTGGTTGCTGCAGTAAGTTATGATTATCATCATGAACATCCTCTGAAATGTGTCTGAGGGAGTGCAAATTCCAAAATTGTAATTTTTTATGTAGTTAATCAGTGAGTTTGAATTGTGTCATGCCCCAAGAACTAAAATGTACAGGAGATGAATGAAACTTTATCTGTTCCAAATGATTTGATGGATATATAATGAATATTTATTATATGTATATTACTATGAAACCTGAAAAGTACACAGGACTCATTACACAGTATGTACAAATCAACACTTTTTATAACTGTGATATAATCATTTTGAATTGACAGGTGGTTTCCACACTGACAGAACTGAACCACACCATGTGTTTCATGATTCGAGGATGGCCAATGCCAGCTGAAACAGGTCATTCCATTTTAAGTTAGTATTTTGATGAGGACTGAGTCCACAACCTAAGTGAAATTTTTAGATGAAGTCATTATGCATTAGGCTTTAAAATATTATTTATTGTGATTGCAATTTCAACACAATGTTTTACAATGGCAATGAGTCAAAAATGCAATCGCAATAATAAATATTCTAAGAGACTATAGCAGAATGACTTCATTTAAATCAGCGTGATTGTTCTGGACGATAAAATATGTTCAGTATCATCATTCATGTAACTTTTTTAACTTCAAAATTTGAAATTATATTGTCAGTTAATTCTCAGTTCATACCTTCAGGTGGTGCCCCTTGTCATCACAGCAAATGGGTGCCTCTCACACTGGGGTCTGAGTGATCTGCTTTTTCTTGTATCCTTTCCAAAACTATCTCCTTCTATCCCAAGGAAGGAACTAATAGTTCTGAAAGCTATGATAATTTTGTTCATTTTTATATGTGTCTATTGGAAACACTAAAAATTTCACTTCCTGAAGGTACATGCTGGCTACCAATTCTGCCCCATGATTTTATTAATTATGTACTCATATGATCACATCCACCAAGCAGCCAACAAAATGATCAACAACTTGAGAAACAAAGGCATAAAATATTCACAAAAGTATTTTATTCATATATCCACGATGTTACACTGACAGTGAAAATTAAGACACTGAAATAGAAAAACATGAGAGTAATGAGATATACTACTGGGTATCAATAAAAATAGCCACTAACAGTGCACCATTGGCTACCATTTCTCAAAATTTGAGAAGAACAAACTTAAAAACTTTGATGTCATCTCTGGACTGCTTCTGGAAATTCTTAAATATTTCAAGGAAAAATTCCTCATAGTAAAGCAAGACTAAAAGACCAGATAAAAATATGTTCTAAACTCTTCCATCTTAGAGTTATAGTTTTAGATCAACGTATTTTAGGTAAAATTCAACAACTGCCGTTTATAACCAGTAATTATAATTATTTACATGAGAAAAATGATAAAGTTAACTTGCTTTTGTACTTGTCGTATCCTTGATGTTGATGTGGTGTTATGTAGATATATTTGACATTTTTGTCCATGTCTCTTATTGTATAGCACATAATCTAAATTATTTGCTTCAGGAACAGGAGACATGTCAAAACTATGGTAACACTTAGTTTATGGTAAAGTTTTACCGCAATGCTGCAAGCTGTATGGCAATGCTGTGTTGTTCTGCTAGTTTAGCGTAGACCAGTTTCTTCATCCCTTCCAGATGCTCAGCCGAGTTTCAGCTCCCTACAGCCATCATGTGACTTTTGAGAGCACCATCAGTGAAGTTACTTTCTTGTAGTGTGTTACAAAAATGGCACAGCAGAATTTATAGCAATGTTATGCCATCAAGTTTTGTGTCAAACATGGCAAATCTGTGAGAGTGACCTTTGAAAAGTTAAAACAGGCTTATGGGGAACATTCCTTATCAAGCCAACAAGTTTTTCACAGGCACAAATCATTTTTGGAAGGCCAAGAACATGATGAAAATGAACCTCACTCAGGGACACCTTCTGCCGTATCCTGCTAGTAGTGTGTGTGAGTGTGAGTGCATCATGTGTAATGTCTCCGCTTGCTTGTACTTAAATCAGCTGCCAACTGTATCAGCATGAGCCAGCTACTAGAGGCTTCCTGTAGGAACGTGCACATGGTACTGTCTTTGCCGCACTGTCTGCTGCTGATTCGTGACTATATATGTGGGAAAAGTGCTGACCCACTCTTACTATGTTCTTTTAGTTTGTACTGCTCAATCAGCTGTTCTGTATATTAGCACCTTCTGTGTGATTATTTTGTCTTGTTATTTGATGAGTCACAAGAGTTTATTTTTGTTGTTGTTCAGAGGTTTATGAATAAAGCCACATTTGTGTTACTTAGATCAGTTTTGTGCATTACTACATGATTGGCAGTGAGTTTGGAATAGTTTTTGCATGGGCAGCCTTTGAAGTGCGGTTTCATCATCTTAGTCATTATGGACAACATGCTACAGGCCCTGATTGAACACCTTGCTTTGTCAGTGACCACTTATTGGCTTCCATTAACAGAGAGGGTACCATTCTATCGGTCTTTCCACCTACTTTTCATCCATATGATGATTCAGCCGAGGATTGGGAAGTGTACAAAGAAAGACTCTCAGGCAGCATTTTTTGGCTTTTGGTGAGACGGACTCAAATTTGTAAAAAGCCTTATTCCTCTCATGCATTCCATCTAAGGTGTATCAATTACTGTGTCAGCTTGCCCCTTTACAAGAACTATCAGCTCTTACTTTTGATCGCATCTGCAGTTTATTGAGCAACTACCATCAGAGATGAATGATGAATGCATGTCATTGTGGCATGAGTTGAATTGTACTGATACCACATGAAACCAAACTAATCATACAGGGCTTGGGCAGTTGAACTTCACAGCCTTAGCCGTAAGTGTCAGTTCATTAATGATGCCCATAATGACTCTAATGCAGACTCTATAGTGCAGGTTGCAATTATCTGTTTAGCTCTGGATGAGGAAGTGTGCCAGAAGGCTTTACTCTGTGGAAAACCTCCACTGGCAGAAGTTTTGTAAATAGCACAATCTTTCGAAGTTTCTCAGGCAGCGGCTGATCAAATTGAAGAGTGGGGTGATGTGGCAGTAGTGTCACAAGATGTGCCCACTAGGACAACAGATAGCTTGCATGAAAAAGCGGCAGTGGCAGCGGTAAACATGGGGGCCCAGCACTGAGCAGACCAAGACCAGCCCCAGAAACTGCAACCGCCACAACACCAGCATCAGTGTTCTCTGTTCCTGTCATGTTCTTTCTGTTTTGTCCAGCTCGAACGTTTGGCATGCTGGGCTATTTGTAATGCATACCAGAAGAAAGACCACATTGCCTCCATGTGTTGTACATTGCCTCCATGTGTTGTTCGCAGAAGGTTGGTCAGGATATGGACACAGACATAAACTGTGTGACTCGAATACTTGTGACCTCTCCCAAGTTGTCTATTGAGTTATGTATTTTTCACCAAGTGCTCTGGCTACAGGTCAACACAGGTGCTGCAATGACATTGTTGTATTCTCAAAGCTATGTGAGTTTAGGCTCGCCGCTATTGACGACGGTCATGTGGAAGCTGGTCAATTGTAACAAACAGAACATTGCACTGTTGGGACAATTTATGGCTTATGCCTGTTACAAGTCAGTGGTTTCTTCCATTACATTTTTGGTGTTGCTGATGCCGGTGCTGAGAACTCGTACAGGAGGGATACATTTCATGCATTTGGACTTTCTATTACTGTGTGGCATTTGCCTGCTTTATTTCTTTGGTGATAGTCTTCAGCGTCAATGTTCTGTGTTGTTATACTGGCTGAAAAAAGGAGGGTGGAAGTTCAACACTGTCTACTGTAAATGATGTAGCCGACAGTTTCACAGTTGCATTCACAGTTCTTTACTTTCACTGTTCACAACCACCTAATATTACACAATTATGTAGCCAGTTCACTTTTGGTAAATGTTGATAAGCCTCATTAATAGGTTGCAAGCAACATCAGCATACTGCTACAAAAGTTTGCTGTTGAACGTCTATGAGCAGTAAAAACCCAACCACACAGTTCAAAGTTCTTGCAGAATAATACAATATGGTGACACTATTTTTCAAATAAATTAAACAGACAGTGTCATTAATTGTTCTAACACATTGCCTATTTATGTTACCCTATTCCACTGTTAAGTTCATGCACTGTTGTTATTCTAACCAGTACATGTTTCATGTCTGAAAATCAGCCATGGATTGACTGTGTCAGGAGCAAAAATCGGTCCTTTATATATCCTCACAATAATAGGCACTGAAACTATGTATTGTTTGATGTTTAAGTTACAGAAAATACAATTAAAATGTAACTCATTCAATTAACTGAATACACCAAAAATTCCTTCTACCACAAAGGCTAGGCTGAATTACTTATTTAAATAATGAAATTAATGGATATACTCTTGACAAACCTGGTAGTTATTCTGGAATTAATTAAACGCTGGCTTTGCCAATATGTTTTTGGGTAGAGCAAAATAAACGCTTTAAGGATCCTAGTAGTTCTTCTTCCAAATGTTTTATAATAAGTACAGAATTTATATTTGTTTATAAGCCAACAATAGAACCTAATTCACGGAACAATTACTCATTTCACCCTATAGCAAAAGATATTAACTAGGAATGGTCAAAATAAATTAGGAAACTAATTACATACAGAAAACTAAACACAAAATTCCTTAAGGCTGAGGGCCGATCTTTCTCTTTTATTGAAATGCATATTATACTCATGCATGTTAATGGATATTAGGCAGAAATGAAAATAAAATGAATTTAAGGAGGCAGATGGCAAAACAAGAGAGGAAGTAAAGAGATCCCAGCTTGCTTCATCACAACTGACACAGTTCATCTTGTGTCCAATCATGTGCTGTATACTCAATTGGAAACATTATGCGAGGAGTTTTCGGATTTGTTTTCAGAAGGAAGGTGTGCTACAAATTTTTCTGCTCATATTTCTTTGAAATCCACAGCTCAGCCTCATCTTTGTCATCGGCATACTATTCCTGTTGCCCTGAAAGGTCCCATGGAGGCACAATTGGGCAGACTTTAATCTCTGTGAGTGGTGCAGCCTGTGTTGGCTAGTGAATAGTCTTCTCTGCTGGTTGTAGTTCAGAAGTTTTCGGGCCAACTTTGCCTCTGTGGTGACTTTGGTACTACTGTCAATGTGCAGTCAATCATGGATAAGTATCCTCTCCCACAACAGGAGAAACTGTTGGCAAAAATATTGGTTGGCCAGTACTTTTTTAAAACTGATTTGTGTGAAGCATATCTGCAGGTTCCTGTGGATGAAGAGTCTTGTCAAGTTCTGGTTTTGAATACTCATTTTGGTCTCTATCAATATTTGTGCCTTCCTTTTGCTGTGGCTAGCGCCCCCTGCTATTTTCCAATGATTTTTCGAGCACTTGACTGTTCCTGTCCCAGGTTGCATTAATTATCTAGACAATATTATTGTCACAGGCTCCTCCATAGCCAATCACTTGAAAAATATGCACACTTTGTTTTCTGTCTTACAGTCCACAGGCCTACAGTATAACCCGATGAAATCTCAGATTTTTTCAACCTTATGTTGTTTATTTGGGGTTTGAGGTCTTGCAAGGTGGGGTTCGCCCTCTGCCAGAACACATCTCTGTTGTTATGTCTATGTGTCACCCCTCACCCATGAAGGAGCCTTAGGCCTTCCTAGGGATGAGAGCCCACTACCATAAATTGCTGTTGGAGGCAGCCACATTGATGTGCCTGTTGCATGCTTTGTTATGCAAGAATGTACCTTTTTGCTGAAGCCCAAATGGTGAACATGCTTTTCAAATGTTGAAATCCAAGCTACTCTCGGCTCCTTGTTTAGCTATAGTCTCTCTGAACAAGCATGTAGTTTTGGCAACTGGAACCTAACAGTATGGCCTTGGCATGGTCCTAGTGTACCAATATGCCGATGGCTCTGAATGACCTGTTCTTTCACCTATAAATCTCTCACTCTGAGAGAGCAGTGTTACTTTCAGGTGGAAAAAAAGAGTCTCTTGCCTTATTGTATGCTCTCCAGAAATGTCATATATTTTTGTATGGCTCCATGTTTCACCTTATTACTGACCAAAAACCCTTGGTTTCCTGGTTTAACACTTACTCTCCCTTGCCTCACAAAGCAGCACACCATCTACAGTGCAGGGCACTGTTCTTGGCTCACTAAAATTATGAAATCCATTTTCGACCTATGTCTAAACATGCCAATGCAGATGCCTTGTCCCACCTTCCTGTGGGTCCTGATCCTGACTTTGATTGTGAAGGATTCTTTGTTTCCGTCCTGATATTGAAACACAGGCTGCTGTCGAGGGTTTCCCAATTATGAGCACAAGCATAGCAACTGCCTTTGCTGCCAACTCAGTCACACGCTAAACTATTAGCTAACAGATATGTTTTTTGGCCAGGGATTGATGGTGAAAGTGTCCATTTTGTCATGGCTTGTGAGCAGTGTACCTGACAACAGGCAACAGGCAGCTCCCAGGGTGTCTCTGTCCCTGTGGCCCACTCCATTCCAGCTGTGGGAACACATTCAGGTAGACTTTGCACTTCCCTTCTTGAATTCCTATTGGCCCTTGTTGTGGATGCATTTTCCCAACTTTATTACAGTCTCCAGTATGCACCAATGTTAACTGAGGTCACAGTTGGTATGCTTTTGAGCACTTTTTTATTCAGGGGTTGCCTTGTACCTTAGTTTCCTGTAATGGGTCCCATTCCATTTCTCACACCTTTCAATTGTTTTGCTCCCGTCACAGCATTCATCATGTTATTGCTCCAACATTCCACCCTCAATCAAATGGCGAGGTGGAACGACCAGTACGTTCATAAAAGTCCCAAATGAAAAAAAAAAGATTGTTGTGGGTTCTTGGCTGGATTATGCCCTTCTCCATTTTCTGAGCACCTATCACTTTACTCCTACGTGGGAGCAGAGCCTGGTGGAGTTGCTTCATGGCTGGCAGCCATGCACACTCCTCCACCTCCTGTGGCCTGCTGTGCACTTGCCGAGTCAGGTTTGTCTGGCCTCTTTGTACTGGTGGGTACTGACCACTGTTGTCCACCACCGGAGCACCTTACATATGGCCGACGGGCTAGTGGTGCGCCACTTTGATCAGTTGTGCTTCTGCTCGCCGCCGAAAGCTATCGGTTTGTGGCTGTGTCTCCTGTTGCCACAGCCTGCCCCACCACCCTCCACCTCAAGTCGATCGTCACCTAGTGTGTGGGTACATGTGGTGCTCTGGCATCACAGCTTCCTGGCACTGGGCACCGGTCTGTCTCTGGCCTTCAGTCTATGGCCACAGCCTGCTGTCACAGTTGCACTGCCTCCATTGGCCCCCTCGCCATCATTGCCTCAGCCATCATCGGCAGTGGGTGCAGCCCTGTCTCCTCCACACTAGGACCTGCCTGCTGATGACAATGTAGAGATGGCGATGGCACCCTCCTCCCCAGTGCCATCGTCAGGCATCGCACAGGTCTACCACCTTTGGGCATGGCCACGTCTCTGTACATTCCAGCCCTATGCTCCACTGCCCTCCCAGCACATCATCCCGCACCCACTGTCGGCACCAGCTGCTGCCACTCCACATCTGATGGATGTGTCCCTCATCAGGCTGCTAGCATCTCCTCCATCACTTGGGCACCCTCTTCACATGAGGGATAGGTGTGCTGTATCCTGCTACTAGTGTGTGTGTGAGTGTGAGTGCACTGAGATTGGTGTCGCTATGCATGTGTACTTAAATCAGTTGCCAACTGTATCAGCATGAACCAGCCACTACAGGCTGCCTGTAGGAAGCGTGTACACAGGATGGTCTAAGTTGCGCCACCTACCCGCAACTCGTGCCTATATGCACATGGGGCAGCACTCACTCACTTCTACTCACTCTTACTGTTTTCTTTTCATCTATACCACTCACATTAGTTGTTCTATATATTGCTTATGCTTCACCTTCTGTATGATTCTTTTGTCTTGATGGATGTGGAGTCACAAAGGGCTTATTTCTGTTGTTGTTCAGAGGTTTACGAATAAAGCCATATTTATGTTAGTTGGAATCAGTTTTGTGTATTACTTGGTTACTAGAATGTCAACTTCAAAAACTAATGAAAACAGCAAATGGGTGCATGCTCTTGTGAGATCGGACTGACTTTTAACAATAAGTATGATAGGTGACCTGTAAACCTTAAACACTTTCACCTTACATCAAATTTTGACCAGAGTTTCACACATGTGAAAGGGTTGTGCCAAAATGGTGCTGGAAAACCTCAAAACTAAGCAGAAGTAAAATCGAAGAAATATGTGCGTTGATCTTCTTGAAAGGACTGGTTCAGTTGTGTGATCACAGATGATGAATTCTGGAGTTTTGAGTATCTTCTTGAGACAAACCAACAAAGAAAGGAGTGGCACACTGAGACATCCCCTCAACGAAAAAAAAAGTTAGAATGAACAAATCAAAGATCAAAGCAGTGCTGATTTCCCTAAAATTGAAAAATGTGTTACAGCGACGCTATTTTGGGGCTCTGGAGAACTTTCAAAACAATAAGACTGACATGTTAAGGGCCCTTAGCAGTTGATTCCTTTCAACACTGTTACCAAGACTACAAACGACGACTCCACCAGTGAAGCTGAAGCGAACTACTTCAAATGGAAAAATATTGTTGTTTGAAATAAATAAAAACTTTGGTACATAAAAAAGAGTCTCATAACTTTTCTGACACATCTCATACATTGCTACTCACCATATAGAGGAGATTTTGACTGCGGACAGGTGCAACAAAAAGGCTGCTAAACAAGCAAACTTGCAGCCAAAAGGCTTTCACCTGAAGTAGACAACACACACACACACACACACACACACACACACACACACACACACACACACAAATTCAAGCAAACACAAATGACACACACGATCACTGCCTGTGGCAGACTGCAAGCAACTGTGCATGATGGGAGAAGCAGGCTGACTAAGTGGTGGGTGTAAGGACATGGCTCAGGCAGGGGGGGGGGGGGGGGGGGGGATAGCAGGGTGGGGGGGGGCAGTAAAGTGCTGCTAGTGTGAGCTTGCAGGGAAGTGGTGGGTAGAGTGTAGAGCACTTTGGTGCAGTTGAGCGGTTAGCCTGAGGGCAGAGGAGGGGAGCGGATGGGGGTGGACCAGGAAAGGGAGAAGGAGAGAAGTAAAAAGACATAAGGCGCATTAGTGGGATACTAGGCTGTGTAGTGCTGGATTGGGAAGAGTAAAGGGGATTGGTGAGTGAAGGACAGTGACTAACGAAGGCCAGGGGCTTATGGGAACATAGGATATTCTGCATGGAGAGTTCCCACTTGCACAATTCAAAAGAGCTGCTTTCTGTAGGAAGGATCCATATGCCACAGGCTGTGAAGGAGTCATTGAAGTGAAGAGCATTGGGCTAGGCAGTGTGCTTAGCAACAGGGTGGTCCAGCTGTTTCTTGGCCACAGTTGCCATTCACATGGACAGGCAGCTTGTAGATGGTGCAACAGTACAGGGTTTGCAGCTTAGCTTGTAGATCACATGACTGCTTCCTTTATTGGAATAGGTGATGTTCATAGCCAGACTGGAGTAGGTAGTGGTGGGAGAAAGTATGCGACAGGTCTTGAATTTAGATCTATCATGGGGCTATGGTCCTGCTCAACTCAACAAGCCACCTTCATTGATGATGATATCCACCTCAAAGATGGCTACATCAGTACCTCCACCCAAATTATATCTATCGATCACCAACAACACATGCTGCATTCTATATAGGAATGACAATGAACAAGCTGTCTGTCTACGTGAATGGTCACTAAAAAACTGTGGCCAAGAAACAAGTGGACCATCCAGCTGCTGAGCATGCTGTGCAACACAACATTCTTCACTTCAACGACTGCTTCACAGCTTGTGGTATCTGGATCCTTCCTACGAACAACAGCTTTTCTGAATTGGGAACTCTCTCTACAAAATATCCTGCAATATATCTTATGTTCCTGCAACCCCCTTGGCCTCAACCCTTGTTAGTCGCTGCCACTCAGCCACCTCTCCCCTCCCTACTCCCACTCTAGCACTCTATAACGCTCTGTTCCACCAATGCAAACTCTTGGTTTCAAAATATTGTAGAAAGAGAACCACTGCTCAAAATGACATCGAATTAGAACAGCATGTAATTGATGCAGAGGGGAAGATAATGGAACAAAAAAAATTGACAAAAATTTTACCATTAGCTGGCACTGCAAGCACCTTAATGTAAATGGGGGTGGCTAAAAATGACAGGTGAATCACAATACAATGATCATAATTTGATTTGCAAATTGCGCCACCTGTAATGTTGAATGTGCATGACTGCACTAGTTCAGCAGTCAACAGTTGTGGCCCTTCACTTATGTAAGCCCATCCACCACGGCAACATTGGATAGGAAAATTGGTTTTTAAATGTCCTGAGGCAAAAATCAACATAAAAAGCAAATGGCATCAGCTTTTAATTGTCCTGGAGTCAAAAATCATATAAAAAGCAAAATGACATTGGTTTTTAATTGTCCTGGGGCCAAAAATCACATAGAAAGCAAAATGAAATCGGTTTACAATTGTCAAGAGTCTAGCACAAGACATGGTCAGTACACTGTCCACTGTTACCGCAAATTGAAATTGAGAAACAACGTGTTCCACAACAGATCAGAGTGTCTTGGGGGTCATGTTCAGAAGGTATTGCGCAATGTATGCCTTCAGTTCAACTACATTTGTAACTGGAGCACTGAACACAATGTCTTTGGAAATGGAAATTTGTGCTAAGTTCTGTGGGACCAAATTTCTGAGGTCATCAGTCCCTAGGCTTACTCACTACTTAAACCAACTTATGCTAAGGACAACACACACACATCCATGCCCAAGGAAGGACTCTAACCTCCGAAGGGGGGAACCACGTGAACCGTGGCCAGGCACCTTAGACCGCACAGCTACCCCACGCGGCCACAATGTCTTTAGATAACCACACAGCCAGAAGTCACACGGATTAAGATCAGGTGATTTGGATGGCCAAGATGTAGGGAAATGATGGCTTACAATTTTAGTATTTCCAAAATGCCTCTGCAGCTGCCACTTTCCTGGCCATGCAATGTGCGGAGCAGTGGCATCTTGATAAAAATGGTTCTACATCTATGCTGTTGAAAGCTTGGGATGATGTTGTTGCGCAAAAGACTCTCATAGCGTTTACCAGTGACATTACAGATAACAGGATTCGCAGGACTTGGCTTCTCGAAAAATACGGCACTATGATAAACAATGCTGTCAACCTGCACCACACAGTCGTCTTTGCAGAATGACATGGTATTGGTTGATGTGCATGTGATTTTCTATTGCCCATATTCTGTAATTCTGGATATTGCCATGTCCTTGGAGATAGAAATGGGGTTCGTCCATTCACAGAATGTTCCATGGCCATTCATTGTCCACTTCCATGTGGGAAAGAAATTTCAGCACAAACGTTTGTCTTTCTGGCAGGTCACCAGGAAGTAGCTCTGAACATGGATGATTTTGTGTGGATAGCAATGCAGGATGTTTTGTAGGGCGTTATGAACTGTATTCACAGGTATGTCAAACATTGGGGCCATTTTTGGAGATATGTACTGTCTATTCAACTAACTGAAGGCAGTTTGTTTATTGCCATACACGTTTTGCTTCTTTTATTTGGGAAGCATTATCAGTGGCCTGTGATTGGGGCAATTCCTGTGCACTGCATTTTTGCACACCATGACTCAAACCTTCCTGCAGTGCTGTGGCCACATCTTTGACAGGCATCGAACGAACTACTTTCCCTCACCTGCCACACTGCACTTCAAAACAACCTGTCAATTGGAATTTTGTAATCATTTCTTCCAGACCCTTAGCAGACATTGGATCACTGCCCTTTATCATACCCTTGAGTGTCTGGAATTTATGCAGCGCTGCTGGTCACCATTCTTGTCAAATTGCCTTACCAACAGTACTCGATCCTTCATGGAGACAGTCATGTTAGGTACTGTACATCTTTTGGTGAGCATATTCTGATGCACACTGGGCCATCTCTTGGTCAAATTTCTGTGTTTTTTTTGTTTTGTTTTTTTTTTTTTTTTTTGCAAATTTGAAATCATTCTAAAAGAGGTTGTCCTTCTGAAACATTTTGAAACTGTTGCATTAGAATAGAATAGAATAGAATATTTATTTCCTTTCAGTATGTTTTCCATACAATTGGCATCATCAGTGTGTTCAATACATTTTTTTAAAAAAATTACAGTAATTATTATTGTACATAATTGTGCCTGTGCAGATATGCATGCTAAAGTAATATTGATAATACAACAATTATTCATTCACAATAGAAATAGTAATAATATCCATGTAAAAAGTCTTTGTTGGTACATTACTCTCAAAAACATATAGGTATAATTCATATGGCAGTTTTTTGTTTCATGTAGCGTATCTCTTTTGTGTCACTGTTTAGAAACTCATCAAGTGAGTTATATGGCATACATTTGAGCCACACTTCTACTGTTTGCTTAAACTTATTCATCGGTAGTTCGCTCACAGCCTTTGGGAGTTTGTTATAAAATTTCAAGCTAAGGTGTTTATGGCTCTTCTGTGTTAATGTCAGCCATGTGTATGGTAGGTCTATGTTACTATTATTTCGAGTATTATGAACATGCACTTCAGATCTTAAATTAAAGTTCTCTACGTTCTCTTTACCATATATTAAACAATTAAAAATGTATATATTAGGTAGTGTCATTATCTTTAGTTCTTTAAAATAATTTTTGCAACTTTGTCTTGGTGCTAGTCCTAAAATGCACCTGACTGCTTTCTTCTGCCACTTGAAGATGGTACTTGAACCCACTGAGTTACCCCAAAGAAGTACCCCCTATTGCAGTTGTGAATGGAAAAAAGCAAAGTATGTGGAGATTAGCAGATTTTCACTGATAACGTGTCTCAGCTCGTGTAATAAAAAGAGAGTTCAAGCAATTTTGCCACATAGATAATTTGTGTGTCTGTCCCATGTAAGGTTTTGATCTATATGTAAACCTAGTAACTTGACATTATTTGTATTCTGTTCAGTTGGTTTTAGGGTGAAGTAAATTTCTTCAGTTTTCAATTTGTTTATTGATAAAAGGTTGGCTCTGCAGCAGTCACTGCTCATTTCAGTTACTACTTTGTTGTATTCTATGACATCTTGCATATTTTCTCCATCTGTTACTCTCTTTACTTTCATAGGTGTTGACTTTTGATAGTTTGTTTTTACTAATTGTACCCTTTTGCTTAAGTATGATTGAAAAAAATGTAATGGTTTATTTACAATACCATAATGTTCTAGTTTTTTATCATTATTTCATGTGTGACTGAGTTGAAGGCCTTTGTTAAACCTAACAGGGTAGCACAAGTGAATTTCTTGTTTTCATATCCTTCATATATATTACTACGAGGCGTTCAACTGCTTTGGTTGTCGATAGTTCAGATCTAAAGCCAAACTGCTTCTTACTCAATAATTTATTACTTTCAAAATAATTATAAATTTGGATATGTATGCAGTTTTCTATTACTTTTGATATAATGGGAACTATTGATATAGGTCTATGATTGTTTGGTATTTTTCTGTCACCTTTCCTATAGATTGGGAGTGTAACTCATTTTCAGACATTCAGGGAATATTCCTTCTTCAAGTATGTGATTCGTCAGATATGTTAGTGGCATTAAGATTGCAGTGGCTATGTGTTTAACAATACTGTTACTAAGCCGTAATAGTCCTCTGGTTTGGAGTTTTTAAGTTTCTTTATAGATTTGGTGGCCGGAGGTGATTTTTGACCAAGAGAATTTCTTGGTTGCTGGTGCTTGTTGTTTAAGAAGGGTTACAGCAGCTGAAATATTATCAGAATTATTTTTACTAAAAGAAGAAGAAGAAGAAGAATGCGAGCTGGCACAATTTATAAAATATTTGTTAAGGATGTTGCAATCTATAGGCACTGTGGCTTCCTGTTTGCTCATATTGATTTCACTTTTTATTATATTCCAAGCTGCTTGACAGGCATTTTTTGAGCATTCAATATGTTCATCATTTACTTTACATTTAGCTGATTTTATTTCATATTTGTACAACTTCTTAAGGGTCACATAGTGTTTCCTGGCTTCCTCATTTTTATTACTATTATTATTTTAATTATGGATACCCTGTATGTATGTGTGTGTGTGTGTGTGTGTGTGTGTGTGTGTACGTGGTATAAAGTTACTTTTATTTATTGTGTCATATGTGTGGTTAAAATGATTCTCCAAAAATCATTTTTGTCTGCTGTGTAGGAGGATTGCAATTTCATTCATTTATATTGAAAGAAGAAATTTCGTTGATATATATGGAAGGAGGAGTTAGGATTTGTAGTTTCCAAAATAATGAGTGACAAGATTCTTTTTACTGAACAGTACACATGTGTCCAACAATTTTCTTCTCCAGTTACATTATCTGAGATGCACTATTTGAACTTACCCAGAAAATTGTACCATACCTTATAACAGATTCAAGGTAACTAAGATATCCTATTTTTCATTTATTCATGTCACCAGAGTTTGCTAATATTTGCAATGCTGTTACAAAACTGCTTAATTTGTTTGATAGGATACCAATAGGGGGTGTATTCCAGCTTAAGCTCTTGTCCACATTTAGACCAAGGAATTTGATCATGTCAACTTCTTTCATAAATTGGTTGTTCAGTTGTATTTTAAGTTCCAAACATTTCAAATGTACCTTATGACTTTTTGCAGTGTTAAATTTCAACCTATTTAACTGGAATTAGTTTTCTAAAGTATTCATGTGCTCATGATAGAGCTCAGAATTTTCTCTGGATCATCATCTTCAGTTAAACCAGGAGTATCATCTGCAGTCAGAAGCGATGAGGAATTTATAATTAAGGGTGTGTAAAATAGGAAAGGAGTGGCCCTACAATGGTGTCTGAGACACATCTTGTGATACTGTACTCCATTTAGAATAATAACTCACTGCATTTGAAGTGACATCTACCCTTTGTTTTCTGTTCTGTAGATATGATGTAAGCTATTTCAGAATATTGCCCTTAATCCCATATCTGTTTTCATTGTAGATGAGTAAGGCTTAGTTTATGGCTTTTGTAAGATCACAGAAGATAGTTGCAACTTTACTCCACTGATCCAGGGCTTTGTATATCTCCTCAGTAACATTATTCTCTGCATCCAAAAGGTTTTTTCCTTAAAATAGACTAACATTTTCTCATAGTCATAACAACAAAGAATGCATTTGGCTGGCTGACAGAGAAGCTTTGGGTATTAGAGTATGACACATTACTGTGCCATGTGAAACATGATGTAGTACCACAGAAAGGGTATGTCATAGACAGTTTATGGTGTCTGGCTCATCTTCAATGTGGGCAGGGTCTTTGCCAACCAAGTACCTACTATGGAAGAACTTAAGGCATGTTCTAAGAAACATTCTAAGTAGGCTTTTATGAGATAGCTTGTGTTTAGCTTGAAGCACCTGCCAGTTCATTTCTCTCAGCATCTCCAAGACACTCTCTCATGAGTCAAACAAACCTGTGACCTTTTAGCTGCCCATCTTTATATATGTTTAATATCCCCTGTTAATACTATTTGTTGTGGGGTCCCACACACTTGAGCAGTGTTTAGAATGGGTTGCACAAGTGTTTCGTGTGCGATCTCCCTTGTAGACTGATTGAAGTACCCTAGTATTCTACCAATGAACCACAGCCTGCCATCTACATTACCTATGACTAAACCTACTGATTGTTCCATTTCATAAACAAATTGCTACACCCAGGTATTTGTACGTGTTTGACTAGTTCCAGCTGTGACTCACTGATATTGTATTTATACGATACTATGTCTTCTTTTTTTTTCATTTTTTTGCAGTGATAAACTTTTTACTTATGAATATTTAAAGTAAGTTTGCACCACCTTGAAATCTTATCAAGATCTGACTAAATATATGTGAGCTTTTTTAGAGAGTCTTAGATTACTAAAATTATTGTCTAAAAGGTCATTAACATACAAAATAAACAGCAAGGGTCCCAATACACGTTACCAGGGCACACCTGAAGTTATTTGATATGATCGTACGTTTTATGATCAATGTTAGTACAGTACCAAGCCAATACCTTTTGGAATGCATTTATCTGACTGCCTGATCCATGGTATCAGGACATCATGTGACAAAAGTGCAAGTGTTTGACATCATTGATCATCTGGGACTCTTACTAGGTAGGACTAATAGAAGAGATAGAGAAGATCCAATGCATAGTGATGTGTTTCATCACGGGACCTTTTAATTGGTGCAAGAACATTTCAGAAATGCTCAACAATCCAGTGACAGACATCGCATGAGAATGTAATGCAGCAAGTTATTATGAGATAACATTCGTTGCAGTAAGGCACGCAGCCATCTAGTATTGTGGCTGCAGGATGGCTATGTTTTTTTTTTTTTTTTTTCCTCGCTTTTTTCACAGCACAGCTGACACTGCCTGCCGTGAGAACTGCATAGCGTAACAATCAGTCGATACAAAGATTCATACCCTCAATGAATCTAAATAATCCAATTAGTTATTATCCGATTTTGTTCAAATTTGGTACACAGCCTTTTGTTACTAAAGGAATGATGCTGTCAAAATTTCAGATTTTTATGTATTATAGTTCTGGAGATAAAGAGAATTACCTAGAAGTCCTAAAACCTACGCTTGTTTTTTAAAACCAAGTTAGGAACAATAACAGATTGACTTTCCTTATCATTTGAAGCCATTACAAAGTTATCAGTGCATAAAACTCAATTAATTAGAATTTTATTTTTAAAACTTTATTCACTTTACATTGCGTAATACAAAAATCGGTCAAAATTATTATTTGATTATATTTTGTTGTGTGAGTGCACGAGAATGATTGAGAGAGTTTATGTGGGACAAACGTTAAAATTTAATATATCATTTTATGTAAAATGAACTGTGGGAAATTTATGTTGCAACCACGATTCAGGTGATGTATGTCTGTGTGAGCATGCTTTTGTATAAAAGCAGCCAGAATGGAAGTTAGAGACAGAATAAGTTTATTTATCAATTTGAAGAATAATTTGCACTTTGCTTAGTTTGATTAAACATAATACAAGAAATGGAAGTTTTGCTGATGTTAATTACTATCGAATTAGTGATTGGATAAGGCAAGATTTGGAGCGAGAATGATCAGGAAGGAAAGTTCTGATTGGTCCTTTAGATCAGCAGCCAATCAGAATCAAGCAGTTCCTGTGTGAATAGAGGAGTGTGCAGTAGAGATGGGCAAACTGAAACACGTAACTGTTTCGAAACAAATGAAACAGTACAATGTAATGTTTCGATACGCTGTTTCGAAACAGTGAAACAGTTTGTGTTTTGTAATCTAATAAACCTACACATTTTATCATCTTGACTGTCTGCTGTATAAGTATGTCCACATAAACATAAATGAGGTGCGAGAGCGCTAATCATATCGCAGAAAGTATGAAATTATCACTTAGGCGTCTTGGCAGTTCCGTATTTCTGTAGCAAATGCGCTGCTTTCGTGTCGTGTGACTTTCATACTTTTCAATTGGCTGAGGACAGCCATAGCTAAAGACAGAAGAGCCACCACGAACGGAACTGGAGGTGGGAGCAAACTGCAGAAACAACGGATATGCTACTGGGATTCCCACATTCCGTTAGTATGGGTAATATACCCATCCTGCTAATTTCCATGCACACAAAGGGAATCACTGAGGATAATAGGCACAGTGACTATAGACTCACAAATAACGCCAAATAATTCGAATAAATAACAAAATATAACAGAACAAAATGTTGTCTTTCAAGGTGTTTCGAACCGTTACTATAAATTCACCATGCTTCCTAGTCCTTCCCGTTCACCATTACACTATCAGTGATATGTCAAACAGGTTGCTTGCAATTATACCTACATCAGATTTATGTATATGACTAATACCTGTCACTCTACGCCTTTTTTTATTCAAAATGTTGTAGGCTTACTTACGTTTCTTAATATGATTACTGTACATGAACAGAGAAGCGTATGTTATCAAAAAGTGTAACTTAACTGAATGATTTTCACATATTTATTATTTTGAATGTGAATAGTATGCGTTGTTTTATTGCTTGGTTAGTGTTTATAAAGCAGGTGTTACGCCATTTCGGAATATGACAGTCAGCTAGAAACGAAGCTTTATTTTCGGATATCTTAAGCTTCATGCTATTGCTTGTCAAAAAGATTTCGACACTCTTGAAAGTGTTTCATGAAGAGGTATGTTAAATGTGTTTCAGTACCTGTGCCGAGCCCGAATCTCGTCCGACACAGAGGGGAATAGAGGTGGGCAAACTAAAACACATAACTGTTTCGAAACAAATGAAACAGTACACTGTAATGTTTCAAAACGCTGTTTCGAAACATTGAAACAGTTTGTGTTTTGTAAACGTATAGGCTATCACATTATATAACCTTGGGTGTCTACTGTATAAATATTGTCATAAAAACACAAATGAGGTGCGAGAGCACCAATCATATCGCAGAAACTATGAAACTTTCACTTAGGCGTCTTTGCAGTTCCGTATTTACTATAGCAAAGGTGCTGCTTTCATGTCATGACTTTCATACTTTCCAATTGGCTGAGGACAGACTTCACATGTTTGATATAACAGATATTGCCAAACTTGTTTCCCTGTATTCTACTGGCTAATTTTGATAGGTTTTATGAGTGGTAATCTGTATGTGCTCTCGAAAAGGCATATCATGAGATATAATTTATTGAGAAAATATTCTGGGAAGTGAGGCATTGAATTAACATTTATGAGTGTACCACACACACTTTTCTTACTCACAATTAAATTTTCCATTTTTTGTCACACATAGCAGGATGCAAGGACTGATGCACACAAATCAAAAAATTACCATAACAGACTGGAGCATATAGCACAGTGGTGAAGTATGGCAGTTTTTCACAAAACATTCACAAGTTATCTGGATAATCTCATAATATGTACACATGATAGAGCTGTAAAACATGTTAAAATGTTTCAAGGTAACTGAAATGCAGAGATCGGTATGTTTCCTCGAAGTATAAAATCCAGACTAAAATTTAAAACAATTCATACAGTGTAATGCCTTTGTGACACCTATATCATGGCAGATCTGCTAAATAAGTTTGTTTGAGGTACCAGTATAAGGAGTTCCATCAAGTACTGACAGCAAGCAGATGTATTATCATTTTATTATAAACTTCCCCAGGCATTCAGAGATGAAGTTAAGTTGCTGTTGAAATGCAGTTTTTATCACAGCATCTGTATGCCAAAAATGGAGGTATCGAAGTATCATTGTTCATTTGCCTGAGAATTATTTATGATACACACTATAGTGTAATAACCAAACATAGCACATTTACAAAAATAAACACACAAACATATACATTCATAAATCAGATAATTATTCTCAAACACATAAATAAATAACATACTCAAAAAAATTAAACTCACTGAATGGTGAGCAAAAACGTGTCTTCTGTGCGCAACAAATATCAGAAAAATGTTCTTGTAAGGTAGCTACATGTAGGATTTAGTGGACTAAATAAAATACAATCAAATACAAATTCAGTGCACATTGTCCAGAGAAGGGCAAAATCAACTGAAATTTTACTGTTCCATTTCTGAGTAGATCTGCTGTACCTGTTCTAAGTTGTAGTTAAGAAATATCATTTTTGATGCTTTTTTGCTTGAAAGACAGGATCGTCTGTCTGTTATTGTTTAGCCGTACTTTGAAAATATGCGCTCACATTGAACAGAGGTGGCCATAATACAAGAGGTAGTTTCATTATTTCAAACAGTGTAGGAAACAACACATGATTTTCTTTCCATCACAGCAATGGATCTCGTGATCTGTGTATCAGTGGCATCTTCATATATTTATCAAGCTCGACTGTACTTGCAGCACGTGGATTGTCTACACTTTGGATCAAGCCACCTACAGCTTGGTCAAAATGTTGCCACTGCTAGTGTTGAATGTGCTCACCACAACTGGTTTGGCTGGTGGTGGATTGTCTGTAGAACACCGAGTGTGTTTCTGTCATACTGCACAGCACTTGTTAATTATGACATCTTTTGTTTCTTTTAGTAGATGCCGAGGTTTTGGAAATCCATGCTCCCTGAAGTGAGCATCCAATAATGTTGCTTCACAAGCAATTGCTTTATCTGCAAACTTTTGGACGAGGTGGGTACAGATTCCATTCTCAAGTTTAGCAATTACTGTATTAGTGGCTTCATTGCTGTAATCTGAGTTTTTCAGTCTCAGGCAATGACTTTGTAAACCTTGGCTTACTAAGGCAACTTTTGACAAAGTTACATTTCTTTCACTGCTAATTTCTGCTGTGACTTGTTCAAAAGGAGATCGTATTTCACAAGATTTTCCAATAACTGACCAGTCTTCATTGGACAGTTTTGTTTGTGAATCCACACTGAGGATGGTGAGAGTGCTTTACAATGGCTCTTTCATTTTCAAAAGCCTGTCAAACATTTCACATGTGGAATTCCATCTCACAGGGCAATTTTGTT
Source organism: Schistocerca americana (assembly GCF_021461395.2). Classification (NCBI taxonomy): domain Eukaryota; kingdom Metazoa; phylum Arthropoda; class Insecta; order Orthoptera; family Acrididae; genus Schistocerca; species Schistocerca americana. The sequence continues at coordinate 275,552,811 of NC_060120.1, read as the reverse complement.
TCGGTGTTAAAATAGGAAGCCCATTTGCTTCTGAATATTGTGTAATTTCTCAAGTGCTTGAGTACTTCTTTTGAAAAATTTCACAATTGACTTCACTTTTGCCCTTGTGTCTGTAATTCGTTCATGGCTTGGTTGCACATTTAAATTCAGTTCATGTGCAAAAGAAGGTACATGCCACCACCTGCACATCATCACTACTATCATCATATTAGGTGCATTATCTGTAGTGCAAGCTACAATTTTATTGGTAATACCCCAAGCTGAAGTCACATTTTGTAATTCACTGGAAATGTTTTCTGCTGTATGCTTGTCATGGAATTTAAAACTACACAACAAATATGACTTCAGATTGCAGTTTTCATCAATGAAGTGAGCAGTCAATGTAATATAATTATCATTTTTCGCAGATGACTATACATCAGTCATAATGCAGATGTAGGATGCAGCTTGCACTCCAGTTCTTACTCGCACTAGTGTGCCATCAAATACTTGAGAGAGTAAACTGTGGGAGAGTGTTTTTCTACTGAGAGATACATAGTTTTCATTTAATAGTCCGCCCCCAGTAGCTGAGTGGTCGGCGCGACAGAATGTCAATCCTAAGGGCCCGGGTTCGATTCCCGGCTAGAAGGGACTGGGTGTTGTGTTGTCCTAATCATCATCATCGCCGAAGTGGCGTCAAATCGAAAGTCTTGCACCCTGCGAACGGTCTACCCTACTATTATTTCATTTATTAAATAAGTCAATTAGAAACAAAGCTTTATTTTCGGAAATTTTAAGCTTCACTGTTCTTATCAAAAAGATTTCGACACTCTTGAAAGTGTTTTATGAAGTAGCATGTTAAACGTGTTTTAGTATGGTTAGACACTGGACTCGCATTCGGGAGGACGACGGTTCAATCCCGCGTCCGGCCATCCTGATTTAGGTTTTCTGTGATTTCCCTAAACCGGTCCAGGCAAATGCCGGGATGGTTCATTTCAAGGGGCACGGCCGACTTCCTTCCCCGTCCTTCCCTAACCCGATGAGACCGATGACCTCGCTATCTGGTCTGCTTCCTCAAAACCAACCATCCGTGTTTTAGTATCTGTGCCGTGCCTGAATATCGTCCGAGACAGAGCGAAATAAAACATCACTGTTTCGATACAATTAGTCCGTTCCAAGCACAAAAGGACCGAAACAGCGTTATTCGGAAACAACGAAACAGTTTCTGTGTCTGGCTCGAGTTCGAATCTGGCCCCGTTATCCGACACACAGCGGAATAAAACACCACTGAAAGTCACCACGTATCGATGCACTGTATCGAAACATAGAAACAGTGGCCCAATCTACTACACAACAAACGGAAACTACAATTAGTGCAGCGGGTTGCCACTAGATGCCAGGAGCGTACAGAAAAAGTAACTCGTATTCCCTAATGAAACAGACTTAGTGGCCAGTGGGGAATATATCCCCCACGGCCCGCGAAAGGGTTTACGCGCAGTCATGAATTATTAAATTCGTCTGAAATCGTTACTCGCTCCACGCCAAAGACGGCTGCTGGCACTCGTAAGACCTGCAGGTCAAGTGCTGTGAAGTACGCGCCATGGCCTGTCTTCCCTGTGGGGGAATTGTAGTGAAACGAGTGATAACCGTAAATGTTTAGAAAAGAGATCCAACCGGCTCTGCTTGTGCATTGGTACTCTCAATTTCAATTCTTGGCTTGTATATGAATGCTTGGACCAACAAGTTTAACTTAGTCATTAAATACAAGAATTTCTTACAGGTTTGTGAGAGCTCTTCCGACAAGGTTCAGACATGGTACTTGTTGAAAACTTCACCTATTGTCTTCAGTGTATGTGGCGTGACTGGCCTAGAAACCTACGCCAAGCCAAAGAAAACTGCATAATTATCGCAAACAGCACGATAAGCAAGCAAAAATTATGGAGCGATTGAGAAGACCACATAATTTCCCAAACTGGCTCGGAATAACAATCATTTCCAAAAACGCATGAGAACTCTGCACTGAACAGGAAGTCTGTGTTCCGGATTCTTACAGACGGCAAGAGCCACCTCTTGCAGATACTTATGATTTGTACAATACAATTATAGGACCGACTTCGGCGTTTTTGGAAAACGCAAATTATTCTATTTTCTTCAAGAAGAAGTGTCACCACATCTATGGTATCGTTATTGTATCCTTTGCAATACAATGTGATTACTAGTTTGAGAATTAATAAATCTTCTACAAATCAAACAAACTAGTAATAAAAAATGAAATACAATAAGAACCTCTTGGAAAATGACGCTGTAGTTATCAAACATGTTTGGACAAATCACTTGTATTTCGCAAAATGAGGCATAATCCGGTCTTGTTTTTGTGGTCTTCAGTCCATTACATTTTTATTGGTCCTTTTGATCATTTGTTGTATAAGGTATACAATATATACATATTAATGTTTTTAAATCATACAAGAATATTTACATTTATTTAGGCTTAATATTATCACAACTCACAACTGAAGGTTCAGCTTTCATACATTATTTTTAACTAAAGTAATTCAATTTTTTTTATGCAGATCTCCGAGCTACTCTGTCTTGTGCAAGCTTCCATTCCCACAACCTTTTTTTGAAATTTTCTTATTCATTCAGCGGCTGTCTTGCAGTAAACATGTTTACTTATTGTTTGATAGTACCCACTACTGTAAATGCATTATAAAAACAAATAAATATACTTGACAAATGTAAACACATCAAAATATTTGTTTTTAAAGGTTTTTCTGAAGAAACTTGTTTACGATTCAAGAAAGTTCGTAAATCTCATTACAAGCTTAAGGAAAGGAATACTTAATTTTAAGCTGGTTTAGAGACACACATACTAACGCCGTTTACATTTCGTAAATCGATTTTCGAGTACCGTTTTTAGATGAACATGTAAACACTTCAAAATCGATTCTCGAAATTTATTTATTTATTTTATTTATTTATTTACTTAGCATCCTTGTATCTCATCATTATAAAAATGATGAGATCCACTTCTCGTTGCCGGTTTTCAAATTCCACTGTCGATTTTCGGTCCCATGTAAAAGCACAGTACATTTACTCACTAATGAAATTTGTTGTCAACAACATGGACCAGTTTAAAAACAATAGTGATATTCATGATTATAATAGCAGGAAAAAGAAAGACTTCCACTATCCTTTACTCAACCTAGGTTTGGCACAGAAAGGGGTAAAATATGCTGCTATAAAAATTTTCGACAAATTACCAGATGAAATAAAATGTCTGACAGACAGCAGTAATAGCTTCAAAACTGAATTGAAATCATATCTCCTTGACAACTCCTATACCATACATGAATTCTTGAATAGGTTTAAATAAATCTTTAAACATAGTATACGCATTTTGTGCCATTTAAGGGAATGGGGTAAATGATAGAAATATTAACCTTTAACTCTGTATTAAAAAATCTTGTATCATATGTGCATTGCTTGTGCTCATGACACGTTTCACATCATAACGGCTACCGTACCGTGTGATTGATCAATGGAACACGCAACTAAGTAAGTAGCAACATATTTTGAAACGTGATTGAGCTGTCAGGTTTCGTCTCCTTTTCAAAAATTTTCGATTAACATGGACGGAGTGGCTTTATGTACAATGATGGATAAGTTGAAATATTAGATTCAAGCTGTTTACATCTCTTCTAACTGAAGGAAAATAGCGATTGTGCTGACTAAATCATAAACTATAACAGCTGTCATTCACGCGCCAAATTTAACTAGTCTAGCAAATCCGCTACAGGCCTTTTAAATGTAAACAAGACAACTTGTCACTTATTATAATCTGTACAAAATTTTTACTTTCCATATGTTGGTAACGGGCTGTCACGTGGATTTTCTTAGCGGCTTGTTTTCATAAATGCGGTTGCACAGTACAGTACACAGCCGCAAGTGGCGAGGGGGTAGTGGATGAGTTGTAGTGTTGTATTAAGTGACTAGAACATACTACTCCTAACGTTTGAGTGAAAATGTCGTCAGTCAGCGAAGAACTTAAAAGCCTTGTAGTACAGTTATACGAAATTGATGCTTTAAAATTTGGGGATTACAAGATGAAAGTGGGAATTAATTCCCCAGTGTACTTTGATCTGAGAGTAATTGTGTCACATCCTTCCCTGATGGTTAGCAACTATTAATGAAAGTATTTTAAAGAAATAGATTAACATCCATTCATATGTTTGTATAGATGTTAGATCTGATAATTACCTTTGCGTCTCTTATTAATCACTCACGTAAAAGTTTCTTCCTCGTCTGTGGACTTCAGTTTACGTTTCACTGTGGTCTGCAGCCTTGTTACACATTGTTTGTGCAGTACATCGATTTAATACCGGAAAACGTCCGAATGTTGTTAATTGTATGTAGTTTAGATTAGATCCTGTTTTCCTTCCATAGACCCAAGAATGAGATGATTCTCGTGGGTGTGGAACGTGTCAGAAAGTGAAGGCTAACATAAAACCATAGAACATTTGAATATGATACTCACTTCACTGATCATTTGTCAGGAGTTGAATACATGAATACATTGCAGTAAAATTGAACTGCTAATATTTACAGAATTAATACACTGTCGGAATGAAATGTAGTTATGCTTTTCACACATCAGTTTGTAGAGATGATGTATGCCTTTCATTCATAAATATATTGCAGTGCCGGTCTATATGTGTTTGTCTTCAGAACGTAATTGGTACCTTATATTTTCAGAGTGTACTGTCAAAACTTCTCTGGAACTTTGCACAAAATCGTGCAAAATGTAACCACATTTGTGGCGTTCCATATACAGCTTTACCTATAGCATCTCTCATATCTGTGAATGCAAACATACCAATGCTTATACGAAGGAAAGAAACCAAAAGCTATGGCACCAGAAAACTGATTGAAGGAAAATTTAAGAAAGGTGACACATGCATAATTATCGAGGATGTGGTTACCTCTGGCTCGAGCATCTTGGATACCTATAGGGTAGGTAAAGTAAATTTATGTATTTATATAGCTAATTCTTTTTTAAAAGCAGTTAGTAAACCTACAGGAAGCAGTGCAGCAAGTATTGTGTATTTTTACTTACACCTTAACAATAATTGCTACTATGCTGACGTCAAGTTTAACAAACTGAACTCTGACAATTCAAAACTCCATTCAGACATAAATATTACATTAACTGAAGCATTAGATGCCACTTCATCAGTTCACAACAAAATTGTCATCTTTCAATCGTATCTAGACCTCAAGCTCTGCTGTAACTAAATGTGCCCCCATAACCTGCATTCCAAAAACTATTACAGATACAAAAGAATTATTGCCTTTTTTCTTTACCCTGCTTGTAAACTATGTCATATGCCATATCCTGATTACAGGACAGAGCTGACATGCAGTATTGGTAGATTCAATCGATGCAAAACATTCAGTAAAACTGCGTACTGGTACCACAAATGAAGAATATCGATTCATTCTCACAATGACCAAGGTTCTGTATGAAAAGGAAATTTACATTGTAATGTAAAACACAGAATTTGATGGAGAAAGGTGTGGTGGAGGGGGTGTTAACCTTCTGTTAGGAGAAAGAGACAATATCTTAAAAGGGCTAATCCATATTGTTCAGTTTGGAGGAAGGGATTGGTGAGGAAGCTATGTATGCTAATGGGAACTGGAGTGGAGTTCATGAAAGTAAAACTAAAAATTGTGTTTTAAAGTGCCACACATTTGTAATGGCATCTAAGGCACTAAACTGGCATCTCATGCCTTGTAATGTACAGCTGCCTGTGCAGTTTTGTTTTTATTAATATTTGAGATGAAAGGGGCATTATAAGGTCATTGGACTCCTTAATGTGGGAAATAGAACAACGACTGGAATGTTCTCCAGGTCTTGCAGTCATTTTGTCATACATATTGAGAAAATTTCGATAGTAGGCTGAGATCTTGAATCTGCAAACTTAGATTTGATGACCAAATCCACTATATACAACACAGCAACATTCTTGACATAGCCCATGCACGTGACACTGTAGGGCAGAATGAGTTCTAGAAAACAATTCTATTGTAATGTTTCTAATTTCAGAATTGCGCAGGTGGGTACTTTCCCTATCCTGTGTTCCCATAACCCTCCTGGCCTCGTCCTCACCCATCCAGTCCCCTCGCTATTCCCATTCCAGCACTACACAGCTATCATTTCACCGCCACACCCAGTCTTTTAATTTCTTTTATTTTTATTTCTCTCCTTTCCGCTACTTACCCCCCTTCCCCCTCTGCACCTTCTCTCCTACCCTCCGTCTAAACTGCAACACTTCACTGTCTGCCACTCCCACCATACTATCCCTCCCCCTCCCCGCCCCAGCCTCCTCCTTACCCCCACCCAGTTGCCACTGTGTGTGTGTGTGCGTGTGTGTGTGTGTGTGTGTGTGTGTGTGTGTGTGAGAGAGAGAGAGAGAGAGAGAGAGAGAGAGAGAGAGAGAGAGAGAGAGAGAGCAGAGGGCTCGCCTTAACCACTCGGACCGTGAGGATGGGAATAACTTCCTTTATTATATGGAGAAAAAAAAAAAAAAAAAATAAATCACCTAATCATCAGTGCATATTGTGTGCCAATGTGGTGGTTGACTGGAAGCAAAGCAGTCGTTAGTGATCCACTTCTGGAGCACATGGTTCACATCAGTTTTATTATAATTACCAAAGCTAGTGAATCTCTAGGTGAACATTTAATTCCCTTGCTTCTTGTGGGACCAAAATGAAACTCACTACTTCAACCAATAAGATTCCCAACTGCTCAGGTGAACTGATAGTAATAAGAGAGGACGACGAGACCTCCGAATTTTCCTTAAAGGTCCTACGACTCTTTCATGGGTGTATGGGGTAAGCATGAGGCCCCAAGTTACTGTAGCTCCTACTTCCTTTCTTCTGCTGCTATCTCCCATCACCAACTGTCAGCACTCTTGTCTTTGTCATGGTGGCAACCTTTGATGTTGACTCAGAAATTTCACTAGGTTACCCTTTCTTTCACACACATCTTCATTCATTTCTCTTATATCACTCTTGGGCTGAAGTAGTTTTGGTCCTCTTCTGGGGTGTGACATCCAATTTCTATAGTGTGGACTGACTGGGGAAGAATGCCTTAAATAGAACCTACTGCGTACAATGATGATGACCCTCTGTGCACAGTGACTGCGTAGACACGTATATGGACTTGATGGCCAATCCAACCTGGTGATATTGTTATGTACCCTTGTGATAGAACGCAGTTACATCATAGGGATCACACTTCTGTAGCCTGGGCCTGTAGCTCCCTACGCCTACCATGGGGGAGATGCCAATCTTCCTGGAGCATCAGGACTCCTGGCAGTGGCCGTTGTGCCTGATGACTTTTATTGTAGCTGGGTGGTGCCTGTGAGAAGGCCCCTTGATTGGAGTAAGTGGTATCTGGGTGGACATTTTGCACGTAAAATGTATCCAGTTTAACCAGTACAATGGTCATTCTGATTTTCCTGTTTTGACAGACAGGGCTTGGTATTTCAATGCGGACAGTTAAAATACTGCTGCTTTGTCTACGTTGGCTACCCCATGAGAAGAGGGACAAGCTAGACGACTGATAGTGAAACAATTTACTCAGTATGTGATGTACTCTAGAACAGATGCAGATACTTCTGTGATGATTAAACCATTATTTTTTTGGGGAACACATAGAAGACAAATTTGGAGAAGTTGGCTCATTGGGAAAAATGTTCAGTGGATCACTATTACAGCCTCCTCTGCTGTACAGTCTGAAGCTATTCAGGCTTATGAATGACTGGGTGACATAATGTGACTATTGCTCCACGTGAAACTTTGAAACATGGTGAGCCTGTATTGAATGGCAGGGTGTACATTTTGTCAAATGTGCACAAAAAGGTCCTAAGGACAATTGAATAGATACAGGTGCTTTCACCTTAGCGTTTGAAGGAAATGTCCTACAGAAAAAGTTAGAATTACAGTGTACAGTTGTGATATGAAACCTTATGTCCCGAGACGCATGAGGTGTTTCCAGTGACTACATTTGGGTCGTATGTCATCCCAGTGTATGGCAGACCCAAAAGGTAGAAACTTCAGACGATCACTATACGGAAATTGTCCTTTTAAACAGCCAATTGTGTGTGTCAGTTGTACTAAGCAGCATACTCCATGTTCACCAATTTGCACAATCTTCAAAAGAGGAAAAAATACGAGAATATAAATCATTTGACCACAGTCATATACTGAGGAAAAAATATGAATGCCTGCATCATGTTAACCTAACCAATTACGCAGAAGCCACTGCTGTTGTATTGTATGGAACTGGGGACCTAGAAACGATGGAGAGGCTTCGTCCCCACCGTAGCCCTCAGTGGTTCACATCCCACAACAGGCTACAGCAGTCCACTCATCCCACTGCCGCCCCACACTGAACCCAGGGCCATTGTACGGTTCAGCCCCCAGTGGACCCCACATGGAAAGCAGTGCTTTAGACTGCACAGCTAACCGGGCAGGCCAGTCACTGCTGTTACTCTCCTGTAGCTCAGTTTTTTTCTGCACCAGATCAATCACTGCCCTCCACCCTTGTGGATCCCGTGACATTGTCTTCGGGAGTTACTTCCCACATCCATTTGTAGAAGCAGCTTCCTCCTCTGGAATCTACCAGTGAGAGGGCTCCCTGTCTGTACTCCCTCACCCTGGAAACCCAAAGATCAGAGGATTGATACCAGGTAATGGCCAAAGCAACCGTGGCCTGCGAGTCCCATTGCTGCCTACTCTTCATCCATCCCCTTGTGTACAGTCGATGAGCCCTCGCAAGACTCTGAGCCACTAAGATTGCTACTCACCATATAGAAGAGATATTGAGTCACATAGAAGCACAACAAAAAGACTGTCAACAGTGAGCTTGGCCAGAAAGGCCTTCATCGGAATTAGGCAACATACCCTCACATAAACGTAACTCACATACGTGTCCACAGTCGCTGGCTGCCAAGGCCAGACTGCAAGCAGCAGCGCATGATGGGAGAAGCAATCTGCATGGTACGGATAAGGAGGAGGCTGGGGCGTGAAAGGAGAGGGAGGGGAATAGCAGGGTAGATGTGGGGTACAATAAGGTGCTGCTTGTGGGAGAATACAGGGACAAGGTGGAGAGAGTGTAGGGCAGTTAGGGCAGAAGGGTGGTTAGATGGAGGGGCAGGAAAGGGGGGGAGGTTAGACGGAAAGGGGGACAGCAAAAATGGCGAGAAGTAAAAAGACTGTGGGTGCATTGGTGGAATAGGGGGCTGTGTAGTGACAGAGTGAGAAGAGGGAAGAGGACATGTGGGTGATGTACAATGACTAATGATGGTTGATGCCAGGAGGGTTACGGGAACATACGACATACTGCAGGGAGATGTCTCACACGTGCAATTCAAGAAAGCTGGTATTGGTAGGAAGGATTCAGATGGCACAAACCTCAAGCTTCACTGGTCATTTTTCTATCCCCTTCCCTGTCTTTTTACCTCTCTCTTTTTCTGCTGTCCCCCCCTTTCCCTGTCGTCCATCTAACCGCCTGGCTGCACCTAGCAGCCCCATCATCTCCTCCTTGTCCCTGTATGCCCTCACAAAGCAGCACTTTATCGTCCCCCACCCCTATCCTGCCATCCCTCCTCCTTACTCCTACTAGCCAGATTGCTTCTCCCATCGCGTGCAGGTGCTCCCAGTCTGGCCTTGACAGCCAGAGACTGGTCATGTATTTATGAGTTGAGTTTTTGTGAGAGTATGTGTGTATGTTGTCTAATTTCGATGAAGGGCTTGTTGGCCGAAAGCTTACTTGCTGTAAGTTTTTTTTGTTGTGCCTATCTGTGACTCAGCATCTCTGCTGTATGGTGAGTAGCAATCTATCCTTCTCATAATACTGTTGTTGTTCCTGCCTGGAGATTTTCTGTTGTGTCCAGCCAAACACCCGAGTCTTCATCTAACTGCAAAGGCTTAAAGAGGTCCTCCAAGGGTAAAGGGTCTTCTCCTTCGCCACCTCGTAGATCCTGTTCGATGGTGTCGGCACATGATACCTTAGCCCGGCCAGCCTCCATGTCATTGGTGCACACCAACAACCTTTTCTCAGCAAAAGTAAGCTGATGCTTCTGGGGACCCCATGAAGCAGGATCCTCCTGCTTCTGTGCCCTGTAGTAGCACCTCTTCCCCAGCTGTCACTCGGCAGCCGCCGAGGTGATGCCCCCACTCTCCTGTAATGGAACATTCGCGGCCTTCGGTTCCACTAAGTGGATTTACGGCTGCTTGTAGCGTCACATTGTCCCCTTGTACCCTGCCTTTAGGAAATGAAATTGTGCCCTCACGACCGCTTGGAGCTTTATTTCTTACTGATTCATTTTGACCTTCCCCCTAAGGTCGGCATTCCCTCTCATGGGGCGTCATGCTGCTCATACGGCATGACATTCATAGTCAAACCATCTCACTGACTACCAATCTTCAAGCTGCGGCAGTTCGCCCTTTCCTTCCCCATGTGACGTGTTCCCTCTGTACTATATATGTCCGTCCATCATTTGCTGTCACCAGGGCAGACTTCCAGCAACTTATTGCGCAGCTACCTCCCCACTTTTGCTTTTAATGCACATCATCCCTGTTGGGGTTCTCCCAGAACCTGGCGGCAGAGAGGTGCCCTTTTGGCTGACTTTCTTAACCAACTTAACCTCTTTTCCCTTAACACTGGAGCACCCACTTTCCCTTCCGACTCCTTGCACATCTATTCCCATTTGGACCTATCCTTCTGCACTGCCCAGCTTGCCCATTGTCTTGAGTGGTCTTTTCTTTCTGACACCTACTCGTGTGACCTTTTCCTGTGTGCTATCTGTTTGCTGACCCCTACTCCATCCGCATGCATGCCTAAATGGCAGCTTCCTATGGCTGACTGGCAGCTTTACTCCTCCCAAGCAACCTTCGAAGAATGAGATTTCCACTAGGTCAAATATCTCACCAATGTTATCCTTACTGCTGCAGAACGTTCCATCTCCCGCACTTCCTTTCTACCATGTCGTGTCCTGGTCCCTTGGTGGACTGAGGCATGCCGCAACACAATTCGCGCACTTAAACATGCTCTCCGCATTTTAACCACCACCCTACACTGGCAAACTGCATTCGTTATAAACAGATGCGTGCAAAATGTCATTGCGTTCTTAGAGATAGCAAAAGAGCTAGCTGGATTTCATTCACTAGTTCTTTTAATTTACACTCCTTTCTCTGTCATGTGTGCCAACCTCTGACAACTGTCTGGAACCAGGATCCATACCCCAATTTCTGGCAAAACAGTCTGTATGGATTTCTGGTGGCGCAATTAGTTTCTCACACCATCTTTACATCTTGGGCCTGTTGCCCTTCCATTTGTTGAAACTACAAAATTTCTTGGGCTCATGCTCAATAGGAAACTCTCTTGGTCCTCCCATGTGTCTTACCTGGCAGCCCTCTGTATGCAGTCCCTCAGTCTCCTACGTGTCCTCAATGGTTCTTCCTGTGGTGCCAATTGAACCGTCCTTCTCTGTTTGTACCGGTCCCTTGTCCATTTGAAACTTGACTATGGGTGTTTTGTTTGTGTCTGCACACCCATCCCTCTTACGCCGTCTCAACACTATCCACCATCATGTCATCTGTCCGGCCACGGGCACCTTTTACACCAGCCTGGTTGAGAGTTTGTATGCTGAAGCTGCTGAACTACCACTGTCCTACCACTGTGACTTTCTCCTCAGCAGGTATGCTTGCTGTTTGTCTGCCAAGTGTGGCCACCCCTCCTATGCCTCCTTCTTTGATGATTCCTTTGATCGTCAGTATGGGGCTCTTACCTCTTCTCTGTTACCCCCTGCTGGAGTCCGCTTTCTCCACTTGCTACGGTGGCTTAACTTCACACTACCTGCAACACTCCCAGTGGGTGTGAACTCATCACCTTGGCTTCGTGAAGCGGCCCATGTTAACCTTGTCCTTTATTCGCTACACCAGCCTCGGTCTGTCGCCTCCAGTTTCACTACCTTTGCGTGGAACTTTGCGATAGTACCTTTGTCTACACTGATGGCTCTCGGACTGACCGTGGGGTTGGATATGCCTTCATCATTGGCACCCATATCTTTCAATATCGGTTTCCGTCACACTCAGCAGTAATTACAGCCGAGCTCGTCAACTTGTGTTAGGCCACGGAGTACATCTGGTGACACAGCCTTTCCAGTTGTGTCCTCTACTCAGACTCATTCAGCGCCCTCCAAAGTCTCTGTGCGCTGTACACTGCTCATCCCTTAGTGCACCAGGTCCAGGAAAACTGTCACTTGCTCACTCTTGGTGGAGCCAATGTCATGTTTCTGTGGGTCTCTGGTCATGTCTGTCTGTCAGGAAATGAGACTGCTGACGCTGCTGCCAAGGCTGCAGTCCTCATACCTCAGCCCACGAGCACCTGTATTCAGTCTGATGCTCTCTGCGTTGCCGTCTGTCAGGAGGTGATGTTCCTTTGGCATCATCAATGGTCCTCTCTTCGTGGGAATAAGCTTTGGCTTATTAAGGCTCTCCCAGTGCCTTGGACGACCTCCTCTCAGCCCTCCCGCCGGGAGAAGATTACTTTAACTCGGCTGCGTATTGGGCACTGCCTTTTTAACCATCATCATTTGCTAAGTGGCGCTACCCCACCACTTTGTACACATTGCACCCAAACTTTAACTGTCCACCACTTCCTGCTGAAATGCCCCTTTTTTAACAATTTACGTTCCAGCTTGGGTTTGCTGTCTGATTTATCAGCAGTTTTCGCGAATGATGTGCGGGCTGTCAACCGCGTTTTACTTTTTAGCCGTGAAAGCAATATGGCAAAGGACATTTAATTTTTAGTTTTGGACCTCCATTTCTGTGTGGTGTCTTTTATAGCCCTTTCTCTTGTCCCTGTTTTTGGCTGTCTTCTCTTACGTCAATTGGGATTGACATTTAATCGCTTTTTAACTCCTCTCTGAGTTCGTGTTCTATAGTTTTGACTTGGGCACGTATGACCCCAGTTGTTTTTTGCGCCCTAAAGCAAAACAAAACAAAACAGGTGACCAGAAGTCCAGGTCCTCACCCTCTCCCTGTGCTGAGGCTCCTTTGTCGACTTGATGGCAGCTGCTCATTTGTGGTTGATCTCTTGTGGTTCACAGTTGATGCAGTGTTACATATGAACTATAGGAAGCTGAGTAGATTTGTTAGTGTAATAGCTAACAATTTCTTAATTTGTTCTAATTTCCTGAGCTTACTGTAATCAGTGCATCATACCAACAGAGAAATCTGTCCAGTTCATCAGCAGCAGCAATTTTATGTCCACTGTGGGATAAATGCAGTGTAGAAATTTTTCCATGCATAACAGTCATCAACTCTACAACTCTGTGTTGCTCTTGTATGTTTTCTAATGTCATCTACCTACTTTTCCTTTGTTCATTGTCTTGGTCACTTTTATCTTTTGGGTTCCAACAAAATACTTCCATGGAATATCTGCCATCCATTTGCCTAACTACATGTCCAACACACTTCCATTTTGTGTCAATTAAGTCACAATTCTATCAGCCTCTCCAATCAGTTTGTAGGTCAGTCTGTTTTCTTGTCTCTCTAACCAACTCCAACACCTTTGTCTCAATTACACACCGAGCAACCTGCAGTTTTTGGATTTTTCAGATTGAAATTTCATCTTCCAGTACCAGACAGAGCTAGTAATGCACACTAATTGTAAACTTACCATTTTAGACATGTTAAAAGCTCAATTTGGAAAATGCAATTTGCTTGCCCAAAACCACTCCAGGTCATTTACATGCCTCTTTATTTCTTTTCTGTACATACAGTCATCATCCTCATCTGCATAACAAACACTACCTCGTCCACTGACTGAATTCAATATTAATTTCCCAAAACATTAAAATTGTGCTGTAAAATGATGGGGCAAAATGTTAAAACAGCTGCCTGTAGCATGCCACCAAGTGACATTGCAGTTACTTGATGAGGTATGGAAAGTATATTGGTAGCGGAAAGATTAGCAGGGAATCATCATAGTGATGATACAGGCCACAAATGGGGAAAATCCACTGACGTAAGTGACCTTGGCAAAAGGGCAGTATGCTGTGGCCCAGCATTTGGGAACAAGCATCTTGGAAACAAAGAATCTGATTGGCTGTTCATATGCTGCTGCTGTTGTGGTGCCTATGGAGTGTTGGTAAAATATGGTAAAAAAAATTACCCATGGGCAATGTGGTATTGAACATCCATGCCTCATCACAACATATTTTCAGAAACTTGCCTGCTTAGTAATATAGGATAAGTGGCAATCCATAGCAGACTTAATGACAGAGTACAGTGCTAATGCAGGCACCTGAGTCCCATTTTTTGTAACACCAGGTCGTAATCCAGAGAAATGGCTGCAGGAAACATGCGCCGTGCTACTGACTCGGGTCAGTGGGGGCAGTATTATATTATGAGGGCATTCACCTCAGCTTTTCATGGGACCTCTGGTAGTAATTAAAGGCACCATGACAGCTGTGAACTACGTGAACACTATTGTGGACCACTTGCAACCCTTCATGCTTGATGTCACCATCGCCAATAGCAGTGGCATATTCCAGTAGGATAACTCTACTACATGGTCATCATTTTGCTACAGTGCTTTGATAAGCATAATAGTGAACTCACCCTTGCGGGCTTCTGGTGGCGTTTGTACGTTGGTCCGTACAGACATTGCTAGCACGTGGATTCCTCTCCAAACTACATTGGAAGCAGTTGCTGTTAGGGTCCACTTAGACTCTGCAGTCACAGTATGCAATCTTTATCTCCCTCCTGACAGGACTCTTACACCTGCTGCCTTAACCACCCTTCTTCAGCAACTTCCTCCTCCCTTCCTCCTCCTTGGGGATTTTAATGCTCATCATCCTTTGTGGGGCAGTGCCTTTCCATCTAGACGAGGTCTTCTTATCGACCAATTTATTGCAGACCACGACCTGTGCCTTCTTAATGATGGCTCCCCTACTCATTTCAGTGCTGGTCATGGTACCTTTTCTGCCATTGATCTTTCTCTTTCTTCTCCCTCTCTCCTCCCTTCATTACACTGGTCGCCACACGACGACCTTTGTGATAGTGACCATTTCCCGTTGATTATCACGCTCCCTTCCCGCTCCCCGATGGAGAGGTTACCTCGTTGGTCTTTCCACCGCGCCGATTGGCCTCTATATACTGCACAGGTCGAGTTTTCTCCCTCTTTGTCGGGTTGTATTGATGACGTCCTACGTGACGTGTCTGACGCGATTGTTCGCGCTGCTAACCTTGCTGTCCCGCGCTCATCTGGACAATTTCGTCGTCGGCAAGTCCCGTGGTGGAGTACGGCCATTGCCATTGCCATCCGTGATCGCCGTCGAGCTTTGCAACACTTTAAGAGGCACCCATCTGTAGCCAGCCTTTCTACCTTTAAGCGCCTTCGCGCTAAAGCCCGTTATTTAATCAAACAGAGCAAGCGGATATGTTGGGAACGATTCGTTTCTTCCCTTGGTTCCACTGTCCCTCTGTCACGGGTATGGGCTACACTTCGCTCTCTCCAAGGTTGCCATCGGCAGTCCACCCTCCCAGGCCTTCACCTCCCAGATGGCATTTGTACGGACCCATTAGTTCTCGCAGAACATCTTGCGACCCATTTTGCAGTGGCATCAGCGTCGGCCTCCTATCCAGCTGCTTTCCTTCATCAAAAACAGCAGGCTGAAGCTGTCACCTTATGTTTCACCACTTGTGAGTCAGAATCTTACAACGAACCTTTCACTGAATGGGAATTTCTTTCTGCTCTATCTGCTTCTCATGATACGGCTCCTGGCCCAGATTCCATTCATAACCAGCTGCTTCAACATCTCAGTGCTCCACAACGGCACCATCTTCTTCGGGTGTTTAACCGTATCTGGCTCCAGGGTGACTTCCCTTCTCAGTGGAGGGATAGCATTGTGGTTCCTGTCCTTAAGCCTGGTCAGAACCCCCTATCTGTTGACAGCTATCGGCCAATTAGTTTGACCAATGTTGGTTGTAAGTTACTTGAACGGCTGGTAGCCCGTCGGCTCACTTGGGTCCTCGAATCTCGGGATCTATTGTCCCCTTACCAGTGTGGCTTTCGAGAGGGACGATCTCCAATCGATCATTTGCTTCGCTTGGAATCCGCAGTTCGGCAGGCTTTTTCCCAGCGCCGCCATTTGGTTGCAGTGTTTTTTGACCTTCGCAAGGCCTATGACACGGCCTGGCGCCATCACATCTTACTAACCCTTCATCAGTGGGGTCTTCGGGGCCCACTCCCGATTTTTATCCGCCAGTTCCTGATCCATCGGTCATTCAGAGTTCGAGTTGGTACTGCTTTTAGTTCTCCACGGACCCAGGAGACGGGCATCCCACAGGGTTCTGTCTTGAGTGTCCTTCTTTTCCTCATTGCTATCGATGGACTTGTGGCCTCTGTCGGTCCCTTGGTCGCCCCTGCCCTATATGTGGATGATTTCTGCATTTGGGTTAGTTCCTCCTCGATGCCATCTGCAGAACGGCAGCTCCAGGTGGCTATACGGCGTGCCTCTGCATGGACCCTCTCCCACGGGTTTCAATTCTCTCCTTTAAAATCGCGGGTGGTCCACTTCTGTCGCCGTACTACGGTCCACCCTGATCCAGAGCTCTATCTCGCTGCACAAAGATTGCCTGTGGTTCCACAGTTTCGTTTCCTAGGTCTTCTTTTCGACAACAAGCTCACTTGGCTGCCCCATATCCGACTCCTGAAGGTAGGATGTTTCCGTAAACTCAATGTCCTTCGCTTCCTTGCCCACTCCTCCTGGGGTGCGGACCGTTCCCTCCTCCTCCGTCTTTATCGTGCTCTAGTTCTGTCACGTTTGGACTATGGTTGTCAAGTTTATGGTTCAGCTGCTCCTTCCACGCTGCACGTGCTGGATCCAATCCACCATCGTGGTATCTGTTTGGCCACCGGTGCCTTCCCTACTAGCCCTGTTGATAGTCTCCTGGTTGAAGCTGGGATCCCCCCCCTTTCTGTTCGGCGGTCCCAGCTTCTGGTGTCTTATGCCCTTACTATCCGTTCTTCTCCCGCTCATCCTTCCTATTCTATCCTATTCCCAGACCATGGGCGTCGCCCGCCTGACTCCCGCCCTCGGGCGGGTTTACCGGTTGGGCTGCGCCTTGCGTCTCTTACCCGTGATTTTCGGCTTCCTTCTTTGTCCTGTCTTCCTCGCTCCCTCCCCTCCACCCCTCCTTGGTTAGTTCCTCGGCCTCGAATTCGGATGGATCTCCGCCGCGGTCCGAAAGATTCCATCCCCCCGGTGGTGTTCCGTTCCTTTTTCCGCCAAATTTTATGGGAGTTTCGGGATGCTGTTGTTTTTTACACTGATGGTTCTAAATCTGCTGATCATGTTGGGTATGCCTTCACGTCCTTTGTTGGAACGGAAAATCATCTACTGCCACCCTCATGTGGGGTGTTTACTGCGGAATTGATGGCAATTTCCCGGGCCCTTACCTTTATTAAACAATCCCAACACAACCGCGTTTTGTTATGTACGGACTCGATGAGTGGCCTTCTTGCTATTGACCGGTGTTTTTCGCGCCATCCCTTGGTCTCTGCCATCCATGACCATCTCGCTGATCTTCACCGTGCTGCTTGTTCCATTGACTTCCTATGGGTCCCGGGCCATGTGGGTATCCCGGGTAATGAGCTCGCTGATCGTTTGGCTGGGGGAGCAGTTACTTACCCCCCGTTTTCTGTAACCCCTCCTGCAGCGGATTTACGGCTTCACATCAAATCCCACTTTGCACAGTCATGGGCCAATTCTTGGGAGGCTACTCCACTGTCTAATAAACTTCGTGCCATTAAGGTGAATACAGGCCCATGGCGTTCTTCCTTTAGCCTCTCCCGCAAGGACTCGACCACACTGTGTCGTCTCCGCATTGGCCATACCAGGCTGACCCATGGTTTCCTTTTGCGTGATGAGCCACCCCCGCTATGTGGTTGTGGAGCCTTCCAGTCAGTGGCCCACATTTTGGTTGAATGCCCCCTTCTTTTGGCTCTGCGTGCTAAGTACAGACTCCCCCACACTTTACCTTTGATGTTGGCTGACGATTCCCGGATGGTCTCTCTGGTTCTAGGTTTCCTCCGGGAGAGTGGTTTTTATTCTCAGTTTTAAAGTTTTTAATCTCCCTCTGGTGTTGGGGCAGGGCGGTGAGTGTTTGGGTGTCTCCCACTGTAGGCAGTGTTCAGAGATTCCCGATTCACCTCCCTGACCGGAATCCTCTTTTCTTTCCCTTTTACTCTGTTTTCACCCCTTCTTTTTAAGGCTTGGTTAGTTTTTCTATTCCCATACGTACTTTCTGCATTATAGCAGTTGTACCTTTTAAGTCACAGGTGGTCTTGCCTATGCTGTTTCAGCATAGTGTTGGGTTCGTTCTCTTGCCAACTTCCCTCATTTGTTTTTACTAATGACAACGTGACTGCCCTTTTACGTTTCCCCTTTATCCGTTTTATTTTTCTGACTATACTGAGATGTCCCGTTAGCAGAATGGAGTCTATTTGAAACAAGGGACTGATGACCTTGCTGTTTGGTCCCTTTAACCTCAAACAACCAACCAACCAACCAACCAATAGTGAACTCACGTAAATGTCTTGATCACCAAATTCCACTGATGTGATCCTGGTGGAACTGTCATGTACCAGTTCGTGCTACATACCTCTGAACATGTCGAATTTATGCCATACAGAATAGCTGCTGTATTGTATTGATGCTATTAAGCAGGTAGTCATAATGTTTTGCCCCACCAGTATATATCTTTAATGTGTTTAAAATAATGAAATTGTAACAGCCAACAAGCTACTATTTTAGTAATAATTTATTTTGCTACTGGTTTTTGTTGTAAGACTGTCGTGCCATCTCTGACATATCAACAGCAGTGTGTGATTACATTTAAAAAAAAAACCTTGACATCTGATTTCCTATCGTTTAGCATAGAGTTTATTTATCTGTGATATTGTTGCCGAGTGAGGTGGCACGGTGGTAAGAAATTGCTTTTGTATCTGGTAGGATAGTATTTGAAATCCATCTCTAGCCACAGGAATGATAAATTTTACAAAAGAAAATAGTTTCTTGCATTGGCTTTTTTATATATATTTTATTTTTATTTTATAAACGACCACATTTCATTTGTGCAGCCATTTTCAAGCAAAATGTTTAACCTACGTTACAGTAATTTTATGGACTGTGTGTAGTTTGCTGTGTTTGAGAGGTAGAGATTCTAAAGTTCAAGCATGATGGTAAGTTAGTGAACATTTATGTGTTTAATAACTCCTGATCATCTGTCAGCATGTCTAAGTACTTTCAGTTTGACATTGTTTACTTCAGCCATTATCTTCATTTTGTTACTGACATATATAGAAATTTCTGTGTAAAAGCTGTGTGTATGAAGCATTTTCTCTTAAATTGTTAGATTTATTAGTTAAACTTAGAGTAGTAGTAATTTTTCAGAAAGGAACTTGATTGAGCAAAAAGCATTTGCCATTCAGTACTGTATACATTTGCTAATAAGCTGCAATATGTTAATGTTTTTTGTAGGCATTACATGTTCTGAGATGATGAAACTTGTCAGATGTTACATTTAGGATACTTATCTTTTCACTATCTGATATACATACATGCGAGTGGTGTCCAGACATGGATATGACAAGATTAGTAATTTGTTAATAATTGTTGCCACATACATTTACGCGGTGGCCAGTGCTGAATGAGATCACACAGTATTTAAGATAACAGATTTATATTTAAGAGCAAACTTGAAATCCTTGACAGACAATTCTAATTTATGTTTTCCACTGTTTCTATAAATTACGTCCAGTAATTAAATATTGTTGCATCTTTGTGCAATGTGAGAGTGTTTTGCACCACTTATGATTATAAAGTTGCAGAGATGTGTAAACTTAATCTTCTTTACTTTTCCGTAAACAATAATCATTCGTAGTGTGAAGTTCCATTGCAGCAAATAATAATGAGCTTATGAACTTTTTCAGGTGAAGAGCTGAATTTCGCATGTGATCATTTTTCATAATAGTGAAAATTGTGATAATGTATCTTATTTTTGTCTCATTTCACTTGTGTGTGCTCAGTACTTCAACACTTCTGTCTTGGAAGAGAAAATACACAATTTAGACAGTAACACAAGTTGCTGTTCAGTGAACTCATGCGTGATCAACATACTGAATGTTTTGGCTGTTAAAACCTGATGATCTGATTCATATTCTTTATTTATTCATAAATCTTTGTCCTCTGTTTCCAAATCTCCAAAAAATTGACCTTAACAATGAATTTATAAGATCTCAAAACTCTCTATTAATTTGAGAGAGAATTTCTCATTCCATCCATTTTATCTACATCTTAGAAGACCTGTCAAACTGCAGACAGCCACAAATAAGACAGTTGCCTTTTACGTGTGCCTATCTGCAACTTGACATGTCTGCTTTACGGTAAGTAGCAATGTGTTGTTTCCTACATTGTTGATATTCCTACCTCAAGTTTTGGTCATTTTATTGTGTACATCTTTGGTGGTGGTGGTGGTGGTGGTGGTGTAGTATTGTTGTTATCTTCAGTCCAAAGACTGGTCTGATGCAACTCTCATGCTAGTTGGTCCTGTGCTAGCCTTACCTCTATGCATAACTGCTGTCACCATTCATGCATTTGAACCTGCCTACTGAAGTCAAGCCTAGGTGGCCCTCTACAATTTTTACCCTCCAGATTGTCCTCCATTATAAAATTGACAATTCTTTGATGCCAGAGGATGTTTTCTATCAACCAAACCCTTTCGTTTTCAGGTTGTGCATCAGCTTCAGAATTAGATGAGAGTATACTAGTGAACCTTATCAGTCATCTTCTCTAAAATCCCCCCCACCCGGTGGGCTCGCCCGTTTTTGATGGGTTTGAGCTTGGCTACCATGGGGCCCAAGCCTTTGCAGCATATTTTCTCTCCCGTGCTGTATGTCTATCCTCATGCTATTCTTTTTTCCCTCCCTTGGGAACACATCTGGGGTGCTATTGGGAATGTTCTGCATTGTCTTTTGCTGACATAAGAACAGTCTCACTACTGTTTTTCATTCCGTTTTTCTTTCTTTGTTTTCCTTCTCCTCTTGTTCCTCCACTTTGGCATTTGAGGTTCCTCTTTTTCTTCTTCCTCCCTGTGTGCTCCTGGAGGCCGGCCCATGCGTCTAATGCATAACAGGTGACTTAGTTACGCGTAATCCCTAGGCCTGGGTCAATGCGTAGGGTTCTCATGTACCCCCTGGTACAGGCCAGGACCAGGAAGAGGTGACTGCCTGAGGTTCTACCTTCCCAAATTGCCGATTGGTCCCTCTGTCAGGTATTCGGAAAGTGTGACCTGAGGTGTGAACAATCACCTAATGCGGCTGCACCACGGTTCTTCATGGTCTCACATACTAAAGACAGTCAGTCCTTCACCACAGTAAACCCGTTTATTATTCAGAAAGGTGTTGGTGCAATTCTCGGCCCTGTGAAATCCTGCTGTCATTTACGGAATGGCACTTTGCTTTTGGAGACTATTTCTGATTCGCAGACACAACTGCTTGCTGCCTTGCTTCTCAATGGCTACCCTGTTCGTGTCGAGGCCCTTAGAACTGTGAATTCTTCCCGTGTTATTTACACTAGGCTGCTCAACGGTCTGACCGAGGCTGAAATCCAATCTTACCTCTCTGATCAGGGTGTCAGTGGCATTGATCGGGTGATGAAAAAGGTAGATTCCTCCTTAGTGCCCACCCACACACTTTCTCTCACCTTTGATCAAGTGGTGCTTCTGTCAAAGATCAAAGCAGCCAATGAAATTGAAATTGTCAGTCCAATCGTACATTCTGAACCTGATGCGCTGCTACCAGTGTCATCATTTCAACAACACTAGACTGTTTGATTGACACCCAGCCAAATGTGTAACCTGTGGTACGGATACGCATGAGGGATTGTCCGACGCATCCTCCCCACTGTGTCAACTGCAATAGTTGTCATACTGCCTCCTCTCAGGATTGTCCAGTGTATCTTGATGAGAGTGTTGTCCAGGAGATCCAGGTAAAGGAAAATGCGCTTTACCCAGTCGCTCGTAAATTATTGGCTAGTCACAAACCCTGCGTCCAGCCATCTGGCACTTACAGTTCTGTTCTTGTTACCTCTCTCTCCGTGTACGATATGGTCACACAGACATGCAACCTCGAATTCAGCTCTGAGCTTGTGAAATCGCACGGTGCCAAAATAGCATCGCCATCACCCTGTTCAGCTGTACAAGCAGCCATCAAATCCTCGCCTAGAGGGACAAAGCCACCAGCTACACAACCAGTAGGCCGGAAAGGACAGGAGGAGTATTCCCGTGAAGACTTTCTATGTCCCTCCAACCAAATAACACCTGGGTCTTCCTCTGCTAACTGGAAAGTCTTGATGTCCAACAAAGGCAAACGGTTTTCTCGACGACTCAAAGAACCTCTTCAATGGTGTTGCCAAGTGATGCCTTAGCCCGGCCAGACTCCTTGTTGCCAGTGCACACCACCAACTATTTTTCTGCAATGGACTCCACAGACCAACAGCACAAGCAAGACAATACTTCTGTGGACCTAATGGAGCAGGATCCTCCTGCTTCTGTGTTCCGTAGCAGCGAGTCTTCACAGGATGTCACTCGGCAGCCACCGACTCTCCTCCAATGGAACATTTGTGGCCTTCGGTCCCACAAAGATGATTTGTGGCTGCTTTTAGCATTGCAGCGTCCCCTTGTACTCTGCCGACGGGAAACGATAAAGTGTCCTCACAACCGCTTTGAGCTTTCACATTTCGTTCCAGTTTGTTTTGACCTTCCCCCTGAGGTCGGCATTACATCTCATGGGGTATCATGCTGCTCATGTGGGATGATATTCATAGTCGACCCATCTCGCTGACTACCAGTCTTCAAGCTGCGGCAGTTTGCCTTTTCCTTCCCCACCTGACTTTTTCCCTCTGTACCCTTTCTGTTTGTCCATCATTTGATGTCACCAGGGCAGACGTCCTTCAGCTTATTGGGCAGCAAGCTCCCCCATTTCTGCTACTCGGTGACTATAATGCACATCATCCCCGTTGGGGTTCTCTCAGAACCTGTCAGAGGTGCCCTCTTGGCTGACCTTCTTAACCAACTTAAACTCTTCTGCCTTAACACTGGAGCACCCACTTTCCTTTCCGACTCCTCGCACACCTATTCCCATTTCGACCTATCCTGGTGCACTGCCCAGCTTGCCCATCGTCTTGAGTGGTCCATTCAGACACAATGGCAGCTTACTATGGCTGACTGGCGGCTTTACTCCTCCCTGGTGACCTTCAAAGAACATGAGTTCCTCAGTTGTGATGACCGGGTGGAATATCTCACCAACGTTATCCTTACTGCTGCAGAACGTTCCGTTCCTTGCACTTCCTCTTTACCATGCCGTGTTCCAGTCCCTAGGTGGACTGAGGTAAGCCACGATGCAGTTCACGGACGGAGATGTGCTCTCTGCGATTCTAAATGCCATCCTACAATGGCAAACTGCATTGATTATAAACAGATGCGTGCAAAGTGTTACTGCGTTGTTTGGGATGGCAAAAAAGCTAGCTGGATTTCATTCACTAGTTCTTTTAACAGTTACACCCCTTTCTCTGTCGTTTGTGCCAACCTCTGACGCGCTCTGGCACCAAGATCCATTCACCAGTTTCCGGCCTGACAGTCGCTGACGATGTCATTGTGGACCCTATTGCTACCTCCAACACCTTGGGCCGCCATTTTGCAGAAATTGCGAGCTCTTCCCACTATCACCCAGCCTTCTTCCATGAGAAACGAGCGGAGGCGGTTTGGGCGATACCCTTCTCTTCCCAGAATCGTGAGTGCTACAATTCCACCTTTACTGTGAGGGAGCTAGATCAAGCTCTCAGTTCATCCCAGTCCTCCACCCCAGGGCCAGATGCTGTCCACATTCAGACGCTGCAGCACCTTTCTCTTCCGAGCAAGCACTTTCTGCTTAACAAATACAGCCGCATCTGGGCAGAGGGCACAAGGCACATTTCCAGGGCGTTGGTGTGAAGCAGCCGTCATACCCATACCCATACCCATACCTATGCCCAGTAAGATCAAAAACCCTCCTTCTAGCTACTGCCCCATCCCTCTCACCAGCTGCATTTGCAAGGTGATGGAACGTATGATTCATGCCCGGCTGTTATGGTGGCTTGAGTCTCACAATTTACTAACGACTGCATAGTGTGGATTTTGAGTGCGGCATTCTGCAGGTGACCATCTTGTTATTTCATCCACCCATGTCGTGAATGGTTGTCTGCGAAAATCCCAGACACTGGTAGTGTTTATCAAGTTGCAGATGGTCTGCGACACCTGCTGGAGAACTGGTATCCTCTGTACTCTACATGTGGGGCTTCCGTGGCTGCCCGTCCTGTTTCCTTCACGAATTTTTAAAAGACCGAGTTTTCAAGGTGTGTGTGTGTGGGTTCTGCCTTGTCAGATATCTTTATCCAGGAAAACAGTGTACTTCAGGGTTCTGTCCTCAGCATTGTCCTCTTTGCTATCACCATTAACCCTATAATGGCTTGTCTCCTGCCAGGCATCTCCGGCTCCCTTTTTGTTGACGATTTTGCCATCTGTTGCAGTTCTCCACGGATCTGTCTCACTGAGCAGCATCTCCAGCGATGTCTTGATCGTCTTTACTCCTGGAGCAGCGACAATTGCTTTCATTTTTCCCCTGACAAAACTGTCTGTACAAATTTCTGGCAGTGCAAATGGTTTCTCCCACTGTCTTTACATTTTGGGCCTGTTGCTCTTCCGTCCATTGAACCTATGAAATTCCTGGAGCTCATGCTCTATAGGAAACACTCTTGGTCCTCCCATGTGTCTTACCTGGCAGCAGTCCCTCAATTTCCTCAATAGTGCTTCCTGGGATGCCATTCAAAACTCGATTATGGGTTCTTTGTCTATGTGTCTGCATGTCCGTCCCTCTTGTGCTCCGTCTCGACACTATCCACCTTCGTGGCATCAGTTTGGCCACTGACGCCTTTTACACTAGCCTGGTTGAGAATCTGTATGCTGAAGCTGCTGAACTACCACTGTCCTGCCGCTGTGACTTTCTCCTCAGCAGGTATGCATGCCATTTGTCTGCCATGCATGGCCACCAATCCTATACCACCTCTGATGATTCCTTTGATCGCCAGTATGAGGCATGTCCCTCTTCTGTTACCCCCTGGAGTCCATTTTCGGTGCTTACTTCAGTAGCTTGACCTCACACTACCTGCAGCTTTCCCATTGGGTGTGAACCCTTCACAATCTTGGCTTCGTGAAGTGGTCCATGATAACCTTGGCCTTCATTCGCTTCCTAAGGACACTACTCCCGCTTCGTTCTATTACATTCAGTTTCAGGACCTTCGCATGGCATTTTGCGATAGCACCTGTATGTACGCTGATCGCATTCTGACTGACCGTGGTGTTGGGTGTGCCTTCGTCATTGGCACGCATTGTTTTAGACATTGGCTTCTGGTGCACTGCTCATTATTTACAGTCGAGCTCTTTTCAATGTTTCAGAGCACCGAGTACATCCATCGACACAGACTTTTTAATTGTGATCTCTGCTCACCCTCCCAGTGCCCCTCAAAGTCTATGTGCACTGTACACCGCCCATCCCTTACTGCAGCGGGTCCAGGAAAACTTTCACTCATTCTTGGTGGAACCAGTTTGAAGTTTGTGGGTTCCTGGTCATGCCAGGAAATGAGTCTGCTGACGCTGCTGCCAAAGCTGCAGTCCTCGTACCTCAGCCCACTAGATCTCTGTGTTGCTGTCTGTCAGGAGGTGGTGTCCTTTCCTCATGGGAATAAGTTCAGGATTATCAAGCCTCTCCCAGTGGCTTGGATGACCTCCTCTCGGCCCTCCCGTTGGGAGGTGGTCATCTTAACTAGGTTGTGTATTGGGCACTGCCTTTTTAGCCATCATTATTTAGCAAGTGGTGCTCACCACCACTTCGTACAAATTGCGCCCAAGTTTTAACTGTCTGCCACTTCCTGATGAAAGCCGGCCGAAGTGGCCGTGCGGTTAAAGGCGCTGCAGTCTGGAACCGCAAGACCGCTACGGTCGCAGGTTCGAATCCTGCCTCGGGCATGGATGTTTGTGATGTCCTTAGGTTAGTTAGGTTTAACTAGTTCTAAGTTCTAGGGGACTAATAACCTCAGCAGTTGAGTCCCATAGTGCTCAGAGCCATTTGAACCATTTGAACTTCCTGATGAAATGTCTATTTTTTAACCATTTACGTTCCCGTTCTGAGTTATCGAGCATTTTAGCAAGTGACGCGCAGGCTGTCGACCGCGTTTTACTTTTTATCTGTGAAAGCAATATGGCAAAGGCTATTTAATTTTTAGTTTTGGGCCTCCATTTCTGTGTGGTGTCTTTTGTAGCCCTTTCTCAGGTCCCTGTTTTTGGCTGTCTACCCCTATGTCAACTGGGATAGACATTTAATCGCTTTTTAACTCCTCTCTGTCTTTGTGTTCTGCAGTTTTGACTCGGGCACATATGACCCCAGTCGTTTTTGTGCCCTACAACAAAACAAGACAAATCTTCTCTAAATTTACAAAAATGCTATAAATGAGCATTCCCCTTACTTCAGACAAACTAAGAAATTTTAAGCGAGATTTAAAAAAAGTAAAACTGAGCGGCAGAAAAACATTGAAGTATCTTAATAAAGAATTTTTAGATAAGCATAGTGGAGAGTACAATTATAGGATTGGAATAAATAGTATCAGCCATTGAAACATTCTTTCATTGCCAGAAATGGAGTTAATATATGGAGGTGTAGTCTTTTATTTGCTGAGACTGTCATCATAGAGTATTTATTTAACTGAATCACCTGCATCACACACTCGTACTAAAAATAAAGATTTTACATTTAATACCAAACCACACAATTTGTTAAATACAAAGAATGTGTTGTACAAACAATTTATAGAAAGTCTGTTACACTTTATTGGCCAAGCATATTAACAGAACTGGTCTCATAATATACGTTTTTAACATTTAATGTTGCTAATTGTTTGAAATAAACATTTGTAGCTGTAGCAACTGAAGCACTTATTTTCTGATGTAGAATTTATAGATGCTATATTCTGTAAAATTTTGTTGTACTGATTGTAATGCTAAGTGTGCCAATTTTGTGACTGTCTTTTGTTATTGCTTCTATTTGAAAGAAGGTTTAGTCATGGTAACAACATTAATTATAAATATTTGAACCATGTAAAAAAATCCTTTTTTCCCCAAAACAGGATTTGACACAAGAGGGCCTTGTTGTCACAGAAGCAGTCGTTGTTGTTGATAGAGAGCAAGGCGGTACACAAAATGTTGCTCAGTATGGAATACAAATGAGTAGTCTATGCACTCTTTCACAGGTAATGTGTTCATAATTTTCTGTTTGCTTACTGTATTATCCTAGAGTGTTTAATCATCATTCCTGCATGATTAAGAAGGAATGAGCCTGTCTCTCTGTAGTTATTGTTTACAGTGACAATATTTGCAGCAATGTGTTTGTTTCCGTGTGCAAATATCTCTGTATGGCTGGCATATTTGTTAGCATTTTCCAATAATGAAAACATGAAGTGATAACAACAAAGAAATGCCACAGTAGTACTCATATAAAGCATTACAGACTGTTGATACTAAAACAATTAGCAACAAATAGGAATATCAGCAGTATATAAACTCAGAAAGAAAATCAGCTGACCATTGTTTCACTTTTTTATGGACATTTAAAAATAGAAAGGACATGGACAATTATGGACAAAGTGCTGGATGTGTATGTACGCTCATGGGCTTGTACTTTATTTCTTATCTGCAATTTGAAATCTTGAGAAAGTATTTTTTTTTTATTTTATATCAAAACGAAATTGAGTGATGACATCAAATTTGGGCAAGAATAAAGGGGACCGTGTGCAGGAAACTATATGCATATGGCTTATTGGAATCTACCTCAGCCCCTTTGTGGTGACGCGGTTCCTTTCTTCCTTTTACCTGCACCTACCTGTGAATTCGTTGCAGCCGGCTGTGGTGGCCAAGTGGTTCTAGGCGCTTCAGTCTGGAACCGCGCAACTGCTATGCTCGCAGGTTTGAATCCTGCCTCGGGCATGGATGTGTGTGATGTCCTTAGGTTAGTTGGGTTTAATTAGTTCTAAGTACTAGGGGACTGATGACCTCGGATGTTAAATCCCATAGTGCTCAGAGCCATTTGAACCATTTTTTTGAACTCGTTGCAGCCGATTGCCAGTAGGAAAGCCGAGCAGAAACCTACCGTACTGCAACTTATACACCATGCTGCATACAACATAACTATTCCAACAATTGGGAAAAGGTCTTAATTTTGAATGAAAGGTGGAAATACTGGCAAACCTTTGGTATATTCTGAACCTTAATAATTTACGCTTTCACTGCCAAGCCCATGCTAATCTTACCACAGTCATGCACAAACCCTTTCATTCACATTAGCAAGTTTATGGTAACATATTTCCCGAAATCTGAATAGCTACTAAGCACGGATTGTTCTTAAATGAAAATGCTTGCTATTCTATAAAGTTAATCGGTGTCTAATGCACTCAGGTTTTTAGTCGCCGATCTGCCGTGCTTTCTAGAAAACACACCGGAATAAATATGCCTTCACTTCAAAACACTTTTGGAACATGTAGCACAACTAAAACGGACAAATTACAATGTCCTTTGGAACTCATCCCGCACACAACCATACCATTGGAAGGCTGGGTTCCAACTCTTTGACTGCTGACAGTATTCTATATCTCCAAGAGAAAAGACGCATGAAGAATGCTCCGTTCTGATTGGTCCGTTTTCTTTAAGGCCAATAGAAAAACATTATTCTCTTGCATTAGTCCACACTTTTCATGACTAACCAATCAACAAATAAGACTTTCGAAGTGTACTTTTCCCGAAATAAATATTTAACATTCTGATATTTTGTTCATACTTTACGTTATTAACTATTTTCATTTGCACTTGAATTATTTTTCCTTTTACCATAAACTTACTTAACATATTATGGTACAAAATTCCCCGTCTGCATTCACACTGTCTCAAAAATTTCTCATGCTAGTTCGTACAGTGTTTATCAGCAGAACAACGATCTACATATTTACTTTAGACCACATTCATGTACCATTCACACTACTAAAAGCATATACAAAACTGTACAAACATAAACAAACAAAAAAACCTTCAAGAAATAAACAGAACAATTCAAAAAGCATTCTCTTGACCTTTTTCTTGAATGTCTGTGCACTACTGGACTATGGTAGATGAATAGTAGAACTACATACTCAATTGAACCTGCTTCAGACCATCTGTCACTATGCACGCACGAGTCATTCTCCCGATACGTGGGCTCCAGGCAGGAGTGATAAAAGGTGCCATGCCTTACCTTTACTTTGTTACCAAAAAAGGTGAACACTAGTCTCACAGTCATCCAGATTTAAATTTTCTGAAGTTGCTGAAGGCAAATTCCACGACAGTTCCTTTGAAAAGACTACAACCAATTTCCTTTTGCATCCTTCCCTGGACCAAGCTTATGCTCTGCCCTTTGCTCTTGTTGTTGAGAGGATGTTTCACCCTAATCTTACTTTCTTTTCCTTCAAGGAAAGACAGAGCAAGGTGGCGTAGTGGTTAGCACACTGGACTCGCATTCGGGAGGACGACGGTTCAATCCCGTCTCCAGCCATCCTGATTTAGGTTTTCCGTGGTTTCCCTAAATCGTTTCAGGCAAATGCTGGGATGGTTCCTTTGAAAGGGCACGGCCGATTTCCTTCCCCATCCTTCCCTAACCTGAGCTTGAGCTCCATCTCTAATGACCTTCTTGTCGTCGGGACGTCAAAAAGCTAACTAACCTAACCTTCGAGGAAAAAGTAAAAGTAGTGCAGTGCTTAAGCTACAATCCTAGTAGTAGCTGAAGTTTTTGCATTCAGTTGTCAAAACAAAAATGCTAGGAATTATTTATTGCCGATGTACTTCTGTGGCCATTTGTAAGTCTTCTCTCCCTTCCCCATCCTTAGTTACTGGAGTAATTAGCATGTTGGATAACTTATTGTAATACAGGATCACAGCCTCTATAAATTCTTTAAGCAATGAAAATTTCCCTCTTTCTGCTGTAACTGTTTTTATTATTCAAAATGTTAAATATATGCCTGCTGTTGTTCTCCTGTTATGTCTTTCTTAGTACATTGTATTATATCTTTATAGACGCACAACAACAAAAAGTTACAGCTAAAAGTGGGAAATTACGTCGTACATTACATCCTGGTGGTTACAAGTTGCTGTGTTCTCACAGGAATTTCCCAGTGATGATACCGGCCCCTCCCCTCCCCTCCCCCCCTCCCCTCCCCTCCCCCCTCCCCTCCCCCCTCCCCTCCCCTCCCCCCTCCCCTCCCCTCCCCTCCCCCCTCCCCTCCCCCCTCCCCTCCCCTCCCCCCTCCCCTCCCCTCCCCCCTCCCCTCCCCCCTCCCCACCCAACCCCTTCCTCTTTTCTCTATTCTTCTCTCCTCACTCCACTTGACGTTATATTGCAATATGCATGGATGCCCACAGAAATAATCTTGGTGTCGGGCGTGGGATGAAGAAAGGAAGGGGACAAGACTCAAAAACTGTCATTTTCAATATAAACAAGTTGGTCATGCATCAAGAAATACATTTTATAGGTGACTCAAGAAACTTACTATAGCCTGAAGAATTGATAGTTGTCCAGTCAAGGCAACAACTTCTGGAAATGTGTGAGGCTTTTGCAGTGAATAAAAAAATCTATACTCCATTTTCAGGGACGGGGGGGGGGGGGGCGATGGGATGGGAGGGGAGTGGTGGGCTTGTGAATGTATGAACCTATATGCTATGTTATTTCTCATTTGATAATAAGCAGTTTGTACGGAAAGAATGTTTCATTACTGAGCACATTCTAAAACATCAAACAGTTGACACACTGGTTAAGACACTGCACCGAAATTTGGGAGATCTGGAGTCTAAATCATCCTGTCCAACCAAGAGTTAAAGGTTTCCTGTGATTCCCTCAAATCACTCCAGGATAAAACCAGATGGTTTGCTCACCATCCTTGTTCAGCAAATTTTGTGCTCTACATCAAATAGTCTAGATAAGGGCGTGACTTTCAACTCTACCTTTACTTCCTTCTTCACTTTGAGGACAGATGGCTATTGCCACTTCAGTCACTGGCTTTTCATGGCATCACCTTTCAAGGAAGAATCATTCCTGCTGCTAAGTAATTAATGTATGTAATTGTGATGACAAATTTAATAGCTTGAAAGTGTGATAAAACTGTTAACCCAAGAGAGGAGCTGTTGTTTCCTCCAACACAAATAGTGGAATGCACAATTGAAAATTTCACAATGTAAGGAAAAGATAGTGCACTACTTACAGCGAAGATGACATGTTTAGTTGCAGACAGGCACAGTTAAGACACTTACACATTAGCTTTTGGCAACAGCCTTCATCAGAAAAAGAAAGAGAAAAACCCACCATTCATTCACACAAGCCAGCACACCTCACTCACACATGACTGCCAACTCTGGCAGCTTGGACCAGCATGCAAATGGCACATGGAAATGAAGCAACAATCTGGAGGGGGTGGGGAAGGGGAATGGATAGCAGTGTCCCTTATTGCAATACACACATGCTTCCATACCTCACATGTTCTTTTTCTTCCATGTTTCTGTACATTTTCAATGAATTTGTGCATATTTTTATGTGGCTTCATGCATTGTGCATATTTTTAAGTATCTGTGGGTGTTTTTTTTTTTTTTTGTGTATTTACACATTTTTATGCCTCTTTCCTCTTATCCAGCTCCTGTCACAACAATCATCACATTATTTTGCCCATTTCTGTGTCATTCCCATTTCCTTTATACCATTCTTGCCACAATGCACCCCTGCTCCATCTTTGGGCACCAGTGCAGAAAAGTATTGCTTTCCCTGGCTAAAACCCAGTATTACATTCTATGCTGCCTAAACCATGTAATTCATCCCCTCCCCCCCCCCCCCCCAACAGCCTAACCATAAAAATTTCTCTGGATCCCCCCTCCCCTTTCACAGTGACCTCTTCATATTTCAGATTCTGGTCATCACAAACATGGTACTATAAAAACATACATCCATGGCACAGACATCCCAGAACCATCTCTGCACCCTGTGCAAGGTACTGCTACTGTGCAATCCTTGTGCTACACACACATCACATCTCTGAAGTTGAATCCCTTGCCCTCCAGCGCCTGGAGGAGCCTTCAGGACACCACCTTCGTAAGTTATCTAACCTGCTGACATGCTACTGCTGCCTCAGGTCACCACTATCTAACCCCTATCCTACCCATAATGTTCCTTTTCGTCCACTGCTCATATCATCTAAACCCTGTCTAGCTGAACCCTTCAGCTAGCCATATCCTCAACTCCTTGCCAACACTCCACAAAATCCAAAGCCAAAACATTCCAGTAACACAAGTTGTTTGTTTCCGCCAAACACTCAACCACACAGAAGTTTGTCTGTCCAAAAGCTTCACCTTTAGCTAGCTCTACACTCATATTTAACCTGCTGAGCTTGTCTGTTCTTCTTCTCCCAAGCCCTGCAATGTAAACACTTCTTTGCCACTGTTCCCTCCAACCAAAGCAACTTAAGCTCAACATTGAACTGTGCCACTCCCAGTTCATACTACCATCCAATTGTGATCTCCCCCCCCCAGCCCTACCCCCAATTAACCATATGCTGGTTACCTCCCAGGAGTTCCATAGCTCCAGCTTGGCCTCACCGTCCTTTTCCAGGTCCCTTCCTCAGAACACCAACCTTTCAGCTGAAGAAAGAGTAGCCATACACAACCTAAAAACAAATCCTGACCTGGTCATCATACCTGCAACAAAGGTTCCACCACTGTTGTTATGAATCACAATCTACAAAAAGATCTCCCATGCCATTCCCCTCATACCTCTGTCAATTATCTGTCTCCTCCAACTATAAGCTCTGTCAGGGTGATCCCATTCCAGAAGTCCAACACAACCTCCAATACCTGCTTAAAGGCTTAGGCCTCTCCCAGAACCTCTCCCCTGAATCCATTCCCCTCCTCATCCCTGCATCACCCTGCACACCCAGCTTATACATACTCCCCAAGATCCGCAAATCCAACAATCCTGGATGTTCCATTGTGGATGGTTATTGTGCCCCACTGAATTTTGGTTCTCATTGACAGTTGCCTGTACATCTGCCCCCCCCCCCTCCTCTACCTGCCTCTCCCCCTCACTACCCCCCTCCTCTACCCCCTCTCCTCTACCCCCTCTCCTCAAAATTCATTGAGGAGAAGAATGTACAGGAAATTGAGGTAACATGGAGAATAACACAGACAGAAGTAAAGGAAGCTTATGCTATTAAACTTTCAGAATCCACATTACCATACAAGTCGTGAAGAAAGTGTTTCCTACAAAGGATTCTTAAACATAATGTCAGTAGAAGCTGGATCAAACATCCATAACTGAAAGTTTTCTTGTCAAGATACCCACGCAGCAAAATCAGCAGGCCCTAAGGAATGCAGAAGATAACATTGAGGATCAAAGTCAGTTACGTTGACTAGAATGATGGTTAGAAAAATCAGCTAGTATATCCAGAATAATATAAATGCCATTTGCTTCCCTGGAGCATTGAAATTCAGGGTTAAACAAGACCAGACCTTAAGACCACACCACATTGGTTTTCTTTTTGACTTACCAGAATGTAATTATCCAGACTACGAGGACAATTGAAGAAAACAATTAGACACTCATCAAAACTCTCAACCACTGTGGGCTTAACAACATTTGCAGAATGTGAAGGATA